>NC_137466.1:198561165-198923387 GCF_964235325.1 Thermobia domestica | reverse complement strand
GCGTCTTAGAGCTTGTAGGAAAGGTACCTCTCAATTGGCCAGCCGTCGCTGAGAGGGTTAAGGTGTTCCCAATGGCCAGGCGCCTTAGGGCTTTTGTAGTGTGACCAACTGGGTGAGATTGATACTTCTTAAGGTGTGCTCTCCTCTTATATACCATAATGTTGCTGACTGCTGGCACCTGTGTCACAAGTCGAATGTTAGTAATGACGGACGACGTCCTCTTCGTTGCTGTCACATGTAGTGTGTGTGTTTACTTCAAGCACGTGTAGAGGACACATGATTATAGCATGGTGTGGAGACATGTGGGAACATTACAATATTTTTGAATGTACCATGGAAGTTTACATATATCCGAAACGGTTAGGTTCCGGCTGTTGATAAGAATATTAAAATGCACGAGGGCGGGTCAAAAATTATCTACACTTTTGTCATAACTTTTGCGCAGTTTGTCTTCTGTCCTCGCATATTTTATTGTTATACTGTTGTGGTAATGCTGTGAAAGTGTGATGTTAATTCCCACATTTTTCTTCCTTCTGTTGCAGATATATCATGGCTGCTCCATTAGAAGTCTGCACCAAAGAGGAACAACGAGCAGTGATCCGATTCCTCTGGTCGGAAGGTGTCAAAGGGTCAGACATTCATCGCAGACTATCATCGCAATATGGGAGAAGTGCACTATCACGTAAAACTGTGCTTTTGTAGCTCGAGAAGTTTAAAAGTGGTCGAACAAGTGTAACGCATGAAGAGGAAGCAGGACGGCCATCAACCTCCACTACAGATGACAACATTCAGCAAGATCGAGAGATAGTCCTGGCGAATCACTATTGATGAGGTAGCAGCTGCTTTGAACATCAGTCATGGTTCTGTCCATCAAATCATCAACGACGAGCTCGGTTTTCATAAAGTCTGTGCACGGTGGGTACCAAGAAAGCTTACTGCAGAACACAAGCTCACTCATGTTAGGGTCTGTTAACGCTTACTCACTCGCTTTAACAACGAAGGTGATGCATTTTTAAGCAAAATAGTCACCGGCGATGAAACATGGGTTCATCACTATGAGTCAGAATCAAAGCGCCAGGGCATGCAGTGGAAACACCCTGGATCTCCGACGAAGAAAAAATTCAAGACTGAGCCATCCGCAGGAAAGGTTATGTTACCTGTGTTTTGGAACTCACAGGGGCTCATAATGACAGAGTTCATGGAAAAAGGAAAAACGATCAACAGTGCGAGTTATAGTGAAATGTTGGAAAAGAACCTGAAGCCGGCAATTCGCAACAAACGCCGATTGATTGATTGATTTTACGTCCCGTTCAGCAGCGAGGCTATATGAAACGTAGACCTACTGATTAACGTGGAATCCGAACCACATGAACAATAAACGCCGAGGTTTGTTGTCGAAGAGTTTTGTTGTTGCATGACAATGCACGGCCACACACGGCTCATCACACTATTGAAACCATCAACAAGCTGAAATTTGAGTTATTGGAACACCGTCCCTAGAGACCAGACTTAGCTCAATCTGACTTTAACTTTTTGGGCTACTCAAGGATGCTTTGCGTGGTCATCGATTTGCCTCAGATTTAGACGTGCAAAATGCGATGCAAAAGTAGCTTGACGACCAATCGAAAACCTTTTATTTGGAAGCAATACCTAAGCTCGTTGACCATTCGGCCAAGTGCATTGATAAGGAGGGAGATTACGTAAAAAAAATGATGTGCATAGTATAACCCTAGCGTCATGTAAATAAACTGTAGAATGAAAAGTGTACATAATTTTTGACTTGCCCTCGTATAATGAAAGCCATGTCGTTAGTGCTTCAAATGAATGTGTCATGTAAATTTTCTATCTGAAATAAAATAACAAGAACTTGTATCCAGTTTCCACCTCTGGTTGCAGATTTTGGGCTATATCACAGGAGTTAATAAAGCACAAACGACCACAAAAGAACGCTAGGAGTGAGAAGCAGCTCTTACTTATCTTCGTTATTGGTTAGGGTTGCCATATTTCAAACGCTATTAAATTACGAGAATCTTTGAAATGCTTAAAATGAAAAGAAGTGTTATATAGTAATTTACTTTCTTCCATTAGATAGAATTGTTCAAGTATTACGAAAGCACATTTTTAGTAATTTTTGTAGAACTTCTTCTCCCTAGTTAAGCAAACGTAAACCGATGATTTACCCCTTCCCCCGGTAAGCTTTTTTTTTTTTTTTTTTTTTTTTTTCAGGATTTGCTATGTTTCGTGGCTTTCAGAGACTGTTTTAGCTCATTCAACATGTTTCCCATTGTTGTCTGTTCAATTTTATTAATTAAAACAATGAGCCTTATTCAGAGTCGTTCTGACGCATGATTAGTGCCATACTAAAGAGTTCGACTAACATATGTTTCCTGCAAAAGTAAGGCCTTTAGTATTAAGCTAATCATACATCAAAATGACTCTGCATACGGCCTAATATATTTTTCTTCTTGATTGGTCAGCGGAAAATTACCAAAAATATCGGTCAGGGATTATTGATTAAAAGATTTCAGAAGCAAGATGTGGATTGAAACAGAGTACTAAAGGTAACAATAAGGTTGAGCAGTAAAACCTTTTCTCCGTGGCCCAATGAAACGAAGGCTTCGTTCAATGTGAAAGTAGCTAAGTCGTGAACTTATTAAACCCATTTTTTTTTCTTCAACTTTTGAATTGCCATTCTCAGAAGTTGAAGAGAATAATTATATACCTAATCCTGCGAGAAAAGCAAACTATAATATTCTCTTCCTTTCTTCGCTGAAATCCAGGACATTTAATTAAGAGTTCCGAGAAATATTTCCGCGACGCAGATCTTGATTCCGTGACGGTCCCAGATTTTCCGGGATGAATGACAACCCTATTACTGTTGAAGTGGGAAGCTAGCATCCCTTCAATTGTTTCAACTACTGAAGCACAAATGATGGTGTTTCGGGCAAAAACAATGCACTAACGAATAACACTAATGCAATCGTTAGTGCTCCAAGTGAATGCACAATAAGAACATTTATTCGAAAAAAAGAATACTGTTTTAACTCTTCTTTTAGTTTTTAGACTATATCTCCCTATTAAAGCACAATCGATAGCATCTTGTGCACAAATGATGGGCAAGAAAGAAATCGTACTATTTTATCGTTTAAATGGGGCCAGTATGAACTTAGGAGTGGTGTAACCAAGGAGCGCTCACCTGGCTCAAGCTTTTCCCTCTTAGTGCAGTGATATTGAAAATGAATTCTGTTTACATGCAGCTTGTTCCATGTCATCTGTTTTTTTTTTCTTTCTTTCTTTCAAAAAGTATTATGTATTTATGTTAAAAGAAACTTATATTTCAGGAGCTCTATTTTTAAATCTTCATCAAATGTTAGCAAACTAGCCATATGCTGTATTCTTAATATTTTTCAGCTCTTTCTCTGTAGCATGAGTCAAAATTTACCACCTGTCGGTGATCCGAACTCAGAAGCTCCCAGCGTGTAAAGCTGTGTGAAACACAACGCTATTGCGAGCCGAGCCTGTACTTGGACGAGCTCAGCCAGCAAACATATCGGTCTATATTCCTTACGCAATCGGCTACTTGCTCATGAAATTGAACTTAGTTCAGGCCCAGCCAGAAGTCATAACTAAGGTGCAAAAAGTTATTAGAATAATTACTAATAAGTAATTGTTTCTCAGTGCTGCAATACTGAACACTACTGTTTCTGAAGAAAGAAAGAAAGAAAAAAAAAAAAAAACTCGAAGTATTACGAACAAAAGGAACTAATGTAGGTGTTGGAAGAAAAATGGATCTACTATTGTTTTTACATTTGCTGAAAAATATAAACTGGAGTAACTGATTATTGGAAAGGTACAAACTGGATTTCCAATGCACCCAGAAGAGGTAAAAGATGCAGTGCTAAATGTCATGGTTGGAACTCAAGAGACAGAACTCTTTTACCGACAACAGATCAGATAATAAATGGCTGAAATTTTTTCTCAAACAAAAACCCTGTATAAGCAAAAGAAATACTGAACTCATATCGAAAGGACGTATCAGCCTCGGAAAAAAATTATTCGTGATTGGTTTTGAGATATGGAGAATTATATGAAGAAGGATGTCCTACGTACTTTTGATAGAATCAGATTGTTTAATGCTAAGAAACAGGTATTCAAATTTGCTCCAAAAAGAAAAATGCCAGGTCTTAAAAATATATAAGAATTTCTACGAAGTTGCTGCAGGAAAGAAAAAGACTCTAATACCATGTTAACCAATATTTGTGCTAACAGAAAAGCTGCCTCTGATGTTAGTTTTCCATACACACGTATTTATCAAGACATTACTGCTTGGTGCGTAGAGACTTTTTTATTGGTAGTAGCGATTCAGGTTGTATGGCTGCCCCAACATTCTATGAGTACATGGCCAACTGTTTCTATCCTCGAATGGTGAAAAACAGTTTCATTTCTAATCCATATTTTCTTGCATGATCACAAGCCCCAGATAAACATGAAATTACGTGACTTGTACAGAGGAAATAATTCTTTTAATCAGTTTACTCGCCCAATGCTACGGATATTTTACAGGCGTGTGATGTAGGACTCTTTCGACCGCTGAAAGTTGAATGGCGAAAGGCTCTGTGTCGTTTCAAACGGAGAACAAAAATGTCTGAGTCGAGTAACATTCGCTTCTTTACTGAAAGAAGTATACGAAAAGTAGACTATTGCGAATGCATGTCGAATGTGTGATATTTATCCTTTCAATGTTGAAGCTTGCATCATCATCAACAGTTGACAGCTACATCAGATGAAATGACAAAAAAGGCTAAAACATTTCTGCAAATTTTAGAATCAGAGATTCCATTTGATCTTCTGGAGATTTTCCGACGTGCTGGGAATAAGAAACCTGAAATTGTAGATTTTATTAGTGAAAAGGTTCTGTACTACGTTTGGAAAAATATCATCACATGAAACAGTAGCACGAAGTTAGTGATGCAAATCAGAGCAATAGTGTTAATTTACTAGATTTAGGTGAAAGTCAAGTCAAGATTTCTAGTAAAGGAAGATGTTTCCTAGGATCAACAGTAAGTATTTGACGCAGAACAGAGCAAAAGTGAGTTTTTGTCATATGGAAAAGTTCCAGATGTTCAGACTTCAAGTCAAAATGTAGGTCTACTCCCTGTAAACAATAACGTAAGTATTTTACCAACATGTGAAAACACTTCAATTGACTTCCCTTCACTTCACTTCGAATTTATATTCCTAGCATTGTGAAATTCTAGAAGCACACTTTTTGAGCATGAGTTTCTGCCTTGAGACTTTTTACAGCTTCCAGGCCAGCTGCCGTATTGCTACTTTACATTTTGCATACTTATTTCCTTTAAATGGTTCAGTAGGTCATTCAGTAGCGTGCCTGTTGTTCATTCACCAGCTTCATCGGTCATTCACTAGGATTTTGGCATGCTTAATTTTTGTCATTATCGTATACACCCCAAATAAACGTTTAAGAATCAACGTATTTTTTTCCTAAAAGAAGGATTTCATACTAATAGCATAAGCAAACCTTGATTTACACTTACTATTCCGGATTTGCCATTTATTATATGCAGAAATTATGTTAAATAGTCACTGACTGGTTAGTTCATACTACATTGACTGGTTAATTCATCCCATAAAGTGTAATTCTTTCTCCATGTTAATCGGAAGAAGTAAAACTGTTTTAATGCAACACTCCTTGCAGGGTTCCTATTGATCTGGAGAAATCTATTTCCCTGACCTTCCCTGACTTTCATGACAGGTATAAGATGACGCTGACGGTGAATATTTATATGTAAGAGCATTTATTCTATAGAGACAAATAATAATCAATTGCTCATACATACATTCCACTTGCCACCCATAAAGATTTGAGCAACGTTCCATACCGTGACCATTAATGGTTGGGTAAGCTGAAATTGGTGTACAATTAATGTTAGAAAAAATATATTTTATAAAATTTCCCTGATTTCCAGTCTTTTTCCCTGAGCTTCCTGACCTGGACCATTTTCCCCGACTTCCCTGCCCAGAAGAAAACTCTACCTTGTATATTTTATGCTAAGCATTAGTAAGATGTGGATATAAACGATTGGCATTAACCTTTTCTTGAACTGTCATGACTACTTAAGCTGGAATTGTTGAATCCTTTTTGTAAAATGCAGAGCTAGTAACCTTTCTCATCAATAATTTTGATTCCACTTTTTAACTGTATTTTGCAATCTTTCTTCTAACGAATATACTGTGTTCAAAGTGTTGACTTTATCTTCTTCTGAGTCTGCTGAAGTGAATAAACGTATTGATTCAAGAGATTTAGTTTTCGTATACAACAGAATTAAACTTATTTGCTTCCTATAAATGTACTAATTGAATAACAATTTTGGTAGTGTTCCTCTTTTCTTGTTGCTTACCTTTCTTATTTACTCTGCTTTACACTTAATTTTGTCCGTGTTTCCAATAACGTTAGAAGTGGAGAAATGAAAATACAATTGATTCAATATAGGCTTATAATTGTAAAACTCACCAAGAGCATATACACACAGTTTGTCTTCATTTAAGATCAAAAACAAATGTAAGCAAGTGACCTTAGTAAAATATAAACAGCAGGAAGAGTATTTTAAAATTATTACGCACATTTTACAACAGCTCCATTTTAATGTTACGAAAATAGTACTTTATTTTTCATACACCTTTGATTCAATCTCTCAAGTATAAGGCTTTACATACGTCAGTAATTGGAATATCTGAGACTGGTGGAATCCCTCTGCGCCATTCGCTGGGATTTCCTTGTATCGCATGTGGATCTGTAATGGTTCGTAAATCATCTAATCTAGGAGTCATCGTCAGATTAATACCCGGGTAAATAATGAACGCGAAAACTGCGATTCCAACACACACATACACTGGAATGGCTATAGCCCAGTACTTCTGTGGAAGGTAACTGATCCCTATTGCATTAAGCCAGTCATCAGGAACAACAGCCCAAATCAAATACAATACAAAGGCCGTCTGAGAACCCAGATACAGCACGAATCCATACACTGCTCGACTCGGAGTCGGTGCTGGAGTATGTTCAGGCATTTTCATCGAAGGTTCTTCAACTTTCTTATGATGCGATATTCAGATTTACGAAGTACATCAGAACAATGATTTAGCATCACCAAAAACTGTACTGTTCACTGCGAGGAGGTCCAAACTGTTCAATAGTTTTCATCACAAGTATAAGATGGTCCATAAATGAATTAATACCAATTCTAAGTTGTCTTGCCTCTGGTGCTTGAAAATTTCTGTAATTATAAGAAATACACATATCTTAAATATTATTCTTCAATTAGTCAAAGTGTAATTCGCCTCACAATTTCATCATTATGTTTTCAATTCATAAGGGTTAACAACTATTTCATCTATCTCGAAGACATATTTTACAAATCAGAAGTGTGACGTAACACAGAGAAATGAATCACTCAACCAATCAGCGCTGAGTTATACGGTGCTGCTGATTGGCTCCGAATTAGCCTTGTCTAAATAAGGCTTAGTTTCAAACTATTGTCCATCATCGAAGAGTTGGATTCAGTCAACTAAATTCTATATTAGCTATAGTTAGTAATAAATGTGTCTCACAGAGTCTGTGAGGGAGCCAATCTCACTTCAACGTTCAACTGTAGTCTACGTCTGATTTAGCTTTTATGCCAAAGGAAAGTTAACGAAAAGAAAGAAACGCTTCACTTATCTGTTCAAGGTATACGTCTCCGAATAAGTCGATGCGATGATCGTCAAAAATAAAATGAAATCTTTGAGTTTTACGTCCCACGCTTATGCCGGTTAGGCTAAAGGAGACGGTGATGATGAGTAATGAATGAAATGGTGGAATGAAGAAAGTGGGAGGAAACGGGAGAACCCCGAGGAAACCCACGCACACGGTGTTTGTCCACCACAAAGTTCACTTGGCGGGTGCTGGGAACGACTCCGGGACCCGGGACCGAGCACCATAGGTGAACACTCTACCACTGAGCCACCGCGGCCCCAAAATAAATGACCGTCAAGTCTTATGAATTAACATTGGCATACCACAATACAAAACCTTACAACAGCTTTAATTACTGTTTACATATAGGCTGAAACATGTATACTTACATTAAAGGGGACAGACTACTAAAAATGATACAAAAGGTAACTATTTTTCTTTTGCCCGTTTTTCGCAAGTGAAAAGAGATAATGAAATGTAACTTACCACAGTAATAGACAATGTTATTCCACACTCGAAAATAAGAATCGGAAGAATTTTTAGTGTTGCCATCCATAGAAATTATAATCTGGCCAGAACATGAATTAACCAAAAATCTAAGTTAAGACTGCGACTAAAAAAATAAACTCAACAGTAATTGATGACTTATCATGTCTTGGCTCCTTGTTAACTAATTTTTAAATAATATTTGCATTTATTTTGTAACAAACAGAAAATTATTAAAATTACACGAATTGTTGCGTAGGCGTGAACAACTAGACAACGGCGCAGTCAGCTGAAGCGTGCAACTAGTGGAGAGGAAACTTTCCTACATCAAAGAAAATGAAACAAGCTGTAGTAAAGTTGTGATTAAAAAGGGAGAACAGAGCTATGCAAAACTTACTTCGTTATTTGTGAATAGTGTTGTTTATCTGAGTTTATTTTTATCAAGGTATCGCTTTATAGCGTAATTTACCGCTAGTTGTCTTTCAACTAAAAAATCTTCAGTTTTGATGCAATGGCTTTTCCCTACATTATTTCCACTGGGAAGCAAGTAAACTGAGTGTTCTTAAATTTAATTACTACGTTAATGTTTCAGGAAATACTGTTTCATCTGTGAACTAAGAGAAAGCACGCTTCACAATTAGGTTTCAGAAGTGAATTTCATGTTTTGGTCTTACATGGACATATTTTTCACTTTTGCTTGATAATTATGTACTAGAAGATTTCAGAAAACCTGCTATTAGGGGTTGCAACCTTACAGTTGTAAGGTCCGAATATTGCTATCATTTTTGATTTTAATTTCATGCGTTCAGTAATCCATGGTTTTCTAAATTCAGCGTTATATATGTGATTAGCTTAGTACTATATACGAAAAAATTACAATTTTGTACTCCTTAAGAGTTATCATAGCAGGTTCCTGGCAGCACAACGTAATAAAACCTTCTAGTACATGTTTTTTCTGCGGGCCATTTTCAGTTGAGACGGACTACGTTCTCACAGACTTTAACATTATCTCAAACATCGCCATTATGAACAGCTATATCACTATAATATGTAATTGTTCAGCTAGAAAATGCACTGCTAATTATTCTCCGTTTACTGAAAGATATTGGCATTAAAGTTCAATAAGAAATTTTACTTTTTTAAAAGTAGAATTTCAAACATGTTAGAGAAGGATTATCAGCGTTGGCAAAAAACCATGGTTTTTATTGAAAAAACCAAAAAAACCAGGGTTTTTTTAGTTTAAACCCGTTTTTTTTGGGGGGGGGTTTAAACCAGGTTTTTTGTTTAAATTATTTGCTCTAGGTGTTTATATCACATATGGACAGAAATAAGTTTGTTTCGCCTTGGTGTTATTATATAACAACCGGGTTATGCTGGAAGGGGTTACATAAGCTTAAAGCGAAATCCAAACCGCTTCTCGGCTTACATCCGAGAGAATTGTCCTCCATCTGAACTCGAAACCGGGATTAACTGGCGATTCGTCTGCCGATTCACTCACGAAGGACTCCTGATAAAAATGTGTTGTACTGATCTTTCCATACTTGTTAATATAACCGTCAAGAGTCATTTGAGAAGGACAAAAAGATAAACAGTTGCACAAGTGAAATCATTATACAGAATTACATATGGATAATTTCAAAATACTGCAGAGTACAGAATAACTAATTTAGTCCAAGTTAGTTTACTACGACTCTTATTTGTGCAAGTTAAAGAAATATAACGACTTAATTTGCATATCAGTAAGAAAACTGATTAAAGATACGAATTATTTGAGTCCACTTTGATTCTGACCCATTTATACATAAATAGATGCCACAGATACTTTTGATTACATGCCTGTCGTGGTGCCCCCTCCCCCCCCCAAAAAAAGTACGGCACTTCGATGTATTTTACCAACAGTAAACATTATCAAAACGAAAACAATATTTAGAAATTTTCTTTGATTGCAATTGCATAACAATAATAACTATAAAAAAAAAAAAAAGAAAAAGAAACATTCATGAAGTTATAAAAAGAACAAAAGTTGCTTTTGTAGTATAATGTTTTTGAGTAATGAATGGTGAATTTAGGTCTGAATATAATACGAATAATATACGGGAGTGAAACGTGATAACCCACAAATGTGTGTTCACCAAAATTTTACGAACCCTTACACTTTTACGAACATTTTTCGTTTTTGGTTTAAACCAGTTGGTTTTTATGAAATAAAAAATAAATAAATAAATAAATAAATAAATAAATAAAAGTTGGTTTAAACCAACCAACCCTGAGGATTATATTCAAACATTCCTTTCAACACATGATGTAGTTTTCCTAATGACTTAAATTTTCTTATTATTTTTTCCAATGACTTGCATTTTCTTATTACTAAGAATGGAGATTCCTAAATGTTTAGAAAAATCTGAAACCACAGAATCTTTTAGTCTTTGACCCTAGTGTCAATCTCCCTGTTGGTTATACCAATATAAGAGTTTTCATACTGACAGTCAATTTAATATACTCTCGTATGGACATTATTCTTAACAAAAATTTGTTTGTAGCCCCTATACACTTCTTTTTGGAATTTTTGAGTTGTTTAGTTCTTGTGATTTCGATACAAGTGAGTGAGAGGAGTATTTGTTGGCTAACGTATCATTTCATTTCATTTCAATTTCATCCATAAATCATAAATAATGCTCGAAAGAAGACAAGCGTATGAATCGGACACGTCAATAAATAAGATACAAAAAAATACATACCATACATACTAAAAAACAATAACGAGACAAAATTACACTATACAATCTACAAGCTGCATTTACTAGACAGGTATTCATCCACTGAATAAAAACAATTGTCCAACAGATACTTCTTTGTAACTGATTTAAATACATTCATTGATTTAATGTTACGAATTTCTTTAGGAAGGTTATTATATAATGTTGGACCTAAGTATATGGGACCGTTTTGAAAAAATGTTGCATGGTGATTTTGAATGTGGAGATTTTCCCTATATCTAGTATTATGACAGTGAAGGTTTCCTTTATAGGCAAAGAATGTATTAAGATTCTGGCGCATGAAAATTAATAACTGTAATACATAAAGATATGGCAGTGGTAACATTTGTAGTCTTATAAAAAGTTTCTTACATTAGTGTAGTAGCTTAGCGACTGTATCATGCAACATGTGATACCAACATGCCACTTTCAGAGATGATAGGCCTATTAATAAGAAGTAAATTCTGATATAGAACCACCTTGGCGGGGATCGTGTTTTAGGTATATGACGTCATCAATATGGCCGCCAACAAATTTCGACTTAAATGAGTTTTAAAATTTATAACTCCATTACCATTCAAGGTAGAAATTTCGTTTCTCCTTTATTTTGCAGATAATCCATTGTACCTCTATTACCATTATAAATGCTTGTCTTATATTGCCACCATTTTTAAATATGGCGTCTCAAACTGGAAAAATCTTTATTTTCAAAGCGATTTTCTATGTTTTATAGCAAATAACTTTAAAACTGCTATGATTATGGAAAAATACTTTGAAATAATCGTCAAAGATCATTTCAATAGCTTTCGAACGCGACCAGAATCATTGATGTATCTCAACAAATAACTGAGATAATCAATATTTTTTAGGACTAAATGTCGAACTTTCGTGAATATTGTTCGAATGTATCCGTAGATGTAGTTATATGGCATTTGTAGTTCCATTGGCCTTTTGATACTAAGAACATAGTACCGCTACCAGTATGTTCCTTTTTACGTGCAGAATAGCAAATTACAAGTGTTTATCTTCTGTCGGTGCTAAAAACCCTTTATAACGTCATAAATCCAAGATGGCCGCCGCGGTTTATCTCCGGTACGAGAAGTGGGAATTATCTCGCCACAGAAAAATAATAGAAACATGCAATAACCGCCAATATCTTTCTTTGGATGCGAAGAATCTTGACATAACATGTGATTGGCTCCCCTTTGTATGTGGATGCCAGTATATGACGTCATAAACACAGTATGTCGCCATAGCTTATATACGTATTATGAAAATTATTTACTCCTCGCATTAGAGAAACGATAGAAACGTGCAGCAACCACCAATATCTTTTTCATATGTAGAATCATAAAGTAACATAAGTTATTGTCTTTTATTTGATGCGAAAGGCGAGTATATGACGTCATAAACCCAAGATTGCCGTCGATTCTTAAATATGTGTTATGCACAATATTATATGATTTATTTTCTCGGCCGAATGCAAATTTTGGTACACGGCTATGAACCTTGAATCACTTCTTTTTTATTTGCTGGACAGTATTCGATCGACGAAATTTTCCTCCTTTTCTAGTATATTGGATCAGATTTGTCCCTGGATGTTCACCCTGGATCATATCAATTATGCCCGTTGGATGTCAATATTCGTAAAGTCTTTGGGAGAATTGAATGTACGAAACCCACAAGTATGTGATGAATTTCAGAAAGATAATTTTGTGATAAGAAAGACCAACAGTAAATATTCGTACATGTCCCACGACCAGTTACATGAACAATGTAATAAGAATCTAAAATGTGAAGGAGGTGCCATTGGTCTATTTCATAATGAAAGTGCTCTTCTGAGTTGGATGGTTTCGGGATCAGTGATTACAGGATTACTAACCGAGTTTGAGAAAGAGGCAGGAATAAGTGACGATTCAGATTATCACCGTCATCATGAAGATACAGACGCTTTTTCCTATAGGTTCAAAAAACATGTGAAAGCTTTAATAAATGCATGTGAAAATGATGACAGAAATCCATTTGCTCAAGAAAATGGTGCCCTAATATGCGTTGCCACATATGCTGTTATAGATGAGAACGCAGATGGGTCTGTCTTCAAAGCAGAAGAATTGGGAAAGCAACAGTACAAAACATTTGTTCGGAAACGGCTCATCGAATGCCAGACGCCTTTAAGAGAACCGATTAAAAGAAACAAACTTTCGCTTTTTCACATATCACAAAAAGAAGGAACGAAGAAAGGACTCAAGGAGTCAATTTTAAAGAGTGACTGTAGCCTGTTTCTCGCTTATACATAGCTTGTCAAAGTCGAGGTGGAGACATCAAAGATCTCTTTGCTCACAAAAGCCTTTCGTATCCTCCGCCACTCTCTTCAAATGGTCAATTGCGCAAGGGAACAAAAACAGATGTTATTTCTTGCTTAGAACCACTTGGAACATCACTATACGATGTACCTAGTGTATCGTGTGTTATATTTGATGGACCAGTATTAGCTCACATGCTGAAGCCAAGTGCGGGACATACGGTTTCTATGTATTACACTAATACATTTCAAACATTTTTAGAAAAGTTTGCGAGTGATGTCGTCAGAATGAACATAGTCTTTGATAATTATTATCCCGACAGTCTGAAAAAAAGAAGAATGAGACCAACGAGGAAAAGGACCAAGAATAGTTGTGAAAGACTCCACATTGACTCCCAAAAAATGGGCATTGTTTTTGAATAATTCTGAAAACAAAACTGATTTATTTCGAATTCTGTGTAAACACTTACAGAACATAAGTGATTCTGATGGTAAGAGAGAGATTGTGTGTGCATGTGATGATACCGCATCAGCAAACTCTAATATGGACGTCCGTGTGCGTGGGTTTTCTCGGGGTTCTCCCGTTTCCTCTCACTTTCTTCATTCCACCATTTCATTCATTACTCATTATCACCGTCTCCTTTAGCCTAACCGGCATAACCGTGGGACGTAAAACTCAAAATTTCATTTCATTTCATTTTTCTAATATGGACGTAACAAGCCTTATGCCCTGCAAACAAGAAGAAGCAGACACACGCATGTTCTTGCATGCATTGCATGCCAGCAACCACGGACATAAGAATATTTCATTTAAAACTGTCGATTCTGATGTTGTTATTGCCGTTGCTTTATTCTTTGAGCTCAATGTATCACACTTGTGGATTGAATATGGAACTGGTAAAAATAGGAGATATATTCCGATCCATGAAATTGAAACAAGCCTAGGAAAGTCTTACTCAAAAACCCTGCTCTTTTGGCACGCATTTACAGGGTGTGACACAGTGTCAGATTTTGGTGGTCATGACAAGAAGACAGCTTGGCAGGTGTGGCAAGCATTCCTTGAAATAACGGCTACATTAATCAAACTTTCAGTTACTCCTGCTGAAATTTTAGCTCAGAACTTTGCAGCTCCTCAATGCTTCACCATACTCCTGTACGATCGCTCTAGTTCTTTACTAAACGTTAACGACTGTCGACAAAGATTAATGATGTAAAAGAATAGTTCTTACGAAGGTATCCCACCTACAGAGGCAGCCTTATTTCAACACTGCGAGCTGCCCTACAGGCGGGGTATTACTGGTCTCAAGCTCTCCAGAAAGTGCCCATAATACCCGAAATTTGTAAAGGGGTTGGAAGAAGGTGGACCGTGGTTATTATCCTCTGTGGTCCTTACTTCCAGAAGTTTCTGCGCACTGTAGAGAACTTATTCGCTGTGGTTGCAACACTCTTTGTCAACATTCTTGCAAGTGTCAAAATTTGGGGTTAGTGAGCACTTTATTGTGTACCTGCGATGGACAGTGTGATCGAGATTATATTATTGTGAGTTGATCTTGTTTAAATAAGAAATGTGATTAACAAAAATTACTTCCCCTAGTTCTCTGAAGTACGTTTCAGATGTTAAGTTAATAGTCATACTATATCACTAATATTTTATCTTTTAAATTCTTAACATATTTAATTACGGTATATAACTGTTTATTGTGTTGTAAATTTATCACTCGCTGTTATACTGTTAAATTTATACATTGAGTCTGTTTCACAAACATTTTAATACAAACTATTCACTTTCGGACAATTAGTATTAAAGAGAATATATTTCAAATTTATTTTCGAATAATGCATAATTTTAGCTTAGTTAGTTTTTCAGTTTAGTGCATAATATAATATTCAAAATACCTACAGCGACTACTTTGTATAACGATGTCATATACTTAAACAAGACAAATACTAACCTTTGGGCAGAGACACGATACATCTTTGTGTTACTTCATGATCCAACTTATTTAAGGAGTAAAAATAGTGGTTTTGCACGTTTCTATCACCTTTCTTAGGTGAGAAAGGCATAGTTTTCTTCATGCATATTTAAGAGTCGACGACAATTTTGGGTTTGTGACGTCACTTACTCGCCTTTCGCATCAAATAAAAGACAATAACTTATGTTACTTTATGATTCTACATATGAAAAAGATATTGGTGGTTGCTGCACGTTTCTATCGTTTCTCTAATGCGAGAAATAAATAATTTTCATAATCCGTATGTAAGCTATGGCGACATACTGTGTTTATGACGTCATATACTGGCTTCTACACACAAAGGGGAGCCAATCACATGTTATGTCAAGATTCTTCACATCCAAAGAAAGATATTAGCGGTTATTGCATGTTTCTATTATTTTTCTGTAGCGAGAAATTCCCACTTCTCGTACCGGAGATAAATCGCGGCGGCCATCTTGGATTTATGACGTTATAAAGGGTTTTTAGCACCGACAGAAGATAAACACTTGTAATTTGCTATTCTGCACGTAAAAAGGAACATACTGGTAGCGGTACTATGTTCTTAGTATCAAAAGGCCAATGGAATTACAAATGCCATATAACTACATCTACGGATACATTCGAACAATATTCACGAAAGTTCGACATTTAGTCCTAAAAAATATTGATTATCTCAGTTATTTGTTGAGATACATCAATGATTCTGGTCGCGTTCGAAAGCTATTGAAATGATCTTTGACGATTATTTCAAAGTATTTTTCCATAATCATAGCAGTTTTAAAGTTATTTGCTATAAAACATAGAAAATCGTTTTGAAAATAAAGATTTTTCCAGTTTGAGACGCCATATTTAAAAATGGTGGCAATATAAGGCAAGTATTTATAATGACAATAGAGGTAATGGATTATCTGCAAAATAAAGGAGAAACGAAATTTCTACCTTGAATGGTAATGGAGTTATAAATTTTTAAACTCAGTTAAGTCGAAATTCGTTGGCGGCCATATTGATGACGTCATATACCTAAAACAAGACCCCCGCCGAGGTGGTTCTATATCAGGATTTACTTCTTATTAATAGGCCTATTATTCCTGAAAGTGGTATGTTGGTATCACATGTTGCACAATTCGACCCTTTAATGCTGCTAAGCTACTAGACTACATGGTTCGTTTACTCTCGTATTGGCTAATACTCTAACAACTTTTTTTTTTTTTTTTTTTTTTTTTTTTTTAATACGGAAGATTAATTTACTTCTTGAATCATTTCCCCAGAAGATAATGCCGTACATTAACAAAGAGTGAAAGATACCAAAATAAATGCTTCTACAGCTATTTATATCCAAAATATTTTTAATAAGTTTCGAAGCGTAGAAAACATTATTACGTTTTTGTGCTAACGACATTATGTGGGTATCCCAGGTAAGGGTGTTACTTATATGAAGACCTAAGAAATTTGTTGAAGTTATATGATTGATACATTTATGTCCTGTACGTTTCACTTAATGTTAGTTATGGACAACTAAATAGGACAGTTCAGTAAATTAATCGATTTTCGTACTTGGAGCGACAGAGGATGAGAGCAGAGTCGGCTACCGAAGTGATTTCTCTGAGTTAAACACATTCTGACTGTAAGGTTAGTCATATGATTTAGTAAGATTCTCCACAGAATATTGTTAACAGTCCATATTTCATACTTACGCAGAAAGGATGTTATCCTTAACATCCAAATTCTTGGTTACATTGCTTCTTTTAGGTTCCTTATCAACTCTAAGAGCGTGATAGGCAATTTCAGCTTCCCGTGCAGTTGCAAACGGCACAGTTAGCGATCTGATACTCTGTTAAGGAGAATTACATTGTATGATGCATACTTTTAGTAATTACACGATGAATTAGTATTACACAATATCTTTTAATGTGATAACCACTACATTACCTAAATTCTCACTCAGTCATATAGCCACACGGACGGTAATACAACTTGTGTGGTGCGTGGACAACCCAGTGTTTATACAGATGAATACCTTTGGCAGTTGAATTAGATATAAAGAATGAACGAAATAACGGATTTTTCTCACATTATATCCTCCTTGTATCTAAAACTCAAGTCATAGGTCATTAATAAATAACTGTAAGCACTACAAACCGGATGTTAGACAAACTGAATATTCCTTTATGTTAAAAATATAGGGTGTTTCAAAAATCTCTTACCACACCTTTTAAAATCCGCACGGATGTATTTACATTGAACTTGATGTAGGAAATATACAATAGGGCTAGGGGCACACTTTTGGGTGATGGTTCGCGGATGGCCGCTATCTTGAATTTCAATTTTTTATTTCAAACGATAGGTGGGTCATGCAATACATGACCTTACGTTAGAATTTGCTCAGGATGTCAAATCTGAAATCAGATTTCATGTATCTTTATTTGGTGATTATTCCTGTCTATGCAGATGGTTAACCATGCCGGTAAGAACTGAGGAACGTATTCAGATCGTCAAAGTATGGGGTGGGAGAAGTGCCCTTGCGCTAGCAGCCGATTTCAATCAACGTCATCCACAACGTTACCCTGTGTCATATGTGGAGCACATTGTGTAACAGGTAAGACCAATTGTCGTTGTCCACACCTTCTCACCAAATAAAGATACATGAAATCCGATTTCAGATTTGACATCCTGAACAAATTCCAGCCTAAGGTTGGGTTAGGTTAGGTACAACAACAACTAAAATTCAAGATGGTGGCCATCCGCGAACTATCATCCGAAAGGTTTGCTCTTAGCCTTATTGTATATTTCCTACATCAAGTTCAATATAAATACATCCGTACGGATTTTAAAACGGGCAGTAGGGGACTTTTGAAACACCCTCTACTATAAATATGAATGACTTAAAGTTTGTTTGGGGAGCCTCTGCTTCAATTTCAGCAAGATTTATTTAGTCTATTTTATTTTATAATGCCTATATTATTGTTTCACTGTCAAACATCTTATTTCTGAAATTTCCTTGAAAATCAGTACTCCATTGGAATTACTTAGATATCTTGTTTCAAGAAAGGTTTCTACCCGTTTCAAGAAATTAAAATAACAGAAAGTATAATTACTAGAAGAGCGTATAGAACACTTCGTAATATTAATTATTTACTAACCTGAATAATGTTCCATTCAATTGCATTGTTTTTTTCTTCCTATATTTCGAATGTACTGTCCGTACATTCTTTTTCAGAGAGGTTTACGTCATTATTTTGTAGTTATCACATTGTTCTTGTATCTCAACAGTGGCATAACAAGAAATATATTACACAATATAGTTATATATACTTGTAGTTTTGCCTACTTATCCCAGTAAGTATGTTAACTTAAACACATCATTAACAATTTGCAAACTTTTTACAACTAGTGCACTAGCTACCAGGTAACCAAGGCAGTTCGTGCGGTTTCAGTACAAAAAAGAAAAGTTCCAAAAAAATGCGTTTACCTTATGTTTATTCCGCAAAATATCCACCATCCGCTTCTACAACCTTCTCCCATAGTTTTACATGCCTGTAGATGCATTTTTGAAGAAATCTTTGTGTTGGGACTCAAAAACCTGCGCCACCGCGTTTTCAACCTCTTCTCGACTTTTGAATTGTCGATTGCGCATATGGTTGTCCATAGACAAAAGATGGTAGTCTGATGGAGCAATGTCTGGTGAATACCCTGGATGTGGCAAAGTTCCCAGCCGAGAGAAGAAATCACCTCCAGGGTCATCTTTGCTGTATGAGGTCTAGTGTTATCTTGGTGGACAAGATCACCTTTCCTATTCACTAGTGCAAGCTGTTCGGCTACTCTTTGCAATTGTGCTGAGTACACCTCTTTGGTTATAGTTTTACCGCTTTCCAAGAACTCATAATGCACAATCCCAGCAGTAGTCCACCATACACACAGCATCACGTTCCGCTGATGAAGAGCAAGTTTTGCACTTAAAGGCATGAAGTCATTTGACGATAGCCAATGGTACGAGCATTTTTTGTTATCGTAAATTACCTACTTTTCATCACACATGAAAATGTGGTCCAAAATTGGATAGTTGTTGTTCCTAGTCAGCAAGAAAGAGCAAATGTTCAGTCGTTGGAGACGGTTCGCAGCAGTCACCACGTGAGGGACCCACTTACTCAGTTTCCACGATTTTCCAAGCTCATGTAAGTGCACACGAATTGTTTAATCGCTTACCCCAAATCGTTGAGCGAGTTCTTGACACGTTTGACCTGAATCCTCTTCAACTGCTGCCCTGAGTTGGTCCAAATCGAGAGATTTTGGTCTTCCCGATCGAGATTTGTCTTTAAGTGTCTCATCGCCGGTCGAAAAGATCTGAAACCACTTTTGAGCTGTCCGTTCACTAATTGTACTTTCTCCAAATTCTGCATATATATATATCTATATCTATCTATCTATCTATCTATCTATCTATCTATCTATCTATATATATATATATATATATATATATATATATATATATATATATATATATATATATATATATATATATATATATTCCGCACCTTTTGTGCCCAACTTAACTCATACAGTAAACAAGCCCTGATTACTGCGTTCGACACAGACATGATTCACTGTGAATACTTGATCTCGAACTGTAGAATGCTGTTATCTACGTTAGCCGTCGTGTCAAGAACTCAGCTTTCAGAAACTCACATACAGGTACCCCTGACGGCAGAAATGACTACTACTCCACGAAAAATAACGGCAGGTGTAAAAACCGCACGAACTTTCTTGGTTGCCTGGTATTACTAAAACCTATATTTTTGTTTTTACGAACCCTTGTTTCTTAAAAGTGACAACATCCATCCACTCAACCAACAACTGTTTTAATTTACCGTATGTACACTGTGGCCAGGTAAACATTGCTTCCAATTTGATGATCATACGTAAATCTAATTTTTATAATTTTGAACTTGTTTTGTATCTAGATTGACAATAGTAATAAACCCAAACCATTTCTAATTGTTACGATTATTTTTATTAATTCTCAATATTTAACCGTGGATTAATAGTTCTTACGTAATACGCTTCGAATACATTTCTTTCGATGTTAGAGGTTACCTGACGTTTAACTGCCACTGTTAGAGGTTGCCACTCTTTGTACTGAGTGTTCAATAGTATTTAAGTGTTTTGACAAACCTGAAATCGCAGTTTTATCCTCACGGGACTCCCTGATGTGTTCGTTTAATCTCATACCAATGTTTTTTTTTTTTTTTTTTTTTGTCATTCCAATATATGTGGTGTCAGGCCTGATAAATTCCGCTTAACGTGGTTTATTCAACGAAATAATTTCTGTATTGACTTAATGATTTTTCTACATTTCCGAGAGGTTTTAGACTGATTCAAGTTATATTTCTTTTCTATTTTTCTTAATTTGGATGACAGACTTGGAAAAAGCGGGAAGGGAACCCACTGGGGAGGCCTCATCTTTTCTCGTTTCGTGTTCATTTATCCACCTTCTGAAATTATTAAAGGTTCATTCTGCAAGGAACTCGACAACTTTGTGCTCGAGTACGCGCCGTACAGCCCTGATCTGGCACCTTCAGACTATCACCTTTTTTGGCCTAGTGAAAAGAAAAAAAAAATTCTTGGCCGGCCAACGTTTCAACTCCGATGAAGTCAAATCTATGGTGCACAGACGTCTATATTTCCAAAAGACGAACTTCCATGAGCAAGATATTTTGAAACTTGGGCCAAGATGGAAGAAATGTTTTGAAATACTTGGTGTCTATGTTGAGAAGTAACTTTAATATGAGCCTTCTCTATTACACTTTATTCTACATAAATGGTTGAGCGTTACTTTTTGATTCTTCCTCGTACAATTTTTTAGAGCTATTTTTGGCTGCTTCGTACATCTAACAATGGCCATTCTTCCGGCATTTTGTCTAGTAGTTGGCATTGCAACAAAACAAACCAAAACATTCGAATAGAATCGAACGAGGTGAAATCAAAAGCAGTTCTGAGAAGTGCTTAAAGAGTTCTAACCTAGAACACTTCATTTTATTATTATTCGTACAAGGTGAAATTGAAAACAATTCTAAGCAGGCCATAAACTCTAACTAAACATTTTATTTTTATCCTAATTCATTCTGCCCTTGCTGGTTAATCTTATTTCTTCCTCTGTTAATACATAGTTGGCAACTCACTTTCAATCGGAATATCTTTGTTTGTAATTTTCTTGACACACTCATCAGTCTACTCATTGTTACCTTCTAGTAGTACCTTTTATTTTTACCTTATTTTATATTTATTTTGTTGCTTTTGTAATAAAGACTGCTGATGACTGACAACTATTATTATTTGTATTTTTGGTAATATTCTCTGTGATTTCACCCCGTGGTTTTCTGAGATTATCCTTATCTTTATTCAACTTCGGGAAGCTTTGTACATATGTAAAATGACTAAGATTTTCTTCTTTGTAAGATTTTGATCTACGTAAAATTTTAATTACTTGTGAAGCGTATGAACCAGTGATGTGCGTCTACGCGTAGAAATCAGTAATCTACGTTACACGTAAACAATGCGTAGACTATGTATGTAATATATATAAATGATACGCAATCAATCTGATATGCCAGTTTAAAGTTTGTATCAATAATACAAAAATCCTAGTAGTTGGGAAAGAGGGAACACATAGGTTTAATAGTAGAAACTGAATCGGGAGTTCTTTCTTGCTCAAACTAAAGTGAAAGAGATTCGATGTAACGTGTTAATATGCAATAATAACAAGTGTAATATGAAAATAATGTAGTCTTGTTTATAGTGACAGGTCGGCCAGATGTCTACAGACGCAATATGGTACTGTAGAAAGTGTTATGTTTTATCTTCCACCATACTTATCAGAAATTAATATAAGTCTGAAGCAAACTGTCACATGACTGTTGATACTTGTCCGAAATATTATTGTTAATGTAGGATATTGGTTAATTCTTAGTTATAACAGAAAAACCTTTTGTTACTTTTGAAAAGGCCAATACACAGGATATTTCTTTTAAATAATACTTCTTTGCATTACATTATCCGCAAGAATTATACGTGTTTCGGTAATATAATTTAGTATTTCCATTTAACCTTGTTTCACAGTTCTTTTGAGTTCTGGAATATCTTCCGACATCCGTGCAGTTTAAGAACATGGGTTAATTATGTAATGACTAGCATATAATATTATTTCTTTGGTCATAACATCTTCTTAATGCGTTAGGAAATCTTATTTTAAAAAAAATAGCTGTTTTACATTTCAGTAAGCAAGCTTGCAGAACCAAACAGCTTTCGTAACAGCCTGGGTAGAGTTTAATATTGAGGGAGCGAAGGCACACGAGCACAACAATGAGTTAGGATTTTCCATTCCTTGTCGCTTATAGAACATTTCGTAAGCTCATCCTCTTATTTTATAGTTGTAATGTGTGCAGTTGGGTGAGTTGAATTTGTGATAATTTTACCAGTGCTGATAGTCATTTGCTGTTCACATTGAACTGCTGACTACTATTACCTTACTATATACAACAATTTTTGAATATATGAATAAATATTACTGCAGTAATCAACCTCCTAATACATCTTTTATACATTTGAGATTTATCCAGATCTAAATGGATCCTTCTACCTTCGGATCCTGGTCCTAATCACTTGCTAAGGATATTTTATTTCATTTCACGTGCTTAATATAGTCATGTCACACTATTATTCTATTTTTGTATCTATAACAAATATTTGAGATAATGTATTAAGAAAGAATTGTGCTATTGTGCATATCAAAAATATATGTAATAAAGATTTTTAAGCTAGTGTTTGTTTTTATTCGTACTGATGTAATTAGTAATGATACCGTCCCAATCTCTATCCAGACTTCCTTCACCGGTCTTTAGTTTTTAATTTTTTCACCTAATTTAATATAACTCGAACACATTTCTTTTAATATTAGAGAAAACACAGTGAATATTCATATCCTGTACCGAATGTTTGGTCGCTTGAAGAAGCTTTGATAACCTGCGATAGCTTCTTTGTTCTCTCGGGACTCCCTTGGACTTGGAAGGCAAGTAATCACCAGTGCTGATACAATTTAATCAATTGTTCTTAAATTTCCGCTGTTGTTGCAAGAAATAAATAAATAAAAAAATGTGAATGTATTATTATGAAAAAGAACTTAAGGCTGTATTCGTTCCAGAGGAGGAGTACCAGAGCGTAGCACTCGAAAAATGGGAAGAAAAACTGAATACGTACTGAATTAGAAGAAAATTGAACTGTACATAAAAGAATACTGGACTGAGAAGCATTGTTGGTGAGTGATTCGTTTTGTGCAAAACTTCTTTTGTGTGTTTACTATTAAATGTTCTGAAAGACTTCATTAATATCCCATTTCGCGTATGGAATCGAAAACCAAATATAAAATTGAACTATATATATATATAAACCACCATATATGTTATGCATTACGCCAAGACAGAAACTTTAGCTAAAATTTAGAGGAAACTTAGCAAGTACGAGTTAAAATCAGATTTTTTTTTCGTATTATTACTTTCAATTCAAAATTTCAGTACACTGTTACCATTTATGGAGACAGAATAACCAGAGCAATATAACTAACTACAACTATAACGTTCTCTTCTCTTGGAAAATTCGGTTCCTAATGCTTTGAACGCTCGTACTTCATTTGCGACTTTACACTAGACCGGCAGAAATTCGTTTCTTGACAGCTCTGAAACTTGTATTTTATTAGTGAATTTCACTTGTAGTGTCACAGCAAGAAACGAAGGCAGTGGAACAGCACACAGTTAAGGAGCCAAAGCTCACAAAACGCTACCTACAGTCATCTATATCTTAGTAAATAATTTATTACATGCGATAGTTTTATACTGCAGATAGTGTCTATTTTAAGTAGCTGAGTATTTTATACCATTTTGAAATATTAAAATACAAGTTCCATGTATCCTTTCAAAATCATGTCCTTGTTATTGTCGCATATGTTATATATTAATGAAATTGTTACTATAGAAATGACTGCATTAAATATATTAAACTGTGTACACTTACATCTGAGCTTGAGGAAACTCCAGATAACATCGAAATATTGTGAGGATAATCACTTAAACAAGAATGGAAATAGGGGTACAACGTAAAATTTTGAGTGTTACAAGTATATCATAGTAAGTTGAATTCCGCGTAACATAACATAGGATCCTGTCAAAACGGCATGGCGCATCCTTAGCTTGCGGATCAAGGAGAAGGCCTCTAGATATAGAGATTAGCTGTGAATACATTGAATAAACAGTTGAGGACAGACAGCAAGAAGCAATCCTCCAGCTTGGGACTTTGGCGCAAGGCTACCATTATAACTATGTAAAAAAAGAAATCCTCATTCAAAAACATTCACAGAAGCCTCGGACCAGGACTGATAATTTAGTACGACCTCAGCAAAATAAAATGGACACGAGAATTGGAACAAGAAATATAAGAAGTCTTCATAAGGTAGGCGAACTAAAATCCGTAACCAGTGATGGATATGGTAGGAGTTTAGGAAGTTAAATAGGAAGGAAGGGGAGCGATGCAGACTGGAAATTTTACGTTGATTCATGGGAAAAGAAATAAAAATCACCAACTAGAAACACAGTTTTTTGTTCATAAAGGAATTATATCAACAATTAAACATGCTGAATTTGTCAGGGTCGGTGGCGCGATTTTATTGTTTTAAATATACATGCCTCAACAATACAAAGGACATTTCTACGAAGAAGTAGATCGCCAATTTGACTCACTCCCGTCATACCATATGAAAATTCTATTAGGGGATTTCAATGTGAAGGTAGGATGAGAGGATATTTTGAAACCGATTATAGGGAGTAGAAGTCTATATAAGGAAAGTAATGACAACGACATTAGACTTGTTTGAACTTTGCAACGTTTAAAACCTTATCGTGAAGAGTACAAAGTTCGCATATCGTGACTTTCATTAATATACATGAACCTCAACAGATGGAAAAGCACATAATTAAACTGACCACGTTTTAGTAGATAAAGAAGACAGTCTGGCATAATTGATGTTCGGTCGTATAGAGGAGATGACTGTGACACTGATCACTACCTAGCAACAACGATTATAAGAGTGAGATTATCGTTGAAAAAATGAAATCTTCAGCATCTGAAAACGGAGGGGTTTAGTTTAAAGAAATTAAGAGTCAGGCGAGAAGGGAATACCAGATTGAAGTGTGGAATGGTTCTCGATTTTAGAAAGTTCGGGATGTGCTAACGTTGAGGATACTAGGGTTAAAATTAGGAACAGCATTAAAATTTCACAAGAAACAGAGTGCGCAGAAATGCGTAGGAACAAAAAAATGATTCGACAAAAATGCACTAAACTAGCAGAGAAGACAAAACAGACAAAACTGTTGGGTACAAAATCCAAAAGACGGAGGTACACAAAATTTCGTTGGTATCATCTACAAACTTCAAGACCTTTTAAAATAAAGAAATGTGAATTTTTGAAAGCTAAAATTGTTGAACTTAAAAGATGATAGTAAAAACGAAAATATTCGTGACATGTATAAAGGCATCAACGGATTTAAGAGAGGTTATAAACCTCACGCGTACGGCACAATTCTCACAGATACGTATAGTATTTTGAATAGATGGAAATATTTCTTTGACAGTTTGCTCAACATGCAGCCAAATAGTACTGTACGTGGAGAAAATGAAATGTATACAGTCGAACCGAATATTCCAGAATCCAACCGAACAGAAATAGAAATTGCTATAAACAAATTAAAGAAACACAAATCTCCGGGTATAGACGAAATTTTTTGCTGAGTTAATTTAGATAGAGGGGAAAAGTTGTGGAACGAGATACACAAACTCATTCTCATCTGGAATAAGGAGGAACTGCCACACGAGTGGAAAGAATCAATCATTGTACCAATTCACAAGAAAGGTGACACAACTAATTGTAATAGTTATCGAGGCATCTCTCTTTTGTCAACCTTGTACACAATCCTCTCAAATATACTTTTAGCACGATTGGCTCCACATGCAGACGAAATTACTGAAAATTACTTACGATTCGCAATCATAGCAGTGTCCAAGAGGTAAAACGCGAAGACTGCTTGAAGACTGTATTGTCTAAATAGTAGAAATATGAATACAGCTGAACTAAGAGACATCATAAATAAATCCCAAATAAACTGAAGCGGAAGTAAGACCTACATGAAATTGGATATGAAAGGGAAACATGTTTATTGTAGTGGCTGTAGTTTGAAAGGAAACTTTAGTTTACGCGCATAACCACCGTCACTTTGCGCCCGCTTCCTATAGACGCATCTTCGGGCGTACTACCTACCGGTTTAGCCCTTCCGATCTTCCCTGTAGTGACCACCTAGCACAGGTTAAATGCGTGCTTTCCGTGCCTGTTTTTTTTTGGAATATATTTGCACGCAGGTAGCATATTTGTGAAGATGTGTAGCACTTTTTATGATGTGTTTTACCCAAAAACTGCTGTATTTATAGACATAATGGTTTAACTTTCCTGAAGTGAACCTGCACCGAGGAATCCATCACCACCAATCAGCAGGGTTTGAAAAATTTTGTTTGCAAGTACATGGTTTCACACTAGTATCGCTTCACATGTAAGCATAAAATACGACTTCTGTACACTGTGAATAAATATACCACAGGTGGAATAAAGTATCTAATACAGTTATATTTCATATGCCCTTACTTATTTTATCCGTCGTCAGACACTTGTATAATGATTTTACACTATTAACGCTACACTTGTAAATCTAAAATACAGCTGTATTACTTTGTTTTTAATTTTGGAGCCGGCATTTTTTTATAACTCATTAGTACTACTTGAATTTGTCCTAATAAGCCCTGCCTCGCTAAACCTATATACTAAGAGGTTAACTGCTAAAGATGGCAGCCCCAAAATACAAAACTTACGGAGAAACGAACAAAATCAGACGAAATATAAGGATAAGAATAGCAAAAACGGTAATAAACGTAATCAGTGTAGAGCGATTAATTAGGGAGGAAAACAAAGTTAAATTCTGAACTATGTTAGTTTTCGTATTCATGCAATATTAGGTTAACAGGCAACACAGCATGATATGGAAGTCTTTCAAACCCACTGTCTTATTAAATAACCTAAGACGTGTATGCTATATTAATGGAAGGATGGAAAAAATGTAGAGGAGAAACAAAAGGAGAGAGTTGTATCTCAACCAAATGAGATAAAATGGGGCAAAATTTTGTGTGTTATCCCATTTTATGGGGGAATAAATGTATAAAATTCAAACAAGAAATGTTCCTTGATTTCACAATAGGACTGTACTTCGGACAAACAATTAAAATATATCAGGATGTTATCTTTTACATGTATAATAAGGTAGAAATACGAAATGGAATTATTATTATTATTATTATTATTTATTTATTTTTTTTTAACGTAGTACTTCGTAAGAAAGACATGATGAAGTGAAGTGCTATGTGAAGGTAATGTAAAAAATGTTCTCAGAAATGTCGCGAAGAAGCGCTACATACAATGCATGTGTTTTATGCTATACGAAGAGCTATTTCACTATCATCGTTTATATATATATATATATATATATATATATACTCACTATCGCTGACCCGCCTGTTCTTTACGGACGCAGATTCTTGCTACCGCCCTCCTGCTCTAACTCGGTTGGATAGCATTTCTGCTTTTTAGTAGCCACCTAGCACAAAAGTTTTGTACTTTGTTTTTAATTTGTGGTTTATGCACTGCAGTTTTAATGCCATCCGCTGTAGTTATACTCAGTTTCTCGAAGACAATGTCTAACCATTAATACAACTCCTCTCTTAAGAAACACTATCTACGGCGTTTCCTGCTAATAGAAGTTCATATATAATGAATTTAAGGATAGGACGCTCCGCCCCGATCTCCCCCTGAAAGTCTATTTACATAATATTGTAGTAGCGTGTTTTTTAAAGCAGAGATGTTCACCCTCGCGAGGGTGGCCCTCTCGAGGGCATCCTCACCCTCAAGTTCCCTCGCCCACAGTGACGCGAGGGCGAGGACAATCTTCGACGAAGAAGGCGAGGATGAACGAGGGTGAGGGCCAAGTGTTACTGCGGGAGCGAGGGTGCACGATGGCTAGAGACAACTTCCTTCAGGAGAACGAGGGCACGCGAGGGAGGAGGACAAGCTTCCTTAAAAGCAACTGTTTTGGAGTTTGCTGTTTGACCTCTTTTGGAGAGAGGCAAAATTTAAAATATCATCTGCCATGTCCCCTAGATGAAAAGTTAGTGTCATAGCAAGGTTATACATTAATCGTATTTTTCCTTTCAATTAATTGCAGTAGACAATTTCTCGTGTGTACGTACATAATTATTAAAAATAATAATGCAAATAAGAATAATATTTGATTTTTCCCATGAAAGTTCCCAGGTAGAAATAGCGGTACATTAAGAAGTAAGTTTGCCTCATTGTTGCCCTCCCTGTGTTGGAGACGTTTTAGATAAGAAGTGTCTACTACACTGTCATGTTTAAAGAGTGTTGGTAGACAGACAGACAGTCAGTCACGTCATTCAGCAGTAAATGACAAGAGCGCTGATATCTGAACAAACGCAATCAATGAGAGAACCATCAGAATGCAGTAGATCAGATGGAGAAAGACTTGATGGAATGGCTTTGGTTCATATATGGCCATTTTGCTCTGGACTCTCTCGGACTCGGGCTCATTTTTTTCAACTGGGCTCTCGCTCATTTATTCCTTTGGGAATCGTACTCGGGCTCACTTCCCTCAATTGGACTCGCGCTGACTTATTTCATTGGCGCTCGGGATGGCGCTTAATTATTGAACCCGAGAACGGTTGAGTGAGAATTCCGAGCTAGCGAGCGTTGGGCTCGTGAGTTTGGATGCCCATGAAATGGGCTGATTAATAGCATACATCCTCCTCCAATGTCCACCACTGATGAAGTTGTTACAATTAATCGGAATTTTTAACTTTTCATAGTTTTGTGACAGCCCAAACTATTATCTGAATCGATATTTGTTAAAATAATGTCAGTCACTATTGTATCGATTTTCATTGTTTCTGCTTTTATAATCTACGTGGGTAGAGCTATCATTTAGTTACAAAATAAATAATATGTTTTTTCTTGTCCTTAAATAGAAATATCTGACACGTTAATACTGAAATTTTGTTAAAAGAGCTGCTTTAACAAAATAAATTTAATAAGTTCCACAAGTTGTTTATGCAGCCGAAATTTGCAACTGTTGACTGATTGCCGTTTAGCGTCCTCTTTCGTCGGCGAGGCTATATGAGAAGTGGACCTATAGGTTTAACGCAGAATTCGATCCACTGTCGTTCAATGTTCTCCCACTCGGAATTGTCCCCAGGACCCCATGCACCAAAGGTTCGCGTGCAAGCCAGTGAGATAGGGTTTGTATGTTGTGTTGTTCAATGATTTTTATTAGGAATAAAATACGTTACAGGATGATATACTGATTGTAAATATTATAGTGCAAGTATTGAACGATTGTGTGGTAAAAGGAGAAATATAAATTTGGACAAATTAAAAAAAAAGGCCTGAAAAAAACTGTAGGATATATGAAACATATAAAACTTAGGAAAAGCTACTTCAGCAAAACGAGCAGGATTTTGTTGTGGGTAAACAGTTTAATCATATTATTATTAATTTCGCACAAATGTGCCACACATCATAGCATGGGCGGCGATTAGGGGGGCAAAGGGGGACAGTTACCCCCCCCTCTCTTTTGAAATGACCCATTAATGTCGCTATATAGTTTCATTTGGAAATATAAAGTTTTTGTATGTATTAAGGTTCATAGAATGAAAATGAGTGTTCTGAAGTATTTTATTTGTTTGCTGACGGAGTTTCAAAATTAAGCTCTTTAGATCTTTCCCTTTGAATTTGTTCAAATTCCTCAGTTACGCTACATACATCAGGGATGGCCAACGTGTTGACTGTCAAATTCTGACAGATAGTCCGCGGCAGTCACTCTACCGCCACTCATCAAACCTTGATTTCACCCTCACCCTCATGAGAGCCGCCCTTGTGTGGCTGAATACTTATGCTTGCATCGTAGTTCAAGGAACATTTTGAAGTAAAGGCATTGGATACTGTTGATAAATGATGTAAACGTCACTATCGACCGAGATCTCCATTGTAATAGTTGTTCCATTTTAGGTGTTCCACAGTAAGTTATACGATGATATGTTTAGTTTCCTTTCTTTAGGACGTATGTTAAGCAAGGGCGGATCCAGGACGGACTTCTGGTGGGGGTGGTGGGTTGTAATACTGCTACTTAGAGCTACTTTTAAGAGCTCCAAACTCTGGGATGCGTTTTATTTGTATATATAAAATAAAGAAGTTTCCTCTTCTGGGGGGGAGCGTTTGCCCCCCTGGATCCGCCACTGACTATAAGGAAATAATTCAAAAATAGGTTGAATAATTGATGCTCTGATCCTCACGAAGGAGGCCCTCTCGAGGCCTCCTCACCCTCAATTACCCTCGCCCTCAATGATATGAGGGCGAGGGTGCGCGAGGGCGAGCGAGGATAATGGACAACTCCTATCGCGAGGGCGAGGCTGCGCGAGGGCGAGGACAAGCTTCGATGGCGAGGGCGAGGAAAAGCTTCGACGAAAAGGGCGAGGGTGTGCGAGGGTGTGCGAGGGCGAGGACAAGCTTCGATGGCGAGGGTGAGGATGCGCGAGGGCGAGGACAAGCTTCGATGGCGAGGGCGAGGACAAGTTTCGGCAGCGAGGGTGAGGGCGCGCGAGGGCGATGAACAATTCCATTCGCGAGGGCGAGGGTGAACGAGGGCGAGGGCCAACTGCTACTGCGAGGGCGAGGATGAGTGAGGTCGAAGTAAAATGAACATCTATGGTTTAAAGTGCTGGCTGGAAACGGGAAGATAAGGATTCACTGTTTTCGTTATTCCCGAAATGTGTAGTTTGCAACACTTAACTGTTTGATGGTACTAATTTTGCAAAATTATACAATACAGACAAATACGTGTCTAGCAAGGGTCAAAGACAGCAAGTGAGAAATACTTATGATTATCAGTTACAAATGAACGAAGGAAATGTGAATGTAATGCGGGGCAGCCATCTGTGAACGGTTAGTCATAATAAATGAACGAAAAATCAAATCAAAATTTTCAGTTTAACTTCCCACAATTATTCCCTTTAGGCTAAGGGAGACAGATGATTAAGCAAAGTGAACGATGATGGAATAATTGGTGGAATGAGAAAGTGGGAGGAGACTATAGTATCCCGAGAAAACCAACGGACACGATATAGTCCATCACAAGCTTACTTGGCTCAGAATCAAACCACGGATCCCACGTACAAAGGGTAAGCACTCTACCACTGAGCCACGGTGTCCCTCACTAAGTGAACGAAACGAAACTAAACCGGGTGCAGTTTTACTATACGGATCCATAGATTGTAAAATGTTCAGAAAAATTTGGGCGAGTCTTTAATTTGCCTATTTTATGTCGAGAACAGAACAAAGCCAGCCCCTGCGAGGCTTCTAACCAGTTCCTACTACTAATTTTACTATGGATCCGTATAATAAAACTGCACGCCAAAATAATCGAAACTAGGCTAACCTACTCATAAGTCATTCTTGTCATGTTGAAAAACTGATAGGGGTTAATGGAACAAATGCCTACCACGTAAATAACAGTAAAATTAGAATAAACGCCAAAATGTAGGTCCAGAAACATGAAACCTGACCTAACTAACCTAACCATTTATAATAAATTTATAATACTCTGCGACAAAGGTATACTGTTAATTATTCAAGCACACAGTAAATTAGGTGTTCGTTTACTTTCAGCGCAGCACATTCTGAATGACTTACAGGTAAAATTCAATACTTTGCATGAAAAGACATATTTATAGAGAACAATTTTCTGTAAGTGACACAGTCAAATACAAAGCAACAGATCTGTGTTTTATGTTTACAAGTGTAGGGATACTAATGTAAAAGCACTACAAGTGCTTTAGACGGTGAAAACGGGTTAAGTTTAGAGTTACCCCTCCGCTTTTTATAAAAATCAGGAAAATTTACAGAAGAAATTAGTAAGAAATGATAATTTGAAGTTTTTATTTCTAGGATGTAAGTTCGGCAGGAGAGTTGTGTTTAATATGAGAAAAGGTATGTGGAAGTTAGTACTATTTGCCGGAGGTTTCAGCAGCATGGTAGTTGTAAAATATGGCGAACAGGTGTAACGGATGCGCAAAAGTAATGAAGAAAACCTTTTAAATTTTTGTGAAGCACACGAAGTACTGAAGTGAAATGTAACAATTTTTAATACTTTCAGCACTGTTTTTTGAACGTTGCAAAGTCCAAGGGCACCTTCAGACTGGAGGGGCAACTCTAAACTTAAGCCGTGAAAACAATTGACTGCATGAGGAAGATGCCTATATTAGAAACTATTTTCTACTGACAATATATTTCTGTGCAATGTGAAGTAGCTCTGTTTTATGTTGACAAGTGGAGCACTGCTAATATGAAACGACAAATGATATTGAAAATTGTACCATTGCCAAAAACCACTTGCTTTCACTATCAACACATATACGTATACCCACCTCTGGTAATGCGCCTGCTTCCTTCGGATGCACCCCGTCGCTAACGCTCGGGCCTCCCAGCTTCGCCCTGCCCTCACTCAGTTACATAGCATTCATGCTCTTTAGTGGCCACCTAGCACAGATTTTCTTTTTGCACTAGTTTTTATGCATATATCCGAACGTTATATTTATACGCAAATCAAAAAATAATTATAATTTTTCAATTGCTTACGATAGCACCTTTGAATTTTAACTACACAATGTGACATTTTCTTGTCCACTGCAAATCAGTTAGGAAACATCAACAACATATATCATACTACAAGGTAAATTACATATATCATACTTTAAAAAAATGAATAATATAAAGGATACAAGGTTAAATTCTCCCTCTCTTGTACACTATTATCAGCCATATTAACTCCTTCTTCTTCTTCATTTATCACCAGGAAGAGTTTCACGCTTTTAAGGCATTTTCCTTCCTTCTCTTCGGAAGTTTGGTTCCTAAAATAATAATAATAATAATAAATGGTGAGAAAAAACTTGCACTGCTCTTTTTTCATTTAATATTTTCTTTTTCCACCAAATTCAAGAAATTCTTTACTTTTTCTATTTCTTTCTTACTTAGTTCCTTTCCATTTACCTTAAAGCCTAGCCTCCAAGCTAATTTAACCAAATTCTCTTCCTTTTCCATGTCATCGTTCCTTTTGCATGTTTCCCTTATTTTTAGGGTTTCTTCCACATTTTAACAATTAAGTGTTGTAGTAGGTAGAGATGCAAACCACAAGTTTCCAAGAGAAGTTTCCTTCTGTCAGTCTAAATTTTCCCTCAAACCTAAAAAAAAAAAGAAAGCTTATTGTTGTGTTGAGGTGTATTTTTTTCTTTCAGAACTGAAAATTTGCACATTAGCTTAGATTTATTGCCTTTTTCGCACATCCATATAGGCAAAATTCTCATCTGATCTTCCCTCGAGATGGTATCACTGTTTTGGAGGGTTGTTGTAAGGGAATAAAATTGCGAAAGATTTATAATTATTCGATTTCATTTTGTTCTCGTTCTAATTGGAACCCGTAAAGCTGAAATAAAGTATGAAGCGTGTAGAAAAAGTGTGTCGCATGGGATGTCCATGCACTGGAAAATTGAATTAAACGGAAAAAAATGCACAAAACAACACTTGTAGAAAACAAACACATAGCACAAAACTGAAGCTCGAAACGAGCCATCTAACCTCGACGACTGATCCGGCTGCACTCCGTTTTCATTTTCAAATAGATTCATTTCTCTTTACACACCATGTAGATTTTTTGAAATGGTAAAATAATCAATTTAAAATGTCTCAAGTTCAAGAATCTTCCACTACTAGGGCCAGAACTGTTTCATAACTGTTTCGACACGAATGGTCAATTCGTGCTTTAGTTTGTGATTGAGTTACTTATTTTCTGGCATATTTTGTTTTTTCATTTTCATGTGTCCTTTTCATTTTCATTTTATGTGTTCTTCAATTTTTGCAAAAGCTGGTGCAAATTATAGCCCTAGATTATTGTGGGCCTAATTCCATTATAGTTTTTGTTAACACAACGAAAATTTGCGTTTTTCTTTCGATACTCGTTATTTGCAATTGTGAGGCTAGTTTAGACAAAGCATTTATCGTAGCAAAAATCGTACTATCGATATCCTCCCGTTAAAGTAGCAAATGCTATAGCACTTCAAATGCCATGGCTTAACCTTTAACATTTCTTGCTGATAGAACCTGCTCTATTCCGTAGCATTTTCTCCAGCTTTTCTGGTCCGATTGCAGAGCCGTGGTGTGTAAAAAGGTGTTAAAAGATTTATTGTCTCCAAGGATGTTATAAAATAGTGTCAAATATGCGTGCTCTTGCTTTTGTATGGGAAATTGAATTGTAGTAAGGAAAAATGAGTTGGTGTAGGGATGCTATTATTATGCTGATTTTAAAATATGAGAAGCATCCTTGTTTGTACAAAGTTAAAAGTCCTTTAATAAGCATATACGACAAAGGGCATGAGAAGAAATATCAACTGTAATCTCTGTTTTTGATTTCGGGGCCATAATTTTGCTCTTTTCCAGTTATTTGTTTGCTACGTCACGACAAGAAGGTTATCAACATGATACCATATAAAATCACCATATACTTTTGATGCAGTAGAATATACGAGATTTTTGGCAGCACATCAACTACGAGAAATTCTAATATTAGATTATTTATGTCTAAAACTAGCCTAATAACTGTTCGTGTTGCTTTATTTACGTGGAATTTTGTGTTTTAATGCAAGTTACGTAGCTTAATGATAATTAGTTTTAAAATGGGTTGTTGGATTGGCTTCGCACTTTTTCATACCCTGATCTCATGTTGTGACGTATTTACTTCTTTACGACACTTCCTGTAGCTGCTTTCGGGTTTTCCGCTGTCGCTGCTCTTCTGTTTCATTACTGTACTTGTGTCGGACCGTAGCTCTGTTCTGTGTAGTTGTTGAAGGGTTTGGGTTGAAGGAAAAAACAAATCTTTTGTGTGTGATTGTGTAAATAATGTTTAAAAATTGCTTACATTAACAACTTGTTCTCATCAGTTTGAGATGTGCGTCGTACTGAACTAGAGTTAAATTAGGAAATATCCAATGTGTCTTTGTTTAAATTTTTGTGAATTGTGACTTGGGGTGAGTATTCAAAGCATAGTATTTTAATTTATTGCGTAGTCTGTTTTAGGGAACACTTTCTCTAGTAGGTGCGAGTTCATCGTTTTGCTATTTGAGGTTATAAAGGAATATATTTGTATTTCAGTAGCATGTGCTCATTGTGTCAACATGTCCAGAAGAAAAAATTTAATCGTACCCTTGCATTTATAAATGATCCCTTTATTGTGTTTGTTTACATTTCATCAGATTTCGAGGCTGTTATGTGGGGAAAATAAACGTATATATGATACATTTATGTTTTGAACACTTGCTGGCAAATATTAAGGGAGAAAAGTTTTAAATTCGTAGAAAATTAGTATCAGATACTATAATTATGTACGTATAGTTACCATATGCCATTCTATTGTCAATGTGCATAATGAAAGGTGGGGGAAAACTATTGATGGTAATAGAGTACGAGCCTGCAATACATTAGGTGTGACTTTTGCAAGAAACCACTATACTTGTAGTCATAATACTGTGATCTGGATATTCTTAACCATGTTACTGATGATGTAATAGTAAAGCTTGAGTTCATTTAAATATTTAGTGCTTACTGGGGTTTTCTTGGAAGGCCACCGTTATATCAAATGACCAAAGTTAAAAATAATACAGTAAAACCTGTCTTCAACGGACCCTTTATTAAACGGAAAACTGTCTTAAACGGAAATATTTCACGGTCCCATGAATTTTGGAGAACAAAACCTGTAAGAAGTCCCTTCATTAAGCGGAAACTGTGTTACGCGGACAACGGAAAGAAAAATAAACATTTAACGGAAAATTCTGAGTTCCGGACTACAGCGTTTAGAAGATGTTTAGACATTTTGTGAGACACATACATTACACTGTCTGCGATAAAATGTTCGTTCTTTTGTTATATATTTCTGAACAATGTTGATCTTCCCCAACCACTACTTATATTCACCCCCACAAATTGTCCTTAATTCCCGCAACTTAATCAAGAATCATACGGAATGTCGGAAAGAAGAAAACGAGATAGAGGAAGAAGAGGAATACGATACCGAGTTCGAAGAAGAGTGTAGAATAAATACATATCAAGATGCTCTCAGAAGTTTAAAGGAACTGCAAAAATTTACGGAAAAATGATTCTGATTCACTTAGTATAATTAATCAGGTTAAAGTGTATGCGGAAAGTCAAGCAGCCAAGCAGCAATGTGCACAGAAAACCCTGCTTGGCTATTAGAAAAATAAAGAAAACGTGTGCATAGCAAATTTTGTATTCATTTTAACTTTTTTGTGTATTTATTCGTAGAAGAAAGAAGTACTGTAATCGAACAATGTACGTACAGCAATATATTTTCTCAGTATGCCCATCTATAAGCATGTATTAAAAAAAGAAAGAAAAAAGGAAAGCTCTACCTCCACTAAGCGGAAACCTGACTTTAACGGAAATTTTTGCAAGTCCCGCTCGATTCCGCTAAAGACAGGTTTCACTGTAATAATATAAACTAAGGTAATCTGATCTTTTATGTGCATTCAGCTCATTACGGGGAGGTAATATACGGTTAAATTATCATTACGGAGGGCCAGAATTACTTCACAAAGTATAGTTTAGTGAGCGAATACGTACGATCTTGTTTATGAAGATGAAAACTGGCAACTCACCATTCTTTTAAATGCTATATTCAGGCAAGGTTCCAGAACACAGGTCCCCTTTCCCATCTAGCTATAATAAAGACAGAAAACAACGTGCCCTGCGGGGCTCTAACCCGCCTTAACTCGCTGACGCTCGCTCGGCAATGCTATGTGAATTAAATACTAAATTTTGGTACAGAAAGTAACCAACCTTGCTACTAACCTATTTGGGGTGACCTGTGTTCTAGAAACTTCAAATGTATTCACAACATTTTAGTGCTTTGCCTTGAATAAAAGTCTCGGTTGGCCGAAAAAGATTTGTTTGTTTTATTTATTACATCTGTATTAAGAAATATAGGGTTTTTCGAAAGGAGGAGAGTGGAGTGTGTATTTAAATGTAATTAGCACCACTTCGAGTTTTTAATTATAATTCGGTAACGCAACGGGTGGTCAAAGAGAAGATTAACTTAATGAATAGCGAGCAATGTTGCACGATAATAGTATTCATCATGATAATTTTCCCAATGACATGTAATTAAATTAGGGATATAATGTAACAATATATATATATGCATTTTTTTCGGGCTTTCGGAATCTAGAAAGGCTGTATGCATGCAAATTGAAAAAGTTACTCCCTTTTCAGGATAGAGATCACCTGAGACATGGACCTACACTTTTATCTGGAATCTGAACCACCGTCGTGGGTTTAATTTTAAGGCGTTCCCATGGAGTTGAACTCAGAACCCTGTACACCAAGGGCGTGCGTGCTAACCGCTAAACTAGCGAAGAGAGCTAAAAAAAAAAGTATAAACACTACTGTATGTTGTTGAAAAGCAAGTGTGATTAAGCACTCTTGGGGAGTGCTAGATAATAGTCTTTTGCATATAACCTTGAAATACCTTGAAAAGGAGTGAAGTTCGTAAGTTGGTCGTTCGTTTCTAGAAAAATTTTCAAAATTTACCGGTAGGAAATGGATATTTTACTCATTTGTTTGCTTGATATTATGTAAGTAGAGCGGAAGTTACGTTTATGTTTCTTTATAAGCGGTTATAAACATGGAACCATTTGGCAAGCGGAGGGACCTTTTTCGCGCAAGGTTACCGTATGGTTGTATTATGGGAAAGTAACAAGTATTTGTATTCTGAACATGGCTGCAAGTGTATAAAGACGTTTCAGTTGGTATCCTTACGCAGAGACGAAGAATTACATTATTAATTTTATTCAAATAAGTCCAAACGTCCCTAACCGTAAGCTAACCCGATCCTATCCTACTGAATCTTACGCTATTATGCCCTTTTAAAGCGGTCCTAAAAATTGGTGATTTTTAAATTTTCATAGCTGGTATTATGCTTTTTGTTAAAAATCAGCCGGACGAACAACTTTGGAATAAGTACATTGTAAAATATATAAGTGGCTTTCCATTTAGTGTGTTTGCAAGAAGATATTTATTTAGAGAAAAGTGGGAGCCTAAGAAGTCGAAAGCAAGCAGGTAACACAGTTTGTTATGACACTGTTAGCAGCTATTGTTTCGTTAAGTGTCGTGGAACCGTGCGTTGAAGGTATTGCAGTACTTCTCTTACGGATGATTACATGATACTATCGTCTATTCTTTTGACGTTGTTTCTACCTTATTACCTTGTCGCCTGGATTGCTAATTTCAGTAAACATTGGTCTTTCTTTTTCCGGTTATGTTTATTTTTAGCTCTGTGTACTATTACGATATTGATGTATAGTGATTGAGATCACATAAATTCCAAATTTATAAGATCATACATGCTAAACGTTACAGAAACCTAAAATTATTTTCATGAACTGATGCACTAACAAACTTACTGAGTACTTACAAGTTTAATCTGAATTTCTCATTAACAACAGTTCTGACTGAGTAGGATATATATATATATATATATATATATATATTCTATATATAAAACCTGGACTTGGAATTTAATGTGGAATTCTAGCAGCGTGTTCTTTGATTGAGAATTTTACCCGGATCTCCGGTGTTGGGAATAACGTCACAAGAGGTTTTACATAAACTGTTTGAGGGGACACGGCTGCTCATTTATAGAACGCTCACCTCTGCTACTGGGCTGCCTATATATTTCATGGACCCTGAGAAAAAGTTTCATGGTTCCCCATTGTTACAAACTGTTTTTATGAAAGAAGCCAAATGACATCTCGTATTCTCAATGGACTAAATTTTATTCTTGTTACCGAAGGGTATTTAGAAAGTTGCTAAATACATGTTTTTATTTCGAATTTAATTTAATCTCTGGAAAAGTTATGATTCTTTTCTCGCTGATGCGAATTTCAAATTAAAAAAGTTACAATTAAATGAATAAAATTATAAAAAAAGATAATTCAATGACTCGGCCCTTTATGGGTGACCCTGCTCTCTGGTCCGTTTCTTGGTCAATGAGCTTGTGGACAACTTCGTATCTGTGTTTCCTTAGCATTCTCCCTTTTCCACCCACGTTCTCATTCCACCATCTCATAATAATTCACTTTTAGTCATCATTCGTATTCCTTAGTCTGCACGGTACAACCATTTTACGTACAACTAGAAATTTCATTTCATAATGTGTTGGAAGATCATCAGATACATGAGCGAAGTCGAATCTCTTACTTACAGGTGACTGTGCATTAAATACGAAATGCAGTAAACAAAACAGTACGTATACATATTGTTGGTTTATCTCACTGTTGTTCTCCTATGTTTAATTTACCTCTTACACGTGAAGAATATTAAAGAGCGTGAGGATAATCCTAAGAAAGTAGAGCGGGCATTTACTTTCTTCTTTTAGGACGGGCTGTGCTACTGGGGATTGAAAAGAAAAATAAAAACTATGAATGCCCTAGTGGCTTTTTTATTGTCTGTAATACAAAGTATAAAATGTTAGTGCAGAACTGATGAATATTTCGGTTTCTTTGCTTATCGTTTCTATAGAATGCATATTTAAATTTCGGTTGTTTTTTCTGTGTCGCTTAAAAACTCTAACAATGCTAGGTAAACGATTCCGCCATTCTTCATTCCCATCCGTCTTTAGCCCGAATGTTCGCGTTAGGATTTTATTTCCAAATAATTTCAGTTTGTGTTCTTCACTGAAAATGAGTGATCATGTTTCTCAACTATACGGTATAACAGGTATAATTATCATTCTATGTATCAGGACCTTGGAGGAAAAGGGCGAACCCGAAAAATAGTTTTTTTTTTTTTTTTTTTTCACTCGCAGCGGATAGGTCTGGACATCATACAAATGGCACGTTTTGCCCTGCTTCGCACAGGTCAAAGAAAAAAAAAAAAAAAGATTTGCCCTTGCTATCTTGAAGTGCTTGCAAAACTTTCAGCTTGATTTCTGAACACTCCGATTTCAAGATTCGCCCGTTCTCTTCCAAGGTCCTGATATTTTAAGTTTTAAAATTCTACGGCAAAGTTCGTGATAACACGAATTCCCTGCTTTCAATCGACATTTATGTTTGCAAGTATTCGAGTCAGAAATATTATTTGATATTTTGACATGGCCATAATTGGAATAATATGGTCACGGTGAACTTTCACGTATTTAGTTTCCTGTGCATTTACTTTTTTTTTTTTTCAATAAAATCCTCTCCATTTCTTTTTCTTGTCCTCGTGACATCCACTCTCACGAGACTGCTGTGCAGTTGTCAACAAATGCCAAAAATATGCATCAACCTATGCTAGGGGATCACTACAAGCTAACTTGGAAATACAGCGCGGGAGGCTTGCACAAAGGGCTCGTACATAAGCGTAGTATGCCCATAAACTAAGGTTCATTTAATCATTTCCTAATATGGCGGTTTGTTCTAATGATTGAAAGTAATATTGTTTGTTGTGTGTGCGTAAGAATAAAAACTACTGGTATTGATGTACATTTGATTTTTCTGCACTCACCCACCTTTTTAGAACTGTGGACGACTATATCTGGAAGCACTTCACGTAAGGTGGTCCCTACTACAGAATTCGAATTTAAAATCTTTAATGTAAATAGAAATGTTGTCCATTGCATTGCCTTTATATATATATATATATATAACTGAAGTGCAAAGCGCAACATTTTTACTTGACTATAGTTGTAAATTTGTATTTTGTGTTAATCAATCCGCCAAATATTAATAAGCTATTTTTCCTAATTTTTGTACTTGAGTATCTCTTATCAATATGGCGAATACTAAGCTGGAAGAATATTATGTAATGACAAAGCGTTGAAAATTTTTATGAGTAAACTAGCTGAGCCTGCGCTCTCTACACAGCGCATCATTCGCATATGAGCATAAATCTCCTTCTCATTCCTCACAACATATGTACATGTCCCTTTACAGACACAAGTGAAAGACGTCTTGATTTTTAAAAAAAAATCGGCAAGGGATATCATAAAGGAGAGATTTTTTCGATTATTTTTTCTCAATATCTCGCACCATTTGCAAGATTTGAGCTTACTTCCAGTTGGACTTTCTAATTTATGTATGATCAGTGTTTTCTTTCTTCTTGCTTGCAGTATGTAATAAGCAAATAAATTACATATACAATTAATTAGAATGTCAGTTATATATGGTGTTCATTGGGCAAAACACTCAAAAAATAGATTTATCTTAAGACTCGAGAAATGGTTATCCTTCCTTTTTCACTATTATTTGGCCATGGAACAAACGCCTGAGACATATACAGCCCCAATATACAGCATTGTGGTGTTGGAATATATAACGCATAGGATATGATGCTTTAGTTTTTTTTTTTTAAATTTCAACTCTTCCAGCGTACCCTAAAAAATGTAATAAAGAAATAATGGCCATGTTTTTTTTTTTAATATTCAATTAGAACTGGACAATCTACGCAAAATTTCCAATCGATCAGTGAAAACGTCATCTTTCTAGAGCCTGTAGCTTCCGAGATCTCATTGTCGAAAGGATTGGCCACAAACATATAAATATAGTTTAAAAGAACTCGGAAGATGGAAGCACAACTCACATGTATTGATTTTAGAGAAGGCTTATTAAAATACAAAGGCTTTGAACAATAATTTTATATCATAAACTTTATGAAAAAGATATAGTTAACTAATTTAGACTATTTAAAGTGCAAATACTTAAAATGTTTGTCTCTGTTAAACGTGAAATCACACATAACCGTAAATGAAAGATTTGAAAGTTAATGTTATAGGTTGGAGCTCAGTAGTTGTTAATTGCTATTGTAGCATTTTAATAGATAGATTGTATTCTGTTAATGTGATAAAGAGATCTTGTTGAAGGGAAAGACACAAAAGATGATAGATATTGCATTTGCTGATGGTTTTAAGATGACCAATTGGTATTTCGAAACTAAGTTAACCGAACTACGTAATATATAGAAATCTCTAATCTATCAAAGATAACATTACTTGTGTTGATGTATTATTTCCTATCACCGTCTCCTTTATCCTACACGTCATAAGCGTGGAACTAAAACTCAAAAATTTCATTTCATTTCTGTCAATACAATCGACACTAACTACAAAAATTTACTACGTTTAGAACATACTGTAAATTATCATTGCAAAAAATATACATTAAGATATAATTGCTGGGAGATAGTATATGGATATTTATATCGAATTTTCTTGAGCGTACCTGAGTAGTTTGTATTAATCACTGGATTTATTAATTTGGATTTTTCGAGAGGAGTTAAATAATTTCTGCTAAGTTCATCGCTCATGTGGGGAAGTGGTTTTAAAGTTTTCCTGTTCATTAGATAAAATTTCTTTCATTCATAGTTCCTGTTTGAATTTTTATCCGGAAACAAGGCATTATATATAATCTATTGCAAAACAGGGCCTGGTTTCATACTCGTTTTCAGTTCACGCTTTAACTTTTTATGACTGAACTACAATAACATGATAATAAATGGCTAGGGAAATAGTTAAATTGTTATTTTTTTAAAACCTATAATATTACGGTAAAACTGAATACTTGATAGTTCCTTGGTAATGAAGTCAGCTTAGTTCAGTTGGATTGGATTTAAGTTCAACGTCCCGTTCAGCTGCAAGGCTATTTTGAGACGTGGGCCTTCAGATTAACATGAGCTCCCGCCGTGAATCTGACCCGGGTCTTCTACGCCAAAGGGGCGTACGCTATCGATATTGTCACGAGGGAGCTCGGTTCAGCTTACTGTTCAATACATTAAAAATATAATTTCGAATTGCAACTGCATAAGGGTTTTCTTGGACTACAGGGAAATGCCTAGAAAAGAAAGTAGCCTGCTTCAAGGTTGCCTATAGGGTCAGTAAGGGTAATTATGAGACTGCCTATGGAAAGTGATTACGAGACACCTCTCATTGATCTTCATCCTTTGTAAGTAAATACAAATTAAAGAGCACAGACATTTAGTAACATCCTTCGCAATGCTCTGTCTACATTTTTAAGTTTCAATTTACAAAAGTTTGGATGTACCAATTGCTTTAACAAACTCATTCAAAAACAAAAAGTTTTGAAATTTGAAATCCTATCATTATCTTTTATATTTACTCGTGCAGTAATACCATTGTTGTAAAACAAATGGGTGTTGATGGAAGCCTGATGGTCAGCAGTTACAGGTTAAGTCGAATTTGTTCCTTGGGCATTCGTTTCAGAGTTATAAATATTTTTGTTGTTGTTTCACATTTTGCTTATATGGAGGGTAATTATGAGACGCATGCTAGATTAATGTATTTGAAAAATAACTGGAATCTGTCTCTGTATCTTTGTAGTTTAGGCAGTCCTATAATCTTGTTTCTTATTAACTTTCAAAATTGTAGACCTATGTTCCCAGGGCTTGAAAGATCCACCCGCCTGCTCGCCAGTGGCGAGTACTTTTTTACATTTGGCGAGTAAAGAAACTGTGAATGCAGTAGATTGTTTTGGCTGGCTAGTGCTTGCAAGCAAGAGTTTTCAAACCCTGTACATTATTTTGTTGAAAATATCCTAGGCTGCTTATCAGTATACTAAAATATAAAGAAATAGATGTAGCCTAAGTCGTTTTTCAGTGAAAAGCCTGGAAACTGTTCTAACTTTGTCTCATAAGCCTGTTTTGTTACCTGAAACTATCTAACAGGCTATTAGCCTACAGGCCTATTATAGTAAACTTTCGAAGATGCTAGAATAGCATCAGTAGCTATTTCCACTTTCTTTCGTAGTTATTTTCTTGTAACTCAGCCAAATATTTGTATATCTTTATGTAATAAACACAAAATAACGAAGACTTCTTTCACTCACAATTGGACTCCTTCATACCTCAATACTCGTATAACATACAGAAAGCTGGAGACAACAGGTGTCTCATAATTGCCCTCTTTTAGGGAAATTATGAGACAGCACAAATTTGACATTTACTCATCAACTTATGAGATGATAGAAAATTTCCAGGCAGCAAATTGTTACTCTTGGCACCATAAACTGCTGCCTAGATTAACTGCTTTCAAAACTAATGTAAGCTGAGTTACGTGGAAAAGTTGTGAAATCTGTCTCATAATGACCGCCACTGACCCTATATACAGAATTTAAGCTTTATTAGCCTTTCCTGCAATTAAACGAACTCGTTTGAGCAAATTGTCAAGACAGGAATAGGAGTTTCGCTAAGTAAGCCTTTTTTCATGTGCAAAAAGTACAATATGCGAGGAGCGTCCCATATTGATTTACATTATTATTATTATTTTTTTTTTTTTTCACACTTATAAGAATCTTTATGCATCGGCAGATACAACCACTTTCTCAACATAGTCTCCACTAAGAACTACACACTTGGGCCACCGATGTGGCAACTTCCCTATGCCTTCTATGAACCACTTTTCGGAGTCTGTCGTACCCGTGTGCGGACAGCGTCTTGAAGTTCCTGGAAATCGGCGAAATGATGTTCACGCAGCGCTTTCTTCAATACCCCAAATGGGTGGTATTCAGAAGGGGTTAAGTCAGGAGAATAAGGTGGGTGTGGCAGCACTCCGAACCCCAGCTCATTAATGGCTGTCGTGGTTGCCCGACTTGTGTGCGAACAAGCGTTGTCGTGTTGCAGGAGTACACTTTTTGCCTATTTTCCTAAAAGTTTCCTCTGAATTGCACGCGCAAACTCCGAAGCGTTATCACGGATGACTTGCTGTTAGTGGTGGTCCCGGGTTCCAGCCAGTCAATGGGGATGGTTCAATCCTTGTCCCAGAAGACTGACCATGCATTTGCCTACGGAGGTCTGTGTATGGGACTTTTTTGGTGTGGGGCTGCCTTTGTTTCCACTACATTGATTGGGCTTTAGTCTCTGGCTCATGGTAGTGCAGCCAAGTCTCGTCGCCAGTAACGAGTTTGGACTTGAAGCCTTCTGAATTCTGGCTGTCGCGTTGCAGAGCAGTGCTCACGTCCTTGCGATGTTGTCTTTGTGTTGCATTTAGGGATTTGGGAACTCACCTGGCAGACACCTTACCATCGTAAGGTGTTCGTGCGCTATGCGGTGCAGTGATTCTGGCTAGTGCTGTGGCCGCCTCCAGTTCTGTGAACGTGATGCACTTGTTATCCTGAATAAGTTGAAATGTTCACTGGTGTTGTCACAGTCACTTTTGTACCAGAACTGGTTCCCTTTTCTGTTGATGTGTGGCCACTTTTCCAGCCGTCCACCCAGTTGTATATGGTTTTGCGTGACGGTGCGCACTGTCCACATTCTGTCACCAATCGCGTGTGAATTTCCGCAATCTACACCCTCTTTCCACAGAAACCACGTTCTCCAGGCGCTGTCCTTGCTGATCACCTTCCTGTTATCCGCTCACATACTTACAGCTGCTGGTGAAATGTGCTGCAGTTTCCAGAGATTACACTTCTCTGTATTGTTCTTCCACTTGAAGGCAGATCTAAGTACTACTTCCTTCCAACTATAATGACGAGCTCAATGGTGGATCATGAAAGAAGAAAAAAAGGATAGTGTAAAACAATATGGAACACTCCTCGTATAATACCTCAGTCACAGTGAATTACGAAGTTTGCAGTGCATAGTGTAGCCTAGTAATCGGGTAGTGTTAACGTATGTATTTTTAAGTGGGGTTATATTTGACTAAGAAAAAATAACGTAGCAGTAGAATTCATTCCGCCAAACCATTCAGACTTAAGCTTCTTAGTGCCCAAGAAGGAGTGAGATGATGATAAATCCCTCCAATTACGATTTCAGGGAAATTTCCCATCCCGATCCCTTGCATTTTATTTCCATGCGTGCTCGATGCGGGTTTGCAAGTGTGCGCGCAGAACTACTTTTCATGTTACTTGTACTGAAAGACTTCCTCTACTGGAGTCCTCACCGCTAAAAGGAAGTGACATGGGTTTAATCTCAAGTTACATGAGGTACCAATAATAAAAGAGGATTTTGTCATTAATAGCTACGGGTTTTAATAATTGTCGAAAAAAAAAAGTATTCATTACACTTTATTTGGGAAATAAAACGGCTAGAGATAGAATAATAGTAGTTAGGAAATATGTAGAAACAAGTGGTTTATTTCATTTTATCTAAAGCATTGGAAATAGTGCGCTTACATTGTGAAAAGTTTGCGTGCACTATAAACAAATTAAGGATGTTTCTCTTAGCTAAGATATTTGAAGGTCCAAAGATTATGACGTAAATTCTGAAGAGCGTGAAATATGGTACAGTAACCTTGAAACACTTGTCATCTTTTTTCATAAGATTTTAGCTGTTTGTTCTGTTGTTAGTTTACGTGGAGAAAAATATATAGCGAAGACTAGCTGAGCATTTTATAAATTTTGGTTACGAAATTGAGACTAACATCAAGTAAACTTTTACGTTTTAAGCGAATCGGATATGCTGCACATATAGCTACAACAGAACACGTGATAATTCTGTCACGTGAGAATCCAGATTTTAGTTTCGAAGAAGCGTTCACATGCCTGTACAATGAGAGGGGCGAGGGACGTGAGATAGTTTTCCTATGAACGCATCATAGCTAGTTGTATTTTTTAGATTTGCTGTATTGTTGAACTACATGTTCTTATTTAATTTTACTTTAATTGCATATTACAACACAAGATGTAACTACTGTTTGAACGTGTTTTTGGAGTGTGATACTAAGAAACTAAATTATTACGAGGTGTTCTTTTACCCCACAGTGTTTTCTTTATGCGAGTATGCAGAAAGCAGCTCTTATCTCTTGTATTGTTTTGCATGGTTTACCTTCTGTGACTCATGCTTATCTTTGATGGATTCTCCAGATGTAGATTTTGTTGATGACGCGTTATGATACATGAGTTATGTAGTAACTAATGTGGTAGTGCCAATTATAACAATCAGCCACGTTTTCCCAATGTTTCCCTCAATTTTTCGGAACATTTTTCTTCATCTTTTTCTGAAAACTAGGCAGCAAATGCTGATTATGTAACTATATACGGAATATTTTTTAAAAAAAAAATAACTTAAGTAGTCTCTGTGTAGTTGTGCATTCTACAAATGTATTAAATACTAAATGGATACACGCAGAGTTCACGACCCTTACAAACTTATGTGGGGGCGCGGTGGCTCAGTGGTAGAGCGTTCACCTCCGGTGCTTGGGGTCCCTGGACTTTGTGGTGAACAAACACCGTGCTCGTGGGTTTTCTCAGGGTTCTCCCGTTTCCTCACACTTTCTTCATTCCACCATTTCACTCATCTCTCATCATCATCGTCTCCTTTAGCCTAACCGGCATGACCGTGGGACGTAAAACTTAAAGATTTCATTTCATTTTTCTTACAAACTTGTATTTTTTTAACGCCTCATTATGCCCTTCAATCTAAAGAATGAAGGAATTGAATGATTATGAAACAAATTGGTGAAATAGGAATGTGAGAAAAATGGGATAATACCAAGAAACCGCACAGTCACAATGTTGTCCACGCAAGCTCGTGTGACAGGGATCAAGACATATGTCCCTTGCACTAAAGGTGAGTGCTCTGCCATTATGCCACCTTGTTCTCCAAACACCAACTTCCAGTTAAGCGTATAGAGGTGATGTAAATGCTCATATTGTACAGATCCAGTGAAGAAGCTTACTGTGAGGGCCTGAGGTCGGTTCTACACTCTTTTTAATTTTCGTTATTTTATTTTAATCGAGGTTTTCGCTCCTCAATTCATAGCTTCTATATGTAAAAGCTATGAATTCTATGTGTTCTAGGCAAGAGTTGAGTATTTCGTACGTGTTCAGCTAAGTTAGTTTGATCGCTCGTGTTTCCGCTGGATGTGAAATATTTGAGTATATATGGTTTCTGTCACAGGTTGTGGTCACTTTTCGATTTTTAAAAAGGGAAATAAGTCGTAGATTTTGGTTAATCTTCTGAAAGCTAATCCTCTGTATGTTCTATAATCCCGCTTCACTGAAGAGCAACGCAGATTTCATATTCTAAATGTTTCACATCGGTATTGAGTAACAAAACCGACCATTTCCGCTTGACTCCTGTGTATCAGATAATCCCGTATCACTGAAGAGTAGGTCTTAACGTCATTTCATACGTCAAAAGGTTACATTCGGTCTCGAAAATGGAAGGACGGTATTTTCCTCTGAATCGGATAATTTACTAGTTTTATCAGATTTGCTACATTTAGTTTTTTCGTATTAAAAATATTTCATGTAGCATCAGTAACGGAAACCGGATGCTTTAATCCTCTTAAATGTGATTGAGAATCAAATTGGCTGATTGTTCATATAAGAAACAAAGATTCTTTGAGTAAAGTGCGACCAAATAGAGGCTAGTATTCACGTTCAGAACGTCTTGTTTCAAATATCATCGTGAACTACAGAAAATTTACGAAGTCACGAAGTTCAATAAGAAATTCAATGCAAAAAGTAAATGTACTAAATCTCTTGATCAGATTAGATGAATATTAGTAGGTTTCGCACGAAATAACTGCTTTGGATTGTTATTTCACTTCTAGCGATAAATGTATAATAATTTTTTGTTGTTTTTGTTTTAATATTTTGCGTTAATTCAGCTGTTACCAAACTGTTTCTCTACTGTGAAGGATTCATATAATGAATGTAATTTGATTTGATTTTGGAGTTTAGCATTCGTTTCAGCAGAGAGGCAATATGAGACATGTACCTGCAGCTTCACGTGGAATCCGAACCACATGAGCTCCCACCGGAAATCGAACCCGGTTCTCCCACGCCATAGGCACGTCGTACAATAAAATTTCTTTCCCAATATACATAGTGGCAAGTTGTAATAAAGTATACAGTACTATTATTTTTTAAGTTTATCTTATACACCAGCAAATACGGTAAATAATTTGCTTTCATTCTTGTTACAGAGCAGGAATGGCCAAGCATTTTGGGCTAGAGAGAGAGTTGTCATTTGCGAAATCATTGACGATATACTTGTGTTCACTGGCCCACTAGATAAAATCATATCGATCGTTATGGACAGATTGACAGAGATCAGGGGCTACATTCCACGTCTTTGTGGTCGACGGGTTGGCCACCCTTGTTGTTGGTCTATGATGTCATTTTGCACTTAAAATGCATTTGAATGGCCGATATTTAAATTTGAAGAAGAATGAGGTACGGACTTTTTTCTTGTGCGGAGAGAAACATGGGCTATGAAGTTACAACTATACATTGAAATCTGCCTTCAAGTAAAGCACACAAACAACACAGATTGATTTTGTTTTTTAATTAATTTATTATTATTTTTAAATCTTTAGTATTATTTGAAAATAGGAACGATTCGAGTCAATATCCGCAGGTACTTTGCGGTTTATCAATAACGGATAAAGGAAGTTTTTTTATTTTTATTTTTATAAGTACAATCAACCACAATGTCTTTATGCCTATGTTTTGTTGATTGTGTTCTTTATTCTGCGTTTCAAGACTAGAGGTTCCTTGATCCAAATTAATTGGTAGTACCTAGAAGTGTATGGAAGAATACAGAATTCCTTTTATCTTTACACAGTTTAAAATTGTACCATATTTGAGAGGAGATCGACATAAGAGACATTTCAGCACAGCCATGTACAGCTTTTGTTGAAAGTTGGTATGATGGCGTACCTCGAAGAGGAACCAAAACATGTAAATTTTCACCCCCGTATCTCTTGTAGATCCAAAGTAATGGCACGTCAAAATATACGCATTTTACACCTTTGCGGAAATATTGCTTTATAAAACCAGGGCATATCGCTGTAATTAACGTAGAACTGTCCAACAAGAACCACTATTAAAGCTGAAAGTGCTGGCTTTCCAACGATATGCAACACTTAACCTTTTGCGGGCAGGCTAAAGGAGACTGATGATGAGAAATGAGTGATATGGTGGAATGAAGAAAATAGGAGGAAACGGGTAAACCCCGAAGAAACCCGTTCGCACGGTGTTTGTCCACCATAAAGGTATTTTGGCACGAGCTGGGATCGAACCAAAGACACCATGCACCAGAGGTGAATACAAAGTCAGTGAAAAAAGAAAGCTGAAGTGAAGTCGATGAGAGACGGAGGACTGTAAGGAGGAGGAGGCCGACTTCACAAGAAATTCATGTAGTTATAGGATTGTTATGGAGAGTCAGGGATTTCTTTTTATTAATCTGTAGACACACTGTTATCTGAAAAGAAAACAAAAATCAATTATCAGAAAACCACAACATAGAACAGGATTGAAATCTGATATTACAGGTGAAAAATTTTCTTATCCGTTCTGATTATCATCATTAAGGCTTTTATATATGGATGTACTAAAACAATACAGAAGTTCTGTTTGAGTGTAAATATGTATTAGAAAATTAAAAGAAGTTGCTTGGTTTTCAGGTCTCCTTGATTTTACTTGAATGTAAAATGTGGAACTATGAAATCGATATGTGAATGTAAGGGTGGTAATTTCATTTAATCTCAGCCAGTAAAACCGTCTCTATGAATGATCGAATGACGACAATGATAGAAAATATTGGTTTGTCAACTATAATAACACCAAGCCGGGTTTTCTTCTAAAGTTTGTCTTAAATTGGCGTTATTGACTTGATAGCTGTATAACGTAAGGGGTACTTATTTCTGTTTTCGCTGTTCGTATTATTTAGCAGACCCAGTGACGCAACTAGGGGAGGGGAGCAGGGCTTGTGCCTCGGGCGATGCATTGAGGGAGCGCAAAACTGGGCACTATAAGACAAGGAAAGGAGTTTTAACAAACTAAAGTTTATAAAAAAATACCTCAGAAACTTAAGAGGACAACAACTACTCAGCAACCTTAGGATCATATCTATAGAGCATAAGTTAGCTTCAAAGGTGTCTTTTGAAGACACTGTAGAAACTTTTGCTGCCAAAAGAGCACGCAGAGTTAAATTTTAGTTTCAGCTTTTTATGTTTTCATTTAGCTTACATCGTTTTAAGAGATTTGCAAAATATTTAAGTATAATACTCGAGACAACGACACAGCAGCTTAACTGTTTGTCATAATTAAATATTCTATTTTAAAGCAACAGACTGTTGATTCATTCTACACATTTGCACTTACCGATACAATTCCAAAAAACATTATAATTTGCAGTCATAAGAATGTGTTAAGCATGCTACTTTCAGATTATTTGGCAATCAAATACTAATTAGTGTGGTGTTTTATCTTGTACTAAAAATTAAATTATGTAGGGCCTACTGCAATTTTGAAAAAAATGGAATAGGATAATTGCTGTGTGATGCCAATATCAGGTGTGGTCGAATGGCGTTTTGGTTTGGTTAGTCGGGGGGAGGGGGCGAGTTCTTGCCCTGGGTGACAACTAGCCTAGTTGCGTCATTGAGCAGACCTCTCAGGAAAGTAATACCACAATAATAGATAAAGACAGTGAGGACAGTCAGATCTTTATAGGCCCAGTTATTTACTTGAAAGTTTGTGAAAAAGACTCCCGAGTGTGTAATCTGTGTCTCTGAAGTAAACGCTACCAAATCATTCATTGAAGCCTTCTCTTTCAAATCAGGCGTTCGGATTTGAAACACAAACCTCTCCGATTTGTCAGCAAGGAGAAAAACCTATATCCTTATTTTCTGAATTTAATTTGAATGTTCTGCAGACATTTTATGAGGTCAGTTTAGGAACAGTTAAAGTAGGAAACTCTCACACGATAGGAGAGTCGTTGATATTACCATCAGCTACTGATACCGTTAGAATAGTATTAAGAGATATAACAGCAAAACAGCTTGAAATGATTTCAGTGTACAGTAACATCGCATCACGAAGAATTTCGGATTTATTTTTAAATATTAAGAGGTAATTAGTAAACAAAATTCAGGGCTAATAAATATTTTTCTATTGAATTAAATATACTACTGACGTTACTAACATGAATTATCATCTTCTGTGTATGTAAGTTAAGGAAGAATTTTATTTTGTTAAGCACTGTGAGCCAACTTTTTGACCACCCTGTATAATTTTTAATAAACCTATGCATTTTCTTAGAAATTGCGGCGGTTCTGAGAGGGTTAAATAATCATAAAAAAAATAAAAAAAATACTAGTATCACCAACATAACGACTACCAACATTCTAGCGAAATATGCTGCAGAAACAAATTACAGAAATAGTTTCCGTCTAGCTTGAATATGACAGGAAATTACAATGTTAATGAAAGATCAATAATATATATATATCTATCATACAACAGAATTTCTCTGTATAACTGATATGAAAAAACATAGTGACAGAATGACAGCGATTGTATTAATGGTGGTTTTGCACAAAATGATCCGTTTATATAGGAAAATTAATTGTTACATTGTTACGTCATTCTGCTCAAAATCGAACTAATTACGATAATTCATCATGCATCTTAGACAACATAGTATATTTGAAAGATGCAGATATTTTATTTTATCGGTAATTGCGTGTGTGAAGTGAGCATTGTGATGAACAAACACCGTTTGCGCGAGTTCTCTGGGTTCTCCCTCTTTCTTCATTCCACCATTTCATTCATTTCTCATCATCACCGCCTCCTTTAGCCTAGGCAACATAATCGTGGGACGTAAAACTTAAGGTGCCTTCCATTTCAACTCAGGCACAAAAAAAAAATGTATACCATCTCAGATATTGAAACTTTTTTATATAGCAACTAGACATGTTTTTAAGAGGCCCATATGTTTTTATTTTGTCGAAAAAAAATTTCCCGCCAGGTAATGGGCCGTCAATGACGGGGAGTACAATTTATGAATTGTAGAAAACATGGAAAATGGTCAACTTCGGAGTTCCACAACTATATTTTATTATAGTTTTGTTTGCGCATGCGTATCATTTACTACATAAATTAACGAATGAACGTCAGTTTATTTGAAAAGTCGAAGTTTGCGATTTTTTTTCGAGCACTTCCGGTTCGAATTTTAATATTCTGTTTCCACGGTTCGTAAGACCTACTTACCCGCTTTCCGAAAAAAAAAAAATGTATCGCTTCTGTGTGCAACTGTTTCGTCGCAAAAAATTCGAGAAATTGTCAAATTTTCAAAATCGCCATTTTTGGGCGCCATTTTCTCGAAAACACCATTTTTTTTTTTAATTCTGAAGAATAATAAACATACCAAATATCATTCTCGACCAATGCTTCATGAATTAACTACAGCCTTTTGAAGTTACCGAAGTTCTGTTAACTTTGATGTCACAGTTGGCAACACTGGAAACAATAAAAATGCAACAATTTGATTGTGTTTGTGATTCACATTCATTAAATAACGAACAAAAGTTATTTCCTGACTTTTTTTTTTTTTTTTACTATTTTGATCAAAAATGCTCTTTGAAATAGTAAAATGAGCCTCCCCCCTACTCATCCGTTTTCTTAAACCGAAGTAATCTGAGGTGGAAATTACAATTGCGAAACCCACAAATTTTAAGTTCACTTACTTATCGGAAACAAAATTTCACTGTTTATGTTTTCCTACTCACATGAACCAATCATTTGCTTGCTTGGTGTGTTCTTCGCTAACAGCATGTAGTCGTGCAGATGCTCCAATAAGTGTTGGTGCACTCACAACTCGTAGCATATTGCCGATAGTCGCAAAACACTTTATTTTCACTTCTCTTATGCTCTTCTGGAAACCTGAACCTGGTGAAGGTCCATGTGGAAGCATAAACAGCACTTCAGCTTCACGTAATTCATGATTTATTCATATTTCTGCTACCCACCACAGGTTATCAGATATGCATATAACAAAAGTTCCGTTTTGCAGACTTCTTAAAGCTACACTTTGAATTGCAGAAGCTCGATTTTGGGGGAAGCATGAAGTTAGTTCATGGTGACCCGTTACTGCCATAAAAACTTCGCCGCCATTTTCCGAAAGCCAAAGGTGACTTCGTTGAATACTAGTTACAGGTCGCACACTATCTCATCCTTTCATTTTTTTAAATTTTATTTTATTTATTTATTTTGAAATTGTCGAATTTAGTTCCAGGCAACAAAACGAGAGTAATATCCGGAGTTTGTACTTACACTATACTCACGAATTCTTCTGCGGTTTTAATAATGTGTATATGTTTTTGCCTAAGATTATGCCGCGTTGCCACATTCTTTACAATTCCCCGAATACCGTCGCAGAGACTCTTGCACGGCCGGTTTCGCTGAAAAAACACTGCTTTATCGGACCTGTCTGCATCTCGAACATTTGAAAACTATTTTTAAAGTGGAATGCAGCACCATCAGAGATCACGGACACGGTTTGGAAAATTGTAGACACCTATTTTCAAATATTCGAACCTTTTTTTACATTTTCGCTTTTCATCGAGTATTTTTAGAATCTTGTCTATGGCAATGAGTACATGAGCCGAATCATGTGTTCTGTCGTCGCTTATTACAACAAAATTGTCAGTTGTTTCATAATACACTACTGCTGTAAAGATGGAAATTTGCTCTTTTTTCCGGTGATAACTCTGAATTTCAGTGAAGTCCACATGAAGTAAAATAGAATTTGTATCTTGAAATTTTATACGATGCCTTTCGGTAGCAATTAATTCTCTCGGGATTTTCTTGATGTAGTCATGAATTACAATTCTTACAGTTAAACCTGCAACGTACGATACGAAAAAAGAAAGTGGCACAGTTTTTTTTTTTTTTTTTAACGAGATCATTGTTTTTCCATATAGCATACGTACACTTTAATTTTCATCAGGATCAATAATTAAAGACTCCACACTTATTCCTTCCATTCCAGGACATTCACCACATTCTTGAAGACAGCTGTTATTTTCTACGGATCATACTACTAAACAAAATAGGTCACTCACGACTGCTACATTCTGCACCTTTGATGTGTTGCAACGCAATAGCAGCTAACTTAAAATTTGCACAACACACACACACACACTTCCCTCGCAGGTTGCGGACTGACGCACTTTGGTCGAATACTATAAAATTTCGAGTGACCCATTCTTATGCACGGATTGTTCTGTTTAAAAAGTCCGTACACTTCTTTGATGGAACACGTAAGAAAACGTTTCGATTTTTTATCTTTTTGTCTATTTTCGATCACTGTAATGACATCGCACTTATTGGGACGTTGTCTGGAGCAGCCCAAATCATTACTGAGGTAACAGACAAGGCTTTTTATAGTTCATCAGAATTTATTGGATGTCCGTTTCAAGTAAACTTAAAATTTGTGTGTTTCGTAATCATAATTTCCATCTCGGATTACTTCGGTTTAAGAAAACGAATGAGTTGGGGGGGGGGGAGATCATTTTACTATTTCAGAGAGCATTTTCGATTAAAATAATAAAGCTGTCAGGAAAAACTTTTATTTTTCATTTAATGAATGCGGGCCACAAACATAATCAAATTGTTGCACTTTTATTGTTTCCAGTGTTGCCAACTGTAACATCAAAATTAACGAAACTTTGCTAATTTCAAAAGGCAATTAGTAGTTAATTCATGAAGCATTGGTCGAGAATGATATTTGGTGTGTTTATTATTCATGTAAAGTTGAACCATCTGGCAAAATTTCACAATTTTAATATATGGTGTTTTCGAGAAAATGGCGCCCAGAAATGGCGATATTTGAAAATTTCTCGAATTTTTTGCGACGAAACGGTTGCACGCAGAAGCGATACTTTTTTTTTTTTTCGGAAAGCGCGTAACTAGGTCTTACGAACCGTGAAAACAGAATTTTAAAATTCGAACCGGAAGTGTTTTCGACAAAACAAAAAAAATATGGGTCTCTTAAAAACATGTCTAGTTGCTGTAAAAAAAAAAGTTTCAACAATATCTGAGATCGTGATGGTACATGCTCTGCCTGAATTGAAATGGAAGGCACCTTAAGAATTTCATTTCTTTTTTTACTATTGAACTAAATTATTAGGAAAAATACCCATCTAATTAGTACAAATAGAAATCGTGTAACTTTGTGATACTATGCAAGTAATTTCGTTTCCACAATGAGTCCGAGCAGCGCAGAGCATTCATTGTAAATTATAGAACGAAATAAGCATACGTTCAAATAGCTAAAGTAACAGTGCAGCAGAGATGAAAGAACTAAAAGCTGAGAAGATAATGCAGCTAACCAAACACAAACATTTATGGAAACGGTTGCAAAGTCAAAAATCAGGAATACTAACAATACAGTATAATTAGCAGTATTACAATTAACATCTCAGTGAGATGAATCAACAAGTACCAAGTCAGGTGGTCCTATTTCAGAACTGTGGAGTAATGGAGGGTTCCCATTTCAATCTGACACTTTTATAATGTCGGAAAATGCATTACGTATTCATTAGGCATCTACTATAGAAATGAATAGTCACTCCCCATGTCACCGTCAACTAGTTCTTACCTTGCTGCAACGACGCCACAAGTGATAGCACATTCCTGCAATCTACCAGCATCTATTTAAATAACTACTTGCAAGGTTATTCAGAATGGAGTTCTGCCGCATTGTATCACTACTGTCCATTGATAACATGAGAAATATTGTTTATCAGATTTTGTCATTGTTACTGTTGTTGAAATGTCATACTTTTATTCATATTTCAGTAACTGAATGGGGTGAAAAAGGGCAATATATTAATTTTAAATATAATTGATTCAGAAGATTTGTATTACCTAGTATAATGAAGTGCATATTTGAATTGCGGATGTGAGAATTGGATCCAGTTGTCAAGTAGTGCGAGCTGCCGAAAGAGGCCAATAATTTCGGGTACGGACGCCGTAAAGCGTTAGGGGCTTTCCTGGTACTTTCAGGAAGGCTATGAAGGTACAGGGTTTTTGTACAAACGTAATCGAGCAGGTGTGTATGAATACTTCGCAAGTGAATCTCTTGCTTACTGTTTTGACAAGTTTTCCGTGCTTTATGTTTCAGTGTTAACCAAATGCCTTTAGGCTCTGACCAACTTCTCCCAAAGTTCCTTCCTGTGTTTTTTAAACGATAAGATGCTTTTACAATTGTATCCGGAACTTGATAAATAAGTTCGTAAATTTTCATATTATGTTCTCTTTTTATAGGGGTGTGCCAACTTCTGGAACCTGTACATTTAGTGTAGATGCAAAATGGGACTGCTATTCACTAAAATTTGGAGCTTATTTGGGAACGAAGGTAAGGATCAATGCTTATTAGTAATTTTTCAGCTAATAGTTTTAAGAACCAAAGTGTATTAGATGACGATTATTGTTTATATATTTTGCTTTTATTTGTCATTTTATTAATCATGTTTCTCCTTGAACGTGTAGTATTCCAGGTATATAATGTCGAATATCTTTCAGTGAGATAGGGAAATATCCCTAGAAGAGATTGAAATAATTAAGTTACAATCCTGAAGTTACTAATATTAATGTCACAGAGGAGGACTATCACATGGGATTACTTTATTACCTTTTTTAAAAGTGGTTTTATAACTGTTAGCAGTCGTCAGTTACTTGACTTTATCCAGGACGCATGCTTTGTGTTCACGTTGTCTTGTCCTCTGTTCCCTATGGGAACGTTTGTTCATAGGATTGGATATATTCATGTTGCACACGTTTCCGCATTGAAAAGAATATTAATTTTTCAAAGAAACAAATAATAATTTGAACTAGGTTTGTAGCTTACTTCCGAATGTATTCATGTTCGTAATCGGTGCCCGTTATGACTCGTAATACAGGGTATCTATCGAAAAAGTCACGAAATCAGAAAACGGTGATGAAAGTCAAGAGAAAGTTACTAAATTTAGGTTTTTTTTTTTTTTTGTGTGTGTGTATGTGTGTATATGTGTGTGTCTGTGTCTGTACAAATATAAGTAGAGACTGGAAGATTTTGTTCTATAAAACGTCAAAATTCACCGCCAAAAATATCTATGGTCGGTTTTTGGACACTACCAAATTACAGGCAAAGGACGCTTCTATCGCATGCATGAAAAATTCAGTGAAGAACACGAAAGACAAAACAAGATCAAGATAGAAGCAGAATACAGGGCTCATTGCGAGTTACTTTTTTTTTTTTTTTTTTTCAAATTTCCCACTGAAAGTTACTTTTTTGGGAGGTAAAGTGACTTTTTCGTGTGATTTATGTTTTGCATTGGCAGTTTTTTACGAAAAATATGAAAATAAATGGAAAAAGGCAGAAACTTGTTACTCATTACTCTTCCGAAAGCCAGTATTTGCTGCCACATGTGGAAACAGTCTATTCTTTCTAAAGCACAATGGATGGGTTGGTGGATGCTTAAGCTTTCAAGGTGGAGTTGAGAACTCTTCTGTGTCTATTCTTTCTTCTATTATAATAATAATTTATTTTTCTCTCATAATAGTTAACGCTTGCTCAACGTTGTGTGTGTTTTTTTGTGTGATTCATCATGTTCGTCTTGTGTTATGCTTCTTCTATGTGTTCTTCTTTAGAGTAGGTGATGAATTTGAATATTTCATGGCTTTGAGAACTCTCAATGCTAAGTTAAATATGATGTCTGGGACGAAGAAATTCGGAAATATTCCACTTATTCAGAAGCTTTCTACATCTGCTAAGTCTGCTTGGAGGAAGCTCAAAAAGAAGTAAAGAAGAAAAGATGAAACAAAACAATAAAGAGAGAGCTGATGGAAAAATTGACAAAAGAAAATAGGGGCGTGATGAAATTTTGATAACTTTTTCGTGTGCTTTTAGTCACTTTTCAACTATTTACAAGAGACCAGACCACTATGAGCCCTGAGAATACTTTAAAGAGTTGAAGAAGAAGAAAAAGAGATTGTTAGAACAGACCGAAGAGGAAGTTGAAGCACTTCAGAATAAGATCGAATAATAAAAACTTAAAAGAGAGAACGAATCCATCAATACAACCGTTTACAATCAGTGTGTCATTTTTAAAAGATTGCGGAGGATTTGTCAATTTATGTGGATTAGATTTGCAATTTTGAGATTTAGTGGATTAGTGAGTGTTTGCTGTGGGTTAGTTACCGAACAAAACAGACTTTATACAGTGAATATATTGAAAGTGATGTGAGAAAACCCCCAAGTTTTTAGGGTATACGTCTTTGGCGTGGAAGACCCGGGTTCGATTCCCTGTGGGAGTTCATGTGGTTCGGATTCCATGTTAATCAGTAAGTCCACGTCGTATATATAGCCTCGCTGCTGAACGGGATGTTAAACTCAATTCCACTATGTTTTTTATCGCTCAAGGGAACAGCGTTTGAAAGTAGACAAGATAAAGATAAGTGCTAAAGAATATGGGTACTGTTATTAGTTTTTGAATGTTATGAAATTTTATGGTTTGGTAAAGAAAAGGCCACAAAAAAGTCACCTTTTTGGATTTTTTAATATGATGACAAGAAACTGCAGGACTGTATTTATATAACTTTTCTTGTTCATTTCAATGTAGTTAATTCCACTCGTCTTCATATCTCTGGAAAATCTATTTCCCAATAAGGTGGAGCTCAGTAATGGGTAATAACACAATATTAAAAAAAAAAAAAAATCAGTTTCATATCGTGTGTTTAGTTGCTCTGTGCTTTGGTGCTCTGTGATGGAATAGAAAGTTGTCTGTCTCGAGTAGTTTTAAAAGTAGCTTGAGTTACTTGAAATAATACTCAATGTCGATGTCCTTACTTTTGTCCAAGTCTGTTGTGAAAAGGGTTTACTTAGTGGATGTGGATGTTTTTCTATCAGTCCGTTGGAAATCGAATTACGATCTCTAAAAGTAAATCGTAAAATTGTTGATAGACTTTTTTTTTTCCGTTCTGTAGTTAATGTCATAAAACCAACCAGATAAAAAAAAAAAAAAAAAAAGCATAGTGCAAGAACATTAGTGGTAAGGATCACCAAGATCCTAGTTATTGTTCTGAATTTGTAGATAACATGTACTGTCGTGGTTGTTTTATAGTTTTATGATCACGCCAATGTATATGTTTGTATCTAACACCATTCTGAGAAAGGCTAGGTTATGACTTGATGGAAATTTTGGTAAACAAACTCCGTGATATTGTGAAATAGTGTGATAATGATGAAAATGTTTGTAATAGTAGTAGCAGAGCAGCGGTGAATCTGAGGACTCTTCTTCTGATCAATAATTCTGGATCAAGCAATGTGGTCATGATTGTAATTTGTTTTCTTTTCACTTAAACAGGTGATCAATATTTTTTTAATTAACATTTCTTTACATTCGTTATAGTTTTTTATACCTTCACAGTAGAATATAAAACATTAAATTTTTCAGCCATACAGAATTTCGTATAAAATAACGTAAAATAAAGTGAGTTTTTGCTGGAATGGTTTGGCAGGAAATCCTAAGCTCCGATTCATGTGCACAGTTTTGTGTGTAATTCTTTCAGCCAGGGTTGGCAAAAACCATGGTTTTTATTTTTAAAAAAAAAAACAAAAAAACTTTTTTTTTTGGTTTAAACCAGGTTTTTATGGTTTAAATAATTTTCTCTATATATTCATATCATATATGGACAGAAACAAGTTTGTTTCGCCTTTATGTTACTAAGCAACAACCGGGTTATGCTGGAAGGGGTCATATAAGCTTAAAGCGGAATAGAAACCGCTTCTCGAGTTACATCCGAGAGAAATTGTCCTCCATTTGAACTCGGAACCAGAACTAATTGGCCACAAATTCGATACGTCTGCCGACTCACTCACAAAGGAATCCTGATATTTAAAAAAAAAAAAAAAAAAAAAAACGTTGTACTGATCTTTACATGCTTCTTAATATAACTGTCAAGAGTCATTTCAGAAGGACAAAAAGATAAACAGTTGCACAAGTGAAAGCATTACACAGAATTACATATGAACAATTTCAAAGTACTACGGAGTACAGAAGAACTAATTTAGTTCAAGTTAGTTAACAATGACTTTTATTGGTCCAAATTAAAGAAATACACCGACTTAATCTGCATATCAATAAGAAAAGTGAATAAAGATATGAATTATTTGAGTACATTTTAGCTCAAACTCGTTTATACATAAATAGATACCAAGATACTTATTTCACTAAATGCCTCTCGTGGAGTCTGTATGACCCCCCCCCACACAAAAAGTACGGCATTTTCGATGTATTTTATCAATAGTAAACATTGAAACGAAACAATATTTAGAATTTTTCTTCGATTGCAATTACATAACAATAATAACAACTACAAAAAATCACAAAATAAACATTTATAAACTTATATAAAAAAGTTGCTTTTGTAATATAATCTTTTTGAGTAATGAATGGGGAATTTAGGTCTGAATATAATACGAATAATATACGGGAGTGAAACGTGATAACCCACAAATGTGTGTTCATCAAGATTTTACAAACACTTACATTTTACGAACATTTTTTTTTGTTTGTTTTTTTGGTTTAAACCAGTTGATTTTTTTAAAAAAAAACAGCTGGTTTAAACCAGCCAACCCTGCTTTCAGCATTATTAAATCACGAGTTTTCAGTAGTTTTTGGGTTGAAAAAAAACTTCTGCTTACATGATTCTTCAGATTAAGTGCTGGTATCACAGGAGCTGGGTAGTTATTTAAAATAAATTTGCATATTATATGAAAGATGAAGGAACTTACATACACCATATCCCCAAGTTCCAATTTACTTGGTATTGGGTCAGTGTCAATGGTAAGAATTGATTATCTCCCGATCCTGTCAAATTAGTAAGATGAAGCTTGGCATTTAAAAAAAAAAAAAAAAAAACTCCTCATTAAAAATAACCGAACACGTACACCAGCGTTTTTAGAATTCACGTTTTAAGGTGGAAGCGGTTCCGGACCGGCCACATTGGCTGCTTGGCGATCGCCATGGGCGCGAGGGGCCCCGCAGGAATCACGAGGCGAAAGATGGTTTGGGTTGTAGGTCTGTTGTAGGTCTTGGTCGAATTTTCGCGATCGTAAATGCTTTCTTGAGTCTTTCTACCAAAAAGTTTGCGGAAGCCTATCGTCATCTTTCCGAAAGAAGTCTTCTCGGCCCCACCCCTTGCTTATATCAGTACGGTCCGTGAGCCAGTAAAACTTCGTACTTACCAAAGTTTCCTCCCCTCTACTCCGTAACGTTAAGTTTATGGGTGGGTGGGGGCTTTAAGAACCCGCGCCAAGGGCCCTCAATTTGGCCAGTCTGACACTGGGTCGAAGGGGGATTTCTTCACATTGAAAACGATATTGACTATTGTTTGTTACTGCGTCACGGCGAAACAGTTGAAGAGTATGAAATGAGTTTTGAAACATAGTACCTAATTTACGCCGCTTTTTTTATTTTTATTATGTTACTTGATTAAAAGACATATCCTAATGAAGTAGGGGAGAGTCGAAATATCAGTTAGGAAGATGAAACTTGGTATATAAACTGCTCATTAAAATTATGCAGACCCGTGTCCCAGCGCTTTAGAGAATTCTCGTTTTAAGGCGAAAGGGATTTTTTAAAATTTATTTTATCACATTGAAAGTAATGTTGCCTGTTGTTTGTTATTGCATCACAAGGAAATGGTTCAGCAGTTTGAAATGAATTTTGAAACATAGATAATACTTACTTCACGCTTTAAAAAAAATATAAATAAATAAAAAATAAAAGCTGTGTCTGGGGGGGGGGGTAAAATTAATGCCAATAATAGAATATTCTACGAGGTTTTTCTTATTACACTCTCATTGGTAGGCGTATCCTAGGAGAGAAAGCAAGCTAAAATGTTTGTTTTTCATAAACCTATTCTCCTCATTCGAAGAATGAGAATTTCAGCTAGTATTTATCTAATTGCTTAATGGAAGTTTACCAGTGTCATGCATTGTAATACTTGGAAGGTAGTTGTTGTGTCTAATTATTACCAGCATATAAATAGCGACATTGTGTTATCGTGTCATGTGTAAGTCAGTCTTTAGGGTTATTTCCGTATAGCTTCCGTGTTTGCTGAAAGAACTGTTTATTTATCGACCTTTCTGTTCGACCTTTGTAACATCTCTGTCATTGTTTCCTAAGATTTGATTTATGCAAAATTCCTTTTAGTGAGAATCAGTGGCAACGTGTTGCACGCATTTTTGCAGTGTATATTTTAATTTAAAAACAAAATGAAATCTTATCCAGAGGAAGGGGGGGAGGAATCAATCAGAAGATATTCAGGAGTTCCTCTTTCTTTTTCTTCTTTTTTTCATTTTTGTTGTTCATTAGTTCTTGAGAACTTTATTTTTAAAAGCATGTTCTTTATTTTTTAAAACCTCAATTCAGTTTTTTAAATTTTATTTTTAGATCCAGATTATGCTCTATAATCACCTACGTTACTTACCTTTATTAATAACTATTGTGTAGTAATATATATATATATATATATATATATATATATATATATATATATATATATATATATATAAATAAAAGTCAGTCTCTTATTTCTAATCATTCCATTCATTCTACTTGCCATAAGCTTGAATATTTTTCGATTAGGATTAGGAATTAGATTTCTAGACTTTTCTGCATCTATGGCCATGTTAGCCCGTCGTATGAAGGTTGACGTCCCTCGGCGATCACACTGCCCTGGCAATTGAGGAAGAAGAAAGGAATTGGGATAGAAGGAAATGACCTGGGACCATTATGTGAAGTACTATCCCGGTATTTTCTTGGTGTGAATGAGAAAGATTTAGAAAAAAAACTCGCACGTTGGCTGGCCTGAAAAAGCTTTAACATTTTTTTCGATGAGTGTCCTCTCTAGGAATCGAACCTGGGACCACTCGGACCAAAGGCGAGAGAATTAGCGATGCGGGACCACTTGAAAATTGTTCGAGTTATCAAAGTTGGGTAAATAATATTCTTTGTGTTTAAATAACAGACTTGTATCGAAAGTAATAATAGTCAATGATCTTCTGGCAAAGTCTTCCATGCAGTCTTCATTAAATTATTCCTTGTATCACACTAAGTATTATCTTTGGATTAAATTAGTAAAATAAGACAGTGCTAAAGAGTATGGTGGCAGGAAAGAAAGGGAGAGGGCGAAGGAGACTGTAATTAATGGACGGTATCAAAACAGAGAAATCGTATTTGAAGACGAAGAGGTTAGCGGAAGACGATAGAGAATGTAAGCTTTTCAGTTGCGGCAAGTGACTTGCCAATAATGGCAGAATACCTGATGATGATGATACTGGTGATAAACTATTTTACAAATGACTACATCTTGACTCACTTTTGAAAGCATGTTGCTAAGATATTAAATAAATTTATCTAAGAATGATTTTTTCAACACCCCATGATTGAGCACAGAGGCTACGGTGATGATGAAATGGATGATAATGTTGGAATGACTAAAGTGGAAGGAAACGGGAGAACCCATGCACATGACATTGTCCATCAGACAACTCGCTCGGCGGGAGCTAGAATCGAACTAATTGCACCACGAACCAGATGTAAACGCTCTACAACTGAGATACCGCGGCCACAAGAATGAATGATACTAAATAATGAATACATGGATTATTCTTTCAGTTTGTCGTTGGTCAAAGTTTCGACATTGAATTGCGAATTTTCTCTCTTCTACTTATTCAATTTTTCTCTTTGCCTTTGTGTCCATTTATTTATTTATTTATTTATTTCGAACCGTAGAGTAACGCCAAAAAGAAACCTATTAACATTATTTTCTATTGTTAAATCTGGCTTTAATCTTTGATTAACAACAGTGAATTCGGGCCCTGTACCCGTCTTATATTTTATATTTTTAATTTACAGTGATATTCCGTTATTTTAAAAACTTCATTACGTCGATATATTCACGTGTTGGCATGAAAGATAAATGATTTTTCGAGATATGGTTATTTTGATATAACAACTGCAGCCCCTACCCTTTTTTCTTCTCTTCTAGATCTCCCTCATGGGTTGTGGATAGCTACGCGCCTTTAACGCCGGAGACCCGGTTCGATTTCTAGCGGGAGCTTAGGTGGTTTAGATCCCACGTTAAACTTAGGTCCATGTCTCATGTGATCTTGCTGCTGAATGCTGAACTGTAATTAAATTTTTCTTCCCGCCATTTTTTTCGTTAGGGTAAATGCCATAAAAACTGTGAAACGCATGTTTAATTATTCTAAATGGGAAGTTCATATATCAAATTTCATGTCTCTACAGAGATTCGATGATGTGGACATTTTACTATAGTTGCCACCCCCCAGGGGCGATCGGGGCGATCGGGGCAATCGCCTTCCCCCCAGAAGAGGAAACTTCTTATTTTATATATATAAATAAAACCCATCCCAAAGTTTGGAGCCCTTAAAAGTAGCAGTATGACAACCCACCGTCCCCCCAGAAGTCGGTTCTGGATCCGCCCCTGCCCACCATTAAGGAATTTCCCCCCCAAAAAAAAAATTTCCTTAGTGATACTTTAAGTCACAAATTTTATGCACTATCAAAATTTCAAATTTCCAGCTTAAGCGGTTTGGCTTAGGCATTGATCAGTGAAGACTTCCTTTATATATATATATATATATATATATATATATATATATATATATATATATATATATATATATATATATATATATATATATATGAGATAATTTTTAGTAAAATTCCTTAAATGCTGTCCGTCCTAGTTCTTCCCAGGCTATCTTACCTCCTCCAACCTTAAAGAACACCTTTGCACAGGTAACTATATAACTCGATGAAAAATTCCTACAGAACACGTGACTATCATTTGTTCCCTGTATTTTCACCTTCTCTTTCAATTCGCGTCACATACTTTATGGGTGGAGTTGTTGCATGACCTTCCGCTTCCTCCTTGTAGAACTTTCGCTGTGGGCCTTCAGGTGTTCTTTGCATATGGCAACGAGTGATACTACAATTGTTGTGATTCATGTGTAGCAGAAGGGATAGATACCCAGTACGAGAGAACACTGGCCTTTGTCGTTGGAATAATAAACAGAGTCGTAAACTGGAATGTGTACAATTGTCTGTAAAAGGATTTTGCATCCAAATGAGATCACGTGCATTTGTCAGTTGCAAACACAAAGGATACTTACAACCTATAAATAAAGGTCTGCTGTAGAACACTTCACTGCACCGAAAGAAAGGAGCTGTTTATTACGGTATAAGAATTTCGAGAAGATTGTGTTTGGGTATATGTAGAGTTGAAACATCTTGTTCTTTTGTTAAGTGCAGAATATTTCTGTTAGTGGCTACTACTATTTCTGCCTGAAGGGTCTGAAATTTCTTCTTTGAATGCTCACGTGTAATATTAGTTGATGATAATTCAATTTAAGGTGGTGGTGGACAAACACCGTGTGTGGGTTTTCCCGTTTATTCCTACTTCCTTCATTCCACCATTCCATTCATTTTTCATCATCACTATCTCTTTTATTCTAACCAGCATAAACGTGGGACGTAAAGCTTAAAGATTTTACTTAATCTTCAATTCAGTGATATATGGTGTTCATTGGACAAAACACTCCAAACAATAAAGAATCATCTTAGACTGGAAAAACAGTTATCATTCGTTTTTCATTATCATTTTGCCATGAAACAAAGACCTTAGAGATATACAACCCCTGTATACAAATACGCGGTGTTGGAATGTGTAACTCGTAGGATATGATGCTTTAATTTCTTAAAAATTTCAACACTTCCAGTGTACCCCTAAAAATGTAATAAAGAAATAACGGCCATATTAGTTTAAATATTAAATTAGAAATGGACAATCTACTCAAAAATTGCAGTCGATCAGTGAAAACACCTTTTTAGAGCCTATGGTTCCCCAGAACTCCCTGTCGAAAGAACTGGCCACAAACAGACTTTTCTAGCATTTTCATATATAGATCTGAACATAATCGTAGACTTTGAAATCTACTCATTCCGCCGTTCTAGACCTGAGCTGGGGCCGCGGTAACTCACTGGTAGAGCTTTCACCTCTGGTGCTTGGGGTTCCGGGTTCAAACCCTGCACCCGTCAAGTGAACTTTGTGGTGGACAAACACAGTGTGCGTGGGTTTTCTCGGGGCTCTTCCACTTTCTTCATTCCACCATTTCATTCATCTCTCATCATGACCGTCTCCTTTAGCCTAACCGGCATAACCGTGGGACGTAAAACTCAAAGATTTCACTTCATTTCATTTCATAGACCTGAGCTGTCTTAAATCAAGATGCCTTCCCACTTATTCCACGTAGTCCCGAAGTCACTAAAAACCAAATAGGCCCATATCACTTACGCTATTCTTTTATTCTCGTATCCATGATTTGTGTTATTACAAATAATGGTACAGAGTAAGTTTGCAAATTTCAGACTCTCATAGTCAAATGATTCATTATTTTTTTAAATTAAAAAAAAAGTGTTGAGAAAAATAGATCGAATGATATTGAGTATATAATTTAAATAGAGAGACAAATAATAAGATAACAGGCTGTTTTTATGTAAATTTTGTCCTTGGTGTTCTAACAGTTATCTCATGTTCCCGAGAGATTGGTGTATATTTTCATATTTGATAGGGAAGAGATGTATATTGAGTTAAGATTACTATTAAAGTTGGATCTAGTTATAATTTAATAATATCGTATTGTATAACCAATAGAACGAGGTGAAAGATACTAAGGACGAATTCTCTAGCACATTTCAGCTGCTCAATTTGCAGTCCGTAGTCTTTTGAATATTACGATCGAGTGGAAGTTTACGTGAAACAGGCAACAAAATACAACGTAGTGAATGAATTTTTTTGAACCGTGATCAGGAAAAATAATCTTTTGTGGCTTTGGGAAAGGTGAACTAGTGAATGGAAACCATATATTTACATTTGTATGCATACTAGGTTAGACCTTGAGACCATTTTTTCTTTATTTCTTTTTTTTCTTTCAAATGGGACACAAAGAAAAAGAGTAATTATATAGGAAGCAGTTGTTGGTCTTCTACTGAAAGTGGGACTGACGATGGCTTATTTGTTCTAGAGGTTTCACGCTAAAACAGGAAGAAAGCAGTTTTTTTTTTTTTCCATTCAGTGATAAAAGTTTATGGCGTCAGAGCTGGAATACATTACGTAAACATAGATGATATTGTATGCTTTTTTTGTGTATTATTTATGTAGTACCAGAATTACGTCATAAGTATTTCAGAGCTGAAGTAAACGTTTTAATAAGATCTTTCCACAACCACAACAACAAGTACTTTTTTTTTTTTTTTTAAGTAAATGTCCTTTTTCTCTGATGGAACATTGTTTTGTAGACTTTCTATTACTTTCTTCTGTCATTGCTAAACAGAATTGTTACGAGAGAAAAGCAGTAGGACAGGTGGTTTTGACGTCAGAGGCCCATATAATTCACGTCCGGTATTGGAAGTTACTTGGATGGAATCTACAGCCACTCAGGTCCTGAAGTTGTACTTGAAGTAGAATTTCTGCAGCAGATCCGGATAGTCGGTTGTTCGTAGGCTATATATATTATAAAATTATTGTTGTTGTGCATTGTTTCGGATTTAATCACGGAGCACTGTTTTTTTTTTTTTTTAAAGTAATTTCCAGCACTAGGGCTATATGAGACGTGAACCTGCAATTAATTTAGTATATTTGAGTTTAGCATTCCTTTTCAGGAACAGCGACGCAACTACGCTTGTCACTTTTGGCAAGATCTCGCCTGAAAGCCCCTGGTCAACCAAGCAAAACGCTCTCCCAAATATTTGCCCAATTTTGCACCCTCCAAAACCGGCGCCCGGGACACAAGCCCCGTTAGCCCCTCGTAGTTACGTCACTGGCTAGGAACTTTACTACCGGGGAGGGCAAATCTACAACTGATTATAGCAGCTTCCAGTGGAAATTGATCGGTTTGTTTGGAGTTTAAATTCCTTTTCACCGACATTGTTTAATGAGTTATAAGTTCATGAATTTGAAAGTTTAACTTACATAACGAATACAGAACTCTCATCTGTGATCAAACTTTAATCTTTCGGAAGACGAGCAGTAAAAATATATACAGTCACCTTCTACAGTAGCGGTTTAAAGGAAGTGGCAAAGATGTTAGGAGTGGAAACAATTTAGACATGTTCTAAATAGATTATTATTATTATTATTATTATTTTGAAAGAAATACTTTTTAGGTCTTGTCACAATTTGCTGTTTTCTTAATTTATTTTCATCATTTTTTCTATTTCCTGGGTTTAGGACCTGTGGATTTAAAGCATCATTACGAGGAGCTTTTAGGCAAAAATTACATATTGTAAGCTCAGATATATCCTGAACAGATTTTCTTCTGCCTCAATGGTTTCTTGACTTCCAAGTTAGTTAGATTCGGTTCTCGTGTTTCTGTCCTTACTCACCTGACCTGTTACCATCATGGAATATTTGTGAAACCTAGTGTGATTTTCTCTAAGGAAAGTACAAATAAGTACAGTAAAACGTGTTGACACCTTCTAAAGTTGTTCATCTTTAGAGTCTGTATTTTCTTTGAACCAAAATGATAATATATTGCAACTGTACCAGTTGATTAAATTACAAAATGGTGGACGATATGCAATGAATTTATTACATTAAATTGTTCGAATTCACTTCTTGCCGCCTGAAAACCTAAAGCTAGGTTGTCATGGTGCAAGAATCTTGTAGCTGTCATTTAAAAAAAAAAAAAAAAAAAGCAGCCCCATCTTTCTACCTCCTATTTACACATTACAGCTTTCTGAAAGCACGAAAGAAATCTCCACCCATGCAGCACTGCACTTTAGTGAACAAACAGTGAACCTCATTAAAAGCGTGTATTTTGGCACTCTTCTTATCTCCGTCCAAAAGACTCCGTCGTTTTGGATTTACATGGAGAAATATTGTAGGGTTATAAGATTTTTTTTTTTTTTAATGACAGCTACAAGATTCTTGCAGCATGGCAGCCTAGCTTTAGTTATGTACCTCTTTGTGGGCAGATGGCTAACGTGTGTGATTTCTCTTCTAGTGATTTAGGGTTCCCATCTCCCTATAAGCAGTAGGTATTGTCTCATACAGCCTCAATTCTCGAAGGGGACGTTACAACAATTCAGTCACAATTTTATACTTACCCTATAGTCAAATCCCAAAATCTGGAGGTTCAAAGATAGATAATTTTTCTCTATTCATGGCCTTGCGAAGTTTGGTGGACAGTATCTTGTCCTTGAAGTTTTTATTTTCTCGGGATGATTATTTTCTTCTATACCTCATTCCACCAACTTCTCCATTATACTCTTGTGTCCGCTGTAAAAGTGAAATGAAACCTTTCAGTTTTATGTCCCACGATTATACCGGCGACGCTAAAGACGACGATGATGATGAGAAATGAATGAAATGGTGGAGTGAAGAAAGTAGAATAATATGATAGTACTCCGAGAAAATCCACATACATGGTGTTTGTTCACCACAAAGTCCGTTTGGCGCAGACTGGGATTGAACCAGGGACCCCACACACCAGAGGTTAACGCTCTACCACTGAGTCACGTGGCCCCTTGGTCCCCTTTAGTTAACAGCATACCATGGAATGTAAGATTTTCTTCGCTGTCGCAGAATCAAGTTTAGCTATGTTCCACGCAGACAAAGATCTCATCAGCAATAAAATCGTTCCGTCTCTTAATATTGGTAACAGTGTTATTATCTACGATACGAAAATGCTAGGGGATACGTTGCCCTAGTGGTAGTGCTTAGTTTCGGTATGGGGTTCCTTGATTCAGTTCCACGTCACGTCAGAATATGAGTTTTCTCAGATTGCCCCATTCCTCCCACATTCTCATTCCATAATTTATTTCATAATCAGCAGGCAAGTCATTCACTTCCATTAATTATCCGTCTGCTTTAGCCTAAGATAGTATTTTCATTTATTTATCTCTTTTTCTGTCTACCAGGAACAGCACCTTTACTGATACTAATTAGTAACTCATACTAATTAGTACTGGTTTTATTTTGGTTGAAGGGCCGCGGTGGCTCAGTGGTAGAGCGTTTATCTCTGGTACTTTTGGGGTTCCTGGTTCGATCCCAACTCGCGCCAAGTGAACTTTGTGGTTGACAAACTGTGTGCATGGGTTTTCTCGGGGTTCTCCCGTTTCCTCCCACTTCATTCCACCATTTCATGAATTTCTCATCATCACCGTTTCCTTTAGCCTAGCTGGCATAACCGTGGAACGTAAAACAGAAATATTTTTATTTTAGTTGAAACTGCATTATTTTCCTGTTAATTTTTGAAACATTCAGGAATGTCCAAGTAGCTGAGGTTCATCGCAGCGTTGTGATTTGTTTTTTTTTCTCTCTCTCTCTCTCTCTTTTTGTGCGTGAGAAACGCCCTTCTTAAATTACTGATGGGAGTGTGTATTCACGTGTATTAAAATGTGAATAAAAAAAATGTGTGTATTAAAATTTAAAATGTGTATTCACGTTCTCAGATAGCCGTGGTTCTGAAGAGGGGTGTTGAAACATACAGTATTCTAACAAAGTTGAATCTTTGTAAGACAGAAGTTGGGATTTGGTATTTTGATATTCAGATACGTAGTATAGTGCCGATTTTTTCCCTATTATTTTCTACGCATACAATTTTCGTAAAGCGAACCTTACGTATACTAAATGAGGGAACGCGATCAGTTTGTTGATAACAGTTCAACTCCAAAGTCCTAAGTATTTTTAATGGTATGGATAGTTTTTATATTAGTAATAGCATCAGAGGTGTGTGTCACATCGACTGATTTCTCTGAGCCACTTTGAGTGGTAGAACCGAAGAAACGAAGTAAAAATTGTGCCTTTCTTCTAAAAGTAGAGCAAGGTGATGGCCTCTGAGAAAGCGAGGTGTGTTTGTGCGTGCATTGTGTGATTAGTTGCAGTGTTGTCATACATTCATTTTAGCCTAAGTACGTCAGTTGGTGCTAGCTGCTATGTACAGTCACCAGTGAAAATGGGTATAGTAACTTTGCAGCAAGTTGATCTGTTTAATACAGATTTCGTTTAGGCACATAAAAATATAATTCCCAATATTGAAAACTGTATTCTTGTTGACTAAATCGTTTGAAAGTTTTGACCACAGAACATGTACAACAATTTTTGCACATATCTATATAATTACGCTTATAGTTCGTTAGGGAGATTACACGTGTATAAAAGTACAACATACAAAACTCCCAGAGGGCTCTTTCGTGCTTAAGCGGTTACCGTACGCGTCTTTGACGTGGAAGACCCGGGCTCAAGTCCTGGCGGGAGCTCATGTGGTTCGGATTTCACCTTAATCTGTAGGTCCCCTCTCATAGCCTCGCTGCCGAAAAGAACGTTAAATTCAAAATCAGCTCAGCTTAAAACTCCCAGAAAAGCTTTTAATGTTGATTGTACAGTCGGTGACAAAAGAAATAGCATATTTGATATACATATGTAATCTCTCTAAGAAACTTAGCACAGTTGTATAAGTAAGTGCAAAAATTGTTGTACATATTCTTTGGTCAAAACTTTCAAAGGATTTAATCAACAGGAATACAGCTTTCAATACTGTGAATGAATATTCTATCTGGATATCCGGAATTAATATTTTGTCTGAATCAATACACAATGTTTGTTTATTACTGTAAAATTCATTTCAGTTGCTATTTAAAAGTTGTGCTTGTGGCAACTGATTAATATTTCAGATACTGTTTTGAGAGTAATTTTAACTGAAATCATTAACAGTGAAAGCTACAAGGAATTTTCTAGAGAAATTTAGTCAGATATTACATATTGGAAGACAAGAAGCTTAGACGTAGATATTAAGAGTTGCAGGTACTCTTAAACATTTGCCTAGTAGGTCGTGACAACTAACGAGACTATCCTTTTTCATGATAAAAGCTATTGTTCTCTACCTCTACTTAAATTATTATACCGGCTGTTATACGTATGGCAATAGAAAAAACATACCTCATTCTGGGACCTTCCAGCTGCTAAGTGAGAACGCTAACCATTTATCAACATTACTACAGTGAAATCTATATACTAATCAGCGAAGAAGTGAGAATGTCGCCGTCGACTCCGATGGAAGCAAAAGTTTTACAGTTACGTTGCATGGTGTTGCTACTGTGGATGGAAAAGTTGCATTAATATTCCAATAGAAGTTCCTTACAAGATTAGTTGATGGATTTGGAGTTTTGCGACTCTTTCAGCAACGAGGTTATATGGGACGTGGACCTACGCTTTAACGTGGGATCCAAAATACATGAGCTTCCATCGGAAATCAAATCCTGGCTTCCAGCGTCAAAGGCGGAAGTGCGAATCGTATAGCCACGAGAGAGTATCCTGAAAGAGCGGATATTTGTGTGCGTACACAATCAAAACTTACTACATTCAATAGCTTCGTGTTACAATTCAGTGCATAGTTAGACTGCGAAATTTTAGCTTTGCATTTGCTGAAGGACTGGATTCCGTAGGTAATCAAGGGGCATTACTGTTATTGTATAATTCGATTGTTTCGTAAGCTCCCTCGGGGCCATATCGTTAGCGCAGAAGACCCAGGTTTTATTCCCGGTAGGAGCTCATGTAATTCTGATTCCCCGTTTTCCTGTAGATCCACGTCCTATATAGCCATAGTGCTGAAAAGAAACGTTAACATTCAAATCAATCAAATGAATGTTTCCTTCCCTTTACAAGTTGCAGCTGTTGTATTAGTGATTTCTTCCAGGATTAATTTTGATAATGCCTACTTCAGTGATGACTGTTCGACAGTCATCCCTATACATACCGTGCTTTGGGTTTATCATAATCAGCCTTTGATACTGTTATGAGCCATATCCATTTAATGAATATTACACCATGCTTGAAAATAGTGTGGTGGTCACGAAACTCGATATTTTTATATACTTCTAAGACACACAATTTTATTTATGTATGTAATACTCAATTAGTTTAAAAGCGTTATACAGGATCGTAAGCTTGTGTGTTGCATCCTGGGGGCCCATTAAGTGTGGTGCCGCATTATCAGTTTCAAAATACTTTTATTAGCTTATTTTAATGTTAGAATCAAACCTTGCAACTTAATAATTTCAATAATTCCAGTCTAACTGTAGCTCTGAAACTTGGTACACATACGTAAACTTCGATAACACAAGATTTTCAGATGCTTTTCTCTGTAGCTTAATGTTTCGCTTTAAAATTATTAATTTTTCCCTACTGTATATATGTGACTCCGCGCAGCATAGTCGCTCGCTCTTGCCTTTGGTGCGATCCCCAGTTCGATTCCCAGTGGGGACACTCAGTCGAAATGGTGCAAAAGCTTATTCAGGCCGCCACCTTGACTGAGGTTTTTCCTCATTCACACTAGACAAATGTTAGAATGGTACATTACAGATCCCAGGGTGATACCTTCCTTCCCTCTTCCGTGGATGGTGTGCTCATCGACGGAAGTCATCCCTCATACGCGACAGGCTTAAGGCCATAAATGCCAGTAATGTCCAGAAATGCTGTGTATATATGCAACCAAAATGCTCTGATGTTAGCATGTACGGTATAACACACAGGATATATTCGTGACTAACGTTCCAGATTGTGAAGCTACAATTGATATCAAGAACTTTTTCAATGTTAAGACAATTATAGTAAAGAAGGAATAAATAATAACAGCGAAATAACTAATAAAATAAAATAAACGCTTTTATAAAGTGCACAGAGAGAAGAAAAATGTTAGTATGGCAAAATGAAGTGGGGTTCAGGAAATAAAAGCATTGCGCGTGATTGGCTATAGCGAATCACATAATAGCGTTGAATGCCTTCATAGCCTTAGTTCCATTTTTTCATTTTACCCCTCTAAAAATCATTCTGTCTTTCGCTTTCTCTCTCTCTCTCTCTCTCTCTCTCCATTTTATATTTTGCCATTAAATACCGGCTGATTTTGCAGTGGCCACAATAGTAGGCGTTCAGTCACTACAAGCAGGCCTCTTTCCGCAAACTGAGGTACTATATTTTGACCTAGCTATTTTCGGTATTAATATCGTCTATCTAGTGTATTTGCCAGAGATGTTCACCCTCGCGAGGGTGGCCCTCTCGAGGGCATCCTCACCCTCAAGTTCCCTCGCCCACAGTGACGCGAGGGCGAGGGAGCGCGAGGGTGAGGACAAGTTTTGGCAGCGAGGGCGAGGGTGCGCGAGGGCAAGGACAAGCTTCGATGGCGAGGGTGAGGGTGCGCGAGGGCGAGGACAAGTTTTGGCCGCGAGGGCGAGGGTGCGCGAGGGCGAGGACAAGCTTCGATGGCGAGGGTGAGGGTGCGCGAGGGCGAGGACAATTTTCGGAAGTGAGGGCGAGGGTGCGCGAGGGCGAGGACAAGCTTCGATGGCGAGGGTGAGGGTGCGCGAGGGCGAGGACAAGCTTCGATGGCGAGTGTGAGGGTGCGCGAGGGCGAGGAAAATCTTGACGAAGAGGGCGAGGGTGCGCGAGGGCGAGACAAGTTTCGGCAGCGAGGGTGAGGATGCGCGAGGGCGAGGACAAGCTTCGATGGCGGGGGTGAGGATGCGCGAGGGCGAGGAAAAGCTTCGAGAAAGAGGGCGAGGGTGAACGAGGGTGAGAGCCAAGTGTTACTGCGGGAGCGAGGATGCATGATGGCTAGAGACAACTTCCTTCAGGAGAACGAGTGCACGCGAGGGAGGAGGACAAGCTTCCATAAAAGCAACTGTTTTGGAGTTTGCTGTTTGACCTCTTTTGGAGAGAGGCAAAATTTAAAATATCATCTGCCATGTCCCCTAGATGAAAAGTTCGTGTCATAGCAAGGTTACACATTAATCGTATTTTTCCTTTCAATTAATTTCAGTAGACAATTTCTCGTGTGTACTTACATAATAATTAAAAATAATAATGCAAATAAGAATAATATTTGATTTTTCCCATGAAAGTTCCCGGGTAGAAATAGCGCTACATTAAGAAGTAAGTGTGCCTCATTGTTGCCCTCTCTGTGCTGGAGACTTTTTAGATAAGAAGTGTCTACTACACTGTCATGTTTAAAGAGTGTTGGTAGACAGACAGACAGTCACTCACGTCATTCAGCAGTAAATGACAAGAGCGCTGATATCTGAACAAACACAATCAATGAGAGAACCATCAGAATGCAGTAGAACAGATGGAAAAAGACTTGATGGAATGACTTTGGTTCATAGATGGCCATTTTGCTCTGGACTCTCTCGGACTCGGGCTCATTTTTTTTCAACTGGGCTCTCGCTCATTTATTCCTTTGGGAATCGTGCTCGGGCTCACTTCCCTCAGTTGGACTCGCGCTGACTTATTTCATTGGCGCTCGGGGTAGCGCTTAATTATTGAACCCGAGAACGGTTGAGCGCGAATGCCGAGCTAGCGAGCGTTGGGCTCGTGAGTTTGGATGCCCATGAAATGGGCTGATTAATAGCATACATCCTCCTCCAATGTCCACCACTGATGAAGTTGTTACAATTAATCGGAATTTTTAACTTTTCATAGTTTTTTGACAGCCCAAACTATTATGTGAATCGATATTTGTTAAAATAATGTCAGTCACTATTGTATCGATTTTCATTGTTTCTTCTTTTATAATCTACGTGGGTAGAGCTATCATTTAGCTACAAAATAAATAATATGTTTTTTTTTCTTGTCCTTAAATAGAAATATCTGACACGTTAATACTGAAATTTTGTTAAAAGAGTTGCTTTAACAAAATAAATTTAATAAGTTCCACAAGACATAAGTTGTTTATGCAGCGGAAATTTGCAACTGTTGACTGATTGCCGTTTAGCGTCCTCTTTCGTCGGCGAGGCTATATGAGAAGTGGACCTATAGGCTTAACGCGGAATTCGATCCACTGTCGTTCAATGTTCTCCCACTCGGAATTGTCCCCAGGACCCCATGCACCAAAGGTTCGCGTGCAAGCCAGAGAGATAGGGTTTGTATGTTGTGTTGTTCAATGATTTTTATTAGGAATAAAATACGTTACAGGATGATATACTGATTGTAAATATTATAGTGCAAGTATTGAACGGTTGTGTGGTAAAAGGAGAAATATAAATTTGGACAAATTAAAAAAAGGCCTGAAAAAAACTGTAGGATATATGAAACATATAAAACTTAGGAAAAGCCACTTCAGCAAAACGAGCAGGATTTTGTTGTGGGTAAACAGTTTAATCATATTGTTATTAATTTCGCACAAATGTGCCACACATCATAGCATGGGCGGCGATTAGGGGGGCAAAGGGGGACAGTTACCCCCTACTCTTTTGAAATGACCCATTAATGTCGCTATATAGTTTCATTTGGAAATATAAAGTTTTTGTATGTATTAAGGTTCATAGAATGAAAATGGTGCCATAAAATATTTGCCGTTCCGTGAGTACGTATTAGTTGTCTTCCCGTGCAGTTAAGAAAGCTACAGGAGTTGCGTTTTAATTGCCACGAAAAATGGCTCAAAAATTAACCTATCGGAGTGTACTTTCATATTCATTTCTTCTTACAAAGGCTCGATATGTTAGTCAGCCGCTTTGGAACTAATTGAGATAACATTTCGCAGAAAAAGAAGTCCTTCATAAGCAGTGTTTCTTTCAGAAACAATGTTCGGGGGGGGGGGGCACACTTAGTATCCCGGGGCGGCACTGCAGGTACTATTCTATTCATTATTATATTATAGACGTATTATTTTGGTCTCTTTCGGGGGGAGGCTCACGGAGCTTCGGGGGCCAGTACCCCCCCAAAAAAAACATGTCTGGAAGAAACACTCTTCACAACTTATTCTGTAATTGCACAAAAATCGACAGTTCCTGAAATGTCTTTTCTTCTTTCTAATAGTAAGGAATATTTGATTTGATTTTTTTTAATATCCCTTCAGCAGTGAGACTATATGAGACGTGAACCTACAGATTAACGTAGAATACGAACCACATGAGCTCCCGCCAGGAATCGAACCCGGGTCTCCCACGTCAAAGTTGCGGCATTGTTTTGCAGTGTAATATACAAGTTCAGGGGTGTACATATACAATTTTGTATATACAATTAAATTTAGTGAATTCAACATAATTCTAGGTTTTAGGATTATTTGGGATAACTGGAGTGTGGAGTGATTCTAAGTATTGTTGAAATGAAATGAAATGAAATCTTTAAGTTTAACGTCCCATGGTTATGCCGATTAGGCTAAAGGAGACGGTGATAATAAGAAATGAGTGAAATGGTGGAATGAATAAAGTGGGAGGAAACGGGAGAACCCCGAGAAAACCCACGAGCACGGCGTTTGTCCACCACAAAGTCCACACGGCGCGAGCTGGGATCGAACCAGGGACCCCAAGCACCGGAGTTGAATTACTGAGCCGCCGCGCCCCCTTAAATATTGTTGAGTTTTGATATATTCCAAGAAAGTGAAAACTGCACCTAATGGCAATAAACATGTTTCGGGAAGCTGCAAAAGTATTTCTTTAAATGCAGCATATGCTTGTAGTATTTACTGTCTTTCTAAGAGTAATAACATATAATAGCATGCGTGGAACTAAAAAATATAAATTGTTCATTAATTCCCAGTTTCAAAACAAGCCTCATTTTTCATTACTATTCGATTAATATTATTCTTTCTGTTTATTTGTTTTGCAATTTTTTTAATTAATAGGCCCTATAATCTGATCATACAAATTTCCAGACAGAATTATAAGATATTCATGAGCAAGGAATCAAACCTCTTCTTACACCTTCGTTGTTTAAGAGTACAAAGCGCTAGTATCTACTTTGCGTTACTCTTGTAAATTTACTTAATAAAATATGAAACACGATATATGGTATTTTAACTGGAAAAGACGGTATCCTAATAGTTATACAACATTTCGTCAAGAAAAATGTTAGAAGTAACCAGGAAAATTAACATTGATTTACAAATATTGAGATCATGTCTTGCCCCCCTACTTTTAACGTCCAACCGCCGGCACTGCATCATAGCCCAAATACTGAACATATTTACCTCTTCTGGGATGCTTGTCTATCAGCAGACAATTATCCTGGACATAACAGACATCAAACATTACGCATAAATATCTCTTGTTTTTAACTTTTTTTTTTTTTTTTTTTTTTTTTTTTTTTTTTTAGAAGACAGCTTTATATCATGGGATCGAACCTTTGGAGTTATAATTAGAAATTTAAGGAGACTTTACAGGTATTCAACATTCATGAAATTACAGAACTTATATTCACAACTGCTAAACGTTTCTCCAAGGTGTTAAACGTTTGGTAAAGGAAGTAACAGGATCTGATATCAGTGATTACACGTGTTGGTTAAAACCATTTTATAAGAAAACAGCTATTTCTGCGGAAACTAAAAGCAAACCAAGAGGTAAAAAGGAACTTTCTCTAACCCCTTCGTATCGGTTTGAATGTAACACAAAGAAATAATGGTACTTCAGAGGGTACTGCAATATCAATGGTCTCTTTCAAAATATACGTATTTCAGTTTATATAATCAACTTTGGTCTCCATCCGGCCCATCTAAAGGGAGAGTGCTAACCAAGGCACTCATAAGAGTGAACGCTTTTTGAGAAATTTTGACAGTACCTCCCGAGCACTTACCTTTTTATATGAAGAAATACTACAGTGGTCTGTTACTGCAGAAGAATGTGATTAAGAGAGAAGGAAACGTAGATTGTTTTTTACATTGTATTTTTAATTGGAGTCGGCTTGTGAGAGAAGTAGCACGTAAAAATTAAAAGATTTTTTGTTGCTTCAAACTATTAGAAAACTTTCCAAAGGTCGTAATATGACCCCGTACGATAATTGTAAATAATGATCAGGCCCGGAATTGGACCGATTTCTCCCAATCTAGCCCCGCGCTAGAGTGTTATCCAATCCATTCGACAGTGTCGTCTTAGCAGCCTAATGGACCCTGTAGAAACCAGTGTGGCCCCTACGACTAAATTTTGCAAATAATACATTATAATATATTTTATAAGTAATATATTCTGCTTGCGGGGCCCTCGGCCAAGTGACCATCAGACTGTTAAGTGGCTCTGTTACTTTTGGCTTGTCAAGTACACACATCATGTTGCAATACAAGCACATCGATGGACGTAAATAAGGGAGCGTATGGTCTCTACCTAGAATTCAAATGAATGAATGAATAGTTTGTATTGTTTCTGGAAACAAGCAATATGTTCTAAAGTTGATTTGAGCTGGAAAGTTTATTTCTTTACGTTTCCAGCTTCTGTTGTAAAAGTATATATTATAAGTAATATGTGATATGATACCTCCATTAACATCCGGTTGGTATAACCTCAGTGCGATTTCTTTGTATGTTTCTTTCTCTTCTCCCACCCAAAACCAAAACTTATATGCTCTCTCTCTCTCTCTCTCTCTCTCTCTCTCTCATATATATATATATATATATATATATATATATATATATATATATATATATATATATATATATATATATATATATATATATATTGTGTAATTTAATATATCCATATTTAAAAACGTTCTGTGTTTAGAAGGAAAAGAATGTAACTAACAGGTGAACATTTTTTTTTTCAAAGTGTAAAAATTAAAACTGTTGGGTGTCACACTATTCTTTGTTCGTGGAATTTTCCAATGACTCGTTTGAGTTCAGAGGTACTTGTTTGTGTCGCTTCCCATCTCAGGTAGAAATATCTTAATAGTAGCTAACAGGGATTTGCAGAGGTTTATGCCTTTGTCGGAAATAATTTTAGCGATCTGATTCACATCTCTGCAATTCATTCTTCAATAATGAGACTGAGACTACCAAATGTGTCACTTTGAGGATAATTCAATTCAGAATTTGCCAAGACCAAAGAATTCTGTGAATACAAGTGCTTCGTTTAAAAGTGCGTCCAAGCGTAAAATCATGTGATGCTTGTTTGAATACAGAAATTTCAACAATTAGATATTCATTTGATAAGAAAGCTCGTTCTTATTTTGTTGGATGAAAACAGATACGTTGATCATAAACCACAAAGCAATGAAGGAAAAGAAGGGTTATATTTAACTATGTGAAGGGTTATATTTAACTATTTAACGGGTTATATTCATACATAACAGAGTAAACCTTCGAAGAGATCTCGCGTTCAATTCTGACTATGATTTTTTTTCCTAGTCCTACCAGTTTACCATTGTTTTAGGTACATCCGTCTTTTCAATTTCTATCTTATCCCGTTCTATTCTGAGAAGTGCAGCCAATGAGTTATTAATTGGATGGCACCAACACGGCATACAACGGCAAATTTTACAAACAGGCTGACAGATTGGGTTTATCTATTTAGAAATAGATCTTAATATTAAACCAGTTGAGAATGCTCGAATAGCATTGCCAGAACAAACTTGAATTAATTTTTTCGAAATTTATATGAAATTGTATATTAAATGTGATTAAATTCAATAGATAATACAATATATATAATTATATTAATATAAATTATAATCGTAATAAAGTAATTAGAAAAATATCATACAAATTGTACGCAATTAATGAAATGAAAAATATGCAAATATGTAGTTATTTAAAATATTTAAAAGTTTAAATTGAAATAACTAATGACGCAATAATTTTTCGATCAATACTATTATTGGTATTAAAGTGACGCTAAAAATGCCTCACTTCTTTTAGATATTTTTAGATGCTCCATCGAATGGGGGGCTCAAAATTGAAAAATTCGCAAATAACACACACACCAGGAGCGATCGGGGCAGTCCCCCCGCAGAAGAGGAAACTTTCTTATTTTACATATATGAATAAAACCCATCCCAGAGTTTAGAGCCCTTAAAAGTAGCAGTATGACAACCCCCCCCAGAAGTCGGTCCTGGATCCGCCCCTGACACAAACACACACACACACACAGAGAGAGAGAGAGAGAGAGAGAGAGAGAGAAAGACATATAGAATTCAATAACGAACTTTTTAAATGAATTAAATGTAAACACCGTAAATTGATAACACTTAGTGTAATCCACTTCATCAAAGTCAGTTATTAGTTGATAAATAATTTTAATTGATCTTAAATTAGAATTATCTTATAAATCACTACTGTTAATGGTTTAATTGAATTGTCAATTTTGTAAATAAAATCTCATTCTAAGATAATTACGTTAAGTGTAGATCGCAACTATCTAGGCCAGCCCACAAACTGTTTTTAATTGAAATCCTATCCGTTTTTCAAGTACCCAGTTACAAAACTATTAAGTCAATACTAAAAACTAAAAACGAAAATAGTTATTGCAATTAAACGATTAACACGATTGGTATTATTCGGGAGCACGTTGGCTCAGTGCTACAGCCAAACTCTGGTTTCAGGGGTCACTCGTTCGATCCCAGGCCAAGTGAGTTCATGGAGGACGATAGCGTATACTTGGGTTTTCTCGGGATTTTCCCGTTTCCTCCCGTTTTCTCATTCCACCTATTATTTCATCATCATTCACTTGCAATTCCATCAGTCTCCTTTAGCCATCGATGGCATAACCGTTGGATGTTAAACTAAAGATTTATTTATTTTATTTATTTTTTTTAAAGATTGGTATCTTTGAAAGCGTTTTTAATATAGTGTAAGAATATGCAGCGCACAGTCTTGAAAAGGGAGACTATTTTGGGCGTCCAGTAGGCTTCTTTCTGTGATCTGTTACCCTTCATTATCGACGTTTTTATAATTATTTTTTTTCGCTAAATAGGATATTAAAATAGAATGATTTGGTTCTATATCGCAAGTTTTAAAGCTCCCTGACAACTGATATTTAGTCAGCAAAGCACAGGAAAACTTAGAAATAAAGAGGCAAAACTACCTGAAGTATTCGGCTATGGTTCATCTAATCATGGGCGTCGTAACGAGGGGCTTGGGTGGTCGTGTTCCTCCCAGATTTTCGTCACACGTATGTAAGCAAACTAAGAAAATAAAAGCGTATATTCAGGGGTGTAGTCGAGAGTATACGAAGGTGTATTGCTCAATCTTAGTCATTTGCGCATACTTTCTGCTTCAAGGCGTGTAGTACTATATTCAAAACTAGCATATATAACCTGTGAAATTTTTAAGACTAGCGTATACTCTATGAAAATGTTAAGACTATGGTGTACGCCGTGTGAAATTTTAGGACTTGAGCAGGAAGTTTTTGATAGTCTATTATTGCAACACAGCCTCTGCCCGCTGCAGCCCCTAGTTATTCGCCTCTACTTTCTAAACATTTTCTATATATTTTACATCCCTGGAGTTGGTGGCCCCGCATCGTGGAGGTTGTGGGGACATTATCTAAGCCTTTGGTCAAGTGACCTTACATTTACATAGATTACTATTGAGATAAGTGGGTAAAACTGCATTCAGGTTTACACCTATAATTTCATGATTCTTAGTGTTCATCCTCCCGAAGGGGAACTTTCGAAGATGTCCTCAATTCTAACTATAGAGAAACGTTCTCACACAACAGAATAAACATAATTTCAAACCATTCATGACCTATATTTAGAAAAAAATAGCACTCTACTAACGTAATTTGCTGTTTTGGAAAATATAAGTTTTACTTATGAATATCTGGGAATCAGTCGATCTGTCAGTATTTTGACGTATTAGAGTTAATGTCCCTTTATAATTCATCACCGATGCCGATGCTAAATGGTACGTGAATCTATAGTTTATGGTAGGATCCGAACCACCATAGTGCGTTCAAACTTCACTCAAGGGAATCGAACCTGAGACTTGCTGCAAAGCAGACATGCTTGCTAGACACTATACTAACTTCCTTTGTATATTTCAATATCATTAACTTTCAGTAATCACCGGTAATCGACCTATAACCAGAGTCGAAGTCTAAGAGGGAGTTATTGAAAATGTTTAATTATCCTAATTTTTATGTAAATATTTCACTTTAGAATATTAGTGTTTAAATACTGCTCTCCCCCATACAACCATTACACACGCTAATATTATGTAACAAGCAGTAAGGACTACTTATTATCAGGTGCAACATTTAATCAATCAACATATAACATATAAAGCTTATAAAATTTTAATTAGTCAGCTGGATTACATCTTATGAAAAAAGTTGAATAATTTCCACCTTATATGTTAGTTGTTTGACGTAACGTAAACATGAAGGTAAGCTTAGATCTTTGTTCGAAATTCACATTGAAATGATATTCGCAAAGAATCTTCAGTGGGCTGAATCTCTTTCGTTCCAGGTTGGCTACAAGACTGCGATAATCGTAGGACGTAAAAATGAAGATTTTATTCCCCAGTCAGAATTTTTAAACTATCCTATCTCTTCAAGTCAATAATTGTATGTTTTGCATTATTACTTTTCAACCACAGAGCAAAATAATTCAGTCACTCTACTCCTGTTTTAATGATGTATGGCAGCGTGTAACAAATTGTTGCGAGGTCCTGGGCAAGAAAAGTTCGTGATCGCCCTTTCAGTTTTTAATTGCTAATTATAATAAAATTTCTGGAAATCAATTAATCTACACATTTAATTATTTGTGCTAAAGAAAATTATTTGTGCTAAAGGTTTGTTCTCTTACTTTCCCGTTCCACCATTTTTTTCATCATCATTCACTTGCAATTTCATCCATCTCCTTTAGCATCTACATAACTCTGGGGCGCTAAACTAAAGATTTCATCTTTCCTTTCATTACTACAATCTTAAAGTTTGCACGTATTAAAGTTTGCACGACATTATTAATTGTTGAATTGGTGGATTTATAAAAGTCAGTGCTAAATCATTTTAGGCTCGATAATCTTTCCAAGACCCCTGGAGGCGCTAAGCTCTGAGCGTGCCATTTAGGGAGGAACGGTGGCTCAGCGATAGAGAAATTACCTTTGTTCGAAGGGTCGCATGTTCGATTCCCGTCCAAGTAAGTTCGTGGTGGAGGACATCGTGTTCGTGGGTTTTCTGAGGATTCTCCAGTTTCCTACCACATTCTCATTCAACTATTTCTTTCATCATTCACTTCTGTCTCCTTTAGCATTTAGCTTGCATAATCGTGGGATCTTAAACTAAAGATTTCATTTTTCATTTGCCTTTACGTATTTGTAGTGTAAGGAATCCTTGAGACAACGTTTGAAAAATCTCATTTCATAATTGTGGGAATTACTGAAAATAAACTTTCCAACAATGATAGCTGCCAAAAATGAACCAAGACCAAAGTGATAAAGTGCACAAATTGGCCCCTAGGGTAGTTTCTTAAGACAAAGTTTCATATTTATGGCTATTATTGCAAAAAATTTAGAATTTTAACATTGTTAAGGTAGGACAAATGTATCTCTATTAGTGGTGAATATTAACAATATTTGAACATCGAAATTAACCTTACAAGCACATTAACACATTTCCGTTTGTATTTTAAAATACCAATTAACTTAGATTCACATTCAAATCAATGAAGTCATTCATGTTATGGGTTAGAGTGGGTATATATTTCCGAGTGATAATTCAACAATAGTGTTCTGAAGTATTTTATTTGTTTGCTGGCGGAGTTTCAAAATTAAGCTCTTTAGATCTTTCCCTTTGAATTAGTTCAAATTCCTCAGTTACGCTACATACATCAGGGATGGCCAACGTGTTGACTGTCAAATTCTGACAGATAGTCCGCGGCAGTCACTCTACCGCCACTCATCAAACCTTGATTTCACCCTCACCCTCATGAGAGCCGCCCTTGTGTGGCTGAATACTTATGCTTGCATCACGGAACATTTTGAAGTAAAGGCATTGGATACTGTTGATAAATGATGTAAACGTCACTATCGACCGAGATCTCCATTGTAACAGTTGTTCCATTTTAGGTGTTCCACAGTGAGTTATACGATGATATGTTTAGTTTCCTTTCTTTAGGACGTATGTTAAGCAAGGGCGGATCCAGGATGGATTTCTGGTGGGGGTGGTGGGTTGTAATACTGCTACTTAGAGCTACTTTTAAGAGCTCCAAACTCTGGAATGCGTTTTATTTGTGTATATATAAAATAAAGAAGTTTCCTCTTCTGGGGGGAGCGATCGCACCGATCGCCTCCCCTGGATCCGCCACTGACGATAAGGAAATAATTCAACAAATAGGTTGAATAATTGATGCTCTGATCCTCACGAAGGAGGCCCTTTCGAGGCCTCCTCACCCTCAATTACCCTCGCCCTCAATGATATGAGAGCGAGGGTGCGCGAGGGCGAGGACAAGCTTCGATGGCGAGGGTGAGGGTGCGCGAGGGCGAGGAAAAGCTTCGATGGCGAGGGTGAGGGTGCGCGAGGGCGAGGAAAAGCTTCGACGAAAAGGGCGAGGGTGTGCGAGGGCGAGGAGAAGCTTCGACAGCGAGGGTGAGGGTGCGCGAGGGCGAGGGTGAGGGTGCGAGAGGGCGAGGAAAAGCTTCGACGGCGAGGGCGAGGGTGCGCGAGGGCGAGGACAAATTTCGGCAGCGAGGGCGAGGGTGCGCGAGGACGAGGACAAGCTTCGATGGCGAGGGTGAGGGTGCGCGAGGGCGAGGACAAGCTTCGATGGCGAGGGTGAGGGTGCGCGAGGGCGAGGACAAGTTTTGGCCGCGAGGGCGAGGGTGCGCGAGGGCGAGGACAAGCTTCTACGGCGAGGGCGATGGTGCGCGAGGGCGAGGACAAGTTTCGACAGCGAGGATGAGGGCGCGCGAGGGCGATGGACAATTCCATTCGCGAGGGCGAGGGTGAACGAGGGCGAGGGCCAACTGCTACTGCGAGGGCGAGGGTGAGTGAGGTCGAAGTAAAATGAACATCTATGGTATTTGCTGTTTTCAAACACAATACACAGGCCGCCTGAGTGGTCGCTTACATATTCCTGAACACTTTCGCCTACATTGTTATTCGCTACAGCGTCACTATTATTGGCATGTGTATAATGTTAGGGTTAGTGCGAAAAGCGAACCGGCTAAACTTGTGTTCCTTTGGGATGTCCTTTGATACGATATCCTTATGGCAATAACTTTGGAATGGACAAACTTAATTTATTTAGTTTTCCATAATCTGAGACGTGATAATCTAAAATGACATAAAGTGAAATCTTTGAGTTTAACGTCCCCACGTTTATGCTCCTTAGGCTAAGGGAGACGATGATTAAAGCAAGTAAATGGCAATGAACGAATTAGTGGAATGAAAAAGTGGGAGGAAACTAATACCCCGATCACTATGTTCTTCACAAACTTTCGTGGCCGGTGATCAAACCAAGGACCCACTTACCAGAAGTAAGCATCTGCCACTGAGCGATCGTGCCCTCCCCCACATGATAATACTAATTGAATATATTTTCAACAAGTGAACTTTCAAAACAGTTGTACTTACGTCATTGTTTTTTTTTTTTTTTTTTTTTTTAAACTTCAGCTGTAGTAATTATTTTTTCGTCATTTAATTTCAAGACGAAATATCAAACTATTTCTATATTGTCATACGTATAGGTTTAGCCTATTTCGAAATACCAAAGTGCGGACCCACTTCAAGAATGATAAATTTTATCTTTTACTTTCAAGTTTGCTTTTAAAACATTGTGAAAAACATACTGAAATGTATGAAAAATAGTTAAACAAATGTGCTTAGATAGCATCGTGTTCATATTTTAAGTAGATTGATCTTTCTTTTAACAATGCTTTCTGTGAATGCAAATAGCTAAGCGTGTCTTTGCACATGAAATGCCTGAAATTGAATTGACAATACACTTGAGCTTAGCAAATACGGAGACAAATCAGGGAACTCGGAAATTGTATGGGGACACGTGGTAACCTTTCTAACGTAGGTAAAGCGCATAGTAGAATTCTCTTTAAATCCATAGAAGTTCCCATGCTTTTTTTCTTGGTTACTTAAAAAAAAAAAAAAAAAAAAGCAAGAATATAGCTTCAATAGCGTCATTAATGTCCTTGAAATTTGTGCTTCCATATGTGAAGCAGTAATAGTTTGAGTAAGAAAACGCAAGCGGATGTGGGGGAGATTCGCTGATATTTTGCCTAAACTTCTATGCTGCTGAAATATTTTTTTTCTTCACATGAATAGTAGTTTAAAAAAAAATCATGAAAGTCAATAACAAATATTAAAATATTATTGAAGTTTCATATATAGCCATGAGACCAGTTTACTCTAAGGGATTCTCGATTTACTCAAACTAAGACCATAAACTGGAAATACTGGAAGTGGGAGTTGGAAAAAGCAAGAGTCCGGGGGGAGCAAGATATGATCTGAATATTTGTATATCAATGTTATTTTTCCTGGTCGTTTCTAACACTTTGTTTGACGAAAGGTTGTATAACTAATAGGATACTATCTATTTCAATTAAAATACCGTATAGCGAACTTCATATTTTATTAAGTAAATTGACAAGAGCAACAGAAGTAGGTATTAGCTCTTTGCACTCTTAAACAGTAAGAAGAAATTTGATTCCTTGCTCATGAACATCTTAAAAATCTGCCTGGAAAATTGTTTGATCAGATTATTTAATAACAAATTTGCAAAACATACAAATACAATATTAATCAATTACAATTGAAAGGACAATATTAATCATAGTAATGAATAATGAGGCTTGTTTCGTAGAAGTTACATTGAAACTGGGATTAATGAACAACTTTATTTTTAATTCCACACATGCTATTAAATGTGTTATTCCTCTTAGAAAATGAGACAGTGAATACTACAAGCATATGCCACATTAAAGAAAAAGAAAAAAAAACTTTTTCAGCTTCCCGAAACATGTTCGTTGCCATTAGAGGCAGTTTTCATTTTTTTTTATTTATTTATTTATTTATTTTTTTGGTCACATCAAAATACAATACTTAAAAATCACTCCAGTTATACAGAACAATCCTAAAAACCAGAATTATGTTGAATTCACTGAATTTAATTGTATATACACTCGTACACGCCTAAGCACCACTTCACTCGTATATTACACTGCACTGATGGTTGTTTCATATTATTCCCTTTTTAATCAATATTCCTTACTATTAGAAAAAAGAAAAGGCATTTTAGGAACTGTCAATTTCTGTGCAATTAAAGAATAACGTGATTTTTTAAAATGTTCTCTCAATTAGTTTCAAAGCGGCTGACTAACATATCGAGCCTTTGTAAGAAGAAGTGAAAGTACGCTGGAATTATTGTGCTCCAATATGTTAATTTTTGGGTTATTTTCAGTGGCAATTAAAACCCAATTCTTGTTGCTTTCTTAACTCCACGGGAAGACAACAGACATACTTACGCAACGGCAAATATTATATGGCACGATTTTTTTCTATGAACTAGTAATACGTACAAAAACTTGACATTTCTAAATGAAACTATATACCTTAATGGGTTACTTCAAAAAAGTGGGAGACAGCTGCCTGCCTTTGCCCCCCTAATCGCCGCCCATGGCCGAATCTAATGAACAGCCCATGAATGTTACCATTCTAAACAAACTTCCTAAACTTTTACACTGTTCCTGTGTTTAGAATTCTGTTCAACGTGCGAAGATGACAGCAGAGTTGCGGTGATTATCTCCGGGAGATGGCCTATATTCCGGATTTTCATATCTCTCAGTGCAGATTTCCAGATACTCTGTAGGAGCCTCCCTATTCAGCGTTCTGGAAACTCAGCCAGTGGCATATGGTTTCGAAGTCATTCAATGTTATCGGTAAAGCATAATGATGTTATGTAAAACTAAAAACAAAAATTTCAAATAGTGTTCGAAGTGTTTTATAGCTTCGAAAAATGCATTTGACATAAGTGGACATAAGTGAATTGCTCATTGTTGAAAGAGGATATATATATATATATATATATATATATATATATATATATATATATATATATATATATATATATATATATATATATATATATATATATATATATTTTTTAATGGCGCGTATTCCCTTTTAACAGTGGCGGATAAACCCTTACATTCATAATTAAACAATTATCCGTGAACTTTTTAAAGGTTCTTTTTTTTGTTGTTTTTTGAAATATGTTACTGTTGTATAAAATAAAGGTTCCTCAGTAATAAATAAAAATTTGAAAGCCCCTGGATTACCCTGTGGTCATTGATTCGATTTGTTTTTGATCAACTTTCAATGTTGGTCTTTCGAATTTAGTTGAAATATCGAAAATATCAGTTCATTAGAAAAGAAGAAAGAAAGAAATTAGTCTCATCCTTCCAATGATAACTAAACAAGAATTTGTCATACTGGGCAACAGCACAGTCACTTGAAATATTAGATACTCCTTTCTGAAAATTCTAACCAAAGAGAGGCCCCAGTTACCAGAACTTAGATTTTTTTTTTTTTTTTTTTGTTAATTTACCTAAAGATACAAGAAATATTACTTTGATACTATTAACACTATATATATCATCATTAATTCCTATTTTTCCAGAAATGTACGGGACTCTTGGATGCTAAAATTCCTTACGTTATTCTGTCGAGAAGGAAAGGAAATTTTTCTTTGTGGTTGCGATTTATGTAGGATTTTTTTTTTTTTTTAAATATATCTCTAACATTTCCGTGTTCCAGCGAGTGCATTTGAAGTGGCCTAGATAACTGACAAACATAGTTCTTGTGGGAAACGGTGCGAGTCGAAGTATGCCATCGAGAGTCACGTTCTGTGGTGATTCGCATGGATGTGCAAGAACAAGCGAATTGGTGAGAAGACTTCTCTGTGGTTCTACGTCCAGCAAAGAGAGAGAGAGAGAGAGAGAGAGAGAGAGAGAATTCCTATGAGAATAGAAAATTGATAATTCTGGCTTTTTTTCCCACTGCATCAAATGATCATGGCTTTATAGTTTCTCTTACGTTTTCATCTTTACATCTATAAACTGAAACAATTTATGCGTGCTTTCGGTCTGACGATGGCATACATAAATTCACTTTTAAAAGGGGATAACTACTATACATGCTTATTCATATAATTGTGATCGTGTGAGAAGTACCAAAATGCCATTGAAGGAATAATTTATAGTAACTCACTGATTAAGTGCCTGCGAGAATTTTTTAAAGATCGTGGTTAATGAGAAGTTTGCTTAGATAATATTAGTGTAAAATTATATTAATAATAAAATTAGTTACGAAAGGTAGTGTAACATTTTTTGCCGTTTGTTATGAGGCAATTGCTTCTATAGTAAAGACTGTTCACCTGCCTAAGTTGACCTCATTTTGTTCTGTGAAACTGCGTTTTCTTATAAAACATTCATTAGTCTCTGTGTGTCATTTTGTCCTCTTGTCTGTCCTGGAATTTGGTTCCATTGAAGCAACTTTATTCCCTTGCTGCTAATTTTGAAGTCACCCTTGTGTATTGACGTCTAAACCTTCCGATTTGTGGCTCATTAAATTTGTCGATGAGTGTTCAAATTCCATTGAGTTCCGCTTGAAAATATTCCCTTCCTGCCCTATCGAAAACTATATATATAGTGCGTGGATGTGATATTCATTTATTGTGTATCAGAAAGTCAGTGTTGGCTAAATTTTGTGATAAAATATATAACAATTTAAGAAAAGCTTTCTCCCGTATCCTCCATGTTCAATTCTTGCAAATGAATGGTATATTGTTTTTTCCGGAGCATGTAACTTTTATTAAAATATTTCGTGTACATCTATGTTCAACTGTTATATATAGCTTTTATAATAGTAATAAAATTGTGCATGTAATAATTTTCTCATATCCTGTTCCAGATTTTACATTATTGGTCAGTTCCGTGTGTACTAGCCTGAAACCATTCTAAGATTTGACCGTACATGTGCACCACACCATACTACATTTTTGTGGTAATCAAATACGATTTGGAGTGGTGATTTCATAATAAATATTCTGTATATCCCAAAGAGTAGATTCTAAGTTTACATATTTTGCTTTGTCACTCTTGTTACGAAATGATTCAAGCGTCAGTTGAAATTATATAAATACAGTAGACTTACAATAATCCGGTACGTTTGACCATGTTTACCAGGAACACTACGATAATCAATTCAGATATATAGTACAACGAAAACAATTTTAATTTTACATTTTAAAGACAGACTAATATAGAACTGCTTTACTATACTGTTCCGATTAGTCTCGAACCGCACCGAATGCTTTCGAGTATCGTTTGCAGACGTGATGGTATGATTTGACTTGCATATACAAACATTTACAGATTTTTAAATAATAATAATAATAATGAAATAAATTATGTTGGTGCCGACTATGGGGCTCTCCGGACTGTAGAATGCCATACTAATTGAAACTACCGTAATTTATATTCGGTCATGATTCATTCAGCCGACAATTCACTTGGATCTTGTTGCGCTCAGAATATCACTCCATAAACATTCATTGATTCATGTAAGTAGTAATATAAATTATAAACATGTATTCACGTTGTGCCTATGGAGTATATGTTCAGAAAAATAGTAAAACAGAACCTTCAAATGTGTTGTTAGCTTTGGATTCTACAATAAAATAAAATAAAAAAATCAATCAAAAATAAAATAAAAATTCAAGAAACGTTTGAGTTTTCGGTTGACTAATAGTATCAACATTTCCTTCTGCTTGAGAGGACTATCGGTCCAACATTTTCCGTATTTCCTCCCCTCTTGTAGATTATATGGCGGGTGGGTGTGTAAAGTGCGTTGAGTCAAAAGTTAGTGTTTTAGAGAAATCGCATTTGAATGTTCAGATATAAATCCAAAAATCCGGTTTTGGGTTTGAGACATAAATCCAAAATACAGTCTTATTAACATGAACAGCAAATTATTTTCCCAAAACCGGATTTTGGATTTATTTCTAAACTTTCAAATGCGATTTCTCTAAAACACTAATTTTTGACTTATCACACTTTACACACCCACACACCATATATATTGATTATCCACAATACTACAAATTAATTCAGCATTATATTTCAACGTGGACTTGAATCAACCCATTTTCTTTATTTGCACATGTGCAATTAAATTTTTATATACTTTCGACTTTAATCTAATTCCAGCTTTTAAATCGTTCTTAAATTCAAGATTATCTCGGAACTTTATGTGCATTACCTTGTATTCATTACCTTTGGCAAAATAAGCATGAAAGGCTCATCAATGACTTATGCTGTCTTTGGTGGTCGTAAAATCAACAATAAAATCAGTTATAAAGAAGATTGCATATACACTTAACAAGAGATATATGCCTTTCATTGTCTCACACGCTTTACATGACTCGAAAATAAGAATGAGTGTGATCTAGTAGTCATATCCTTCTAAACGATGGCAAATGTAGTCTTTATAAATCAGTTTCAAATAAGAAGAAAAGTAGCTATTAACTTCTATTGATGCTGTTATAAATATTTTTGAATAAAAGAAAGTTATAATCGTGGTTTTTACATTCTGAGAAGTTCATTTGTTGCAATAATTGATCCGTGAGTTATTTGAGAGTACTTTCCATTGAACCACAAAAGTGTAACTGTTGTTACATGACACATTGACGTAACTTTGCGGTTAGATTTACTGTGTTAAGAGGATTATGTTTTCGAAGTATCGTTCTCTATAAAGTGTCATTTTCCTTTCTTCAAAATAATGCATACAAGAGTGGGTCTTGCTGGTCTAGACTCCCTGAAATCTCGACTTTTTAATTTAGTCTAATTTTGGGGGAATTTTATAGGTTTTAATATCTATTCTCAGATTGAATTTGGACCACCCCCCAAATAAATTTCTGGTATGTGTATGTATAAAAGAACACATAATTGTAGCACATAGGAAATACCGTGAAGTTTTATTTCGTTCTTTAATTGATTTTTGTTAAATAAAAACAAGTCTCTAGTGCAGGTAGGGGCGCAACTACAAGAGGTTCATTTGGTCCTATTCCTTCCAGCCTTAGAGACCTGACATATTTTATAGTTTCGTAATAAAACTATACTTGCTTTAACACATGAATTATTGATGTAGACTGAACACTGCTGTTGTACTGTTTTTCGTATAAAAACAATATAGTTCAATCATTTTTGATGAGAATATAGGTGACATTACTTAAAAAAGAACTTATCGATTTTCCGGGTGTAGAATAATAACTGTTCAATACTACGTTGGCGGTGTCTTCTAGTATTGAACATTCTCCCTTCAACAAAAATTTGAGTGCGCGCCTGAGTACAGTAGATGCACAGTGCGTTTAATAAGTTCCGGGACTTCCTCGCAATAATGTATTGCCAATATTTAGTACAACGTTAGTTTTCTACATACATCGCTTCCCGCGCCACACTTCCGAGACCGTTCGTAGAGGCTCTGCTGAAACACCCTGGAAAGTCGTCCGTTGGAATAATGAATAACACTGTCGTCACATTCGCATCAGTCGATGCAACATCTTCAAAACTCTCGAGCATGAAGTCCATTGGGGCCAAATCCGGCAATTGTTCAAGGACAGAGATCTTTCTTTTGAAAAAAAAAAAAACTGACGCATAAGAAAGTGTAGGTCGATGCATTCTAGTCATTCTGTATGTTTTAGTCGTGGTTTTATCACATTTGAAGACTCGCTATAGAAAACAATGTAAATGCCACCTTACAATTGTTTCACTTGTTTTGTTCTTTTTAAAAAAAATAACGTTAATGCCTTGTTTAAATGTTCATAGATAGCTTCACTTCAGTATATGCCGGATTGTATTTCTAAGCAATAATATTTTCTACTATGTGATGCTTGGGCACAACTCTCTCTTTACTGTTACAGTAACTATTGTCCCATTGTTTTCTTCAGCGAGTCTTCATTTAACACAAGACTTGATTGCAACGATGAACAGCCGTCGGACAAATTTCTTCGGGCGTTCTTGAGCGTCTAGGACCGGTGGCACGAGTGTGTAGCGTGACTAGGAATGTTTTTTTTTATTTATTTTTTTTTAATGTAATAAATGTTTCTGGCGTCATTAAGTATATTATTTCGAGGCAGTCTCGCATCTTATTGAACGCACCATGTATATCGTTTCATGATCTGCAGAACTCATCCGATCGTCACGAAACTTGACATTGAAGATGACCTTGACTTGCTTGGTACACATGCAAAATATCTTGTTTTTCAAAGCGCATGTTCAAAGGTGGGGTTTGGAGAGTCAAATTTTCGAAGAAGAAAAAAAAAACAGTTCCTATTTAGAACAAGTTATGTACCGGTAGTCAAACATCAATTTGTGATTAAATATATTAAGAAAGTACAACCTGTATTTATAATACGGATTTGAAGGGCGAGGGAAACTCATTACTTATAAAAGATTTAGCTGAAGTAATATCACAAAGATCTTTACTGATGATGTAGAGCGCTATGCGCTCTAGCTTTTACTATTGTCGTTTGTTCTGCTGTCATTTTGAAAAATTTACTACTATCCGTGCAACAAGAGTTGGCCAGATCAATATTCCAAGTGCTGTTGTTTTTATTTGGAAACCATACGCTCCTGTTATATTTTTACGATTATAAAATTATGACTTGTGAAATGTCCTAATTTGTCGCCAGAGTTGTTATGTCTGTTGCGGAGCCTTTGACAACAGCGCCACCAATACTCTGCGTGCTCTACCCAACTGTCAGAAGGCAACTCTTGTTGCACGGATAATAGGTACCCGGAGTCGTATTTCCACAGGGTCATATTGCAGCACATCATTCGTTTCCAGGTAGAACGAGGAAAGTGGAAATGGGTTTGGTAGTGGGTCCTGTTGCAGCTTGTGGCTGCGGATGCTACAGTTAAACTAAGAGATCAGTGATACCAGATCAAACATGGGAAACCCCATAGCATTATACGAGCGTGTATACTACTTTAAAAGTTTAAACTGGGAACAAATACTAGTAAAACGGGAAGAAAAATATGCCAGGCATTGAGTAGAGAGATGATACAAGAGTGGACAATACAACGGTGGTTTAACCCTTTTAACTGGCACCGTTTTCTGGAAATGTGTACTCTCAGATGGATGCCTTGATGTAGTGCTACGTCATAACCAGTTAAAGGGTTAACAATTTATGCATTCTTCCAGGACGCAACACTGGGTGTCCACAAAGCCCTAGACCAACAGGAACTGAAAGCGACTATTGAATAGTCAAACATAAGAAGTATTGGAGGAATAATCAATTTCCTGTTGACTTGCTAGGACAGACGTGAAGAAGTTCTCGCTCCGCTGGTCTTCTTGATTTGGAGTTGCTTACCTGTAAAGAGGTATGGTTGACTTTTAACGTGTTGAGGACACTTCTTAAGAAGTAAAATAATCACACACTCAAGTAAAACAGTAGCCCAAAAAGAGTAGAAAAACTTAGTGAACTTTGGCATGGTAAGGTACAAAGTAAGAATATTTATTCAAACAGTTTTTACTCATGAAAATAAAAGGAAAACTACTGTGAGAAAGAGATGCCAAGATGACGTACGAAAGAGTGTGAAAAGATGAGAATAGGTCCAGAATTAAGGAATGGTAGAGTGGAATAACTCGTTGGAGAGGCCTCATACACTCCAAGGCTCGGCAGAATGCTGGAATCGAGAGTTTTTTTGGGGGGGGGTATAAATACTAGGGTAGCAAACTCCTAATATCGACATTCGGTTGATAGTTTTGATAGAACTTTCGTTAAATAGCTTGGAAACTAATTACTTATCCAGAAACAATACAGAGGTTGTTCAGCCTACGTTTGGCCGATTTTGTTCATTTCCCCTCCCGGGCAGAATGGACACACTCGACCTGGCTCGTGGCGTCCTGCAGTGTTGTGCAGTGGCTTTCTGGGAACGGAGTTGTTTTTCCGCGCGAACGACAATAACGCACAAAACAGGACCATTGTTGTGAGTGTTGTGTTGAATTTGTTTCCAAGTGTGTGGGTTTCGGCTCTGACCAAAATGCCGCCCAAACTAAGCCGCTTTTGGGAAGACTATGTTGCAGCTCTTTATGACGCCCACTTTAGTGTTTCTTTTATTAGAAAACAGTGCAAGAAGAATGGTTGCAACATCAGTTTAAATGGAATAAAAAATGTTTTTAAAAAGTACAAGGGCAACGAAGCTCCACTATTTGGATCACCAACGAAGTTGCCTAGGAAGCGGGAATGCACCAAGGCCACCTCCAGCATGCAGAGGAAACTTCGCAAAATGGCAATGCAAGAAAATTCGCTAACACAAAGGTGTATGGCTAATCGTCTTGACGTGTCTTTGGGGACTGTGAGCCGGACGTTACACCATCAACTCAAGCTGGAATATGTCATGAAAGCTCGCGGCCATCTTCTCACGGATGCCCACCGAAAGGAACGAAAGTGTAACGTCCGGAAGCTGTACGAACGGAATCTGGCAAAACAAAGATAGATGTACGTCGTAACGCTCGATGAAGCGTGGATTTACTTTTCCGGCTGCGGCAAACCGAGAGCCATCATGTACCGAGAGAAAGGCGCCAAGAACTTCAGAAGGTGGGTCCGTGTCTGTAAAGAATCCTTCCCAAAAGGGTTCGTTATTGACTACTGTTACCGAGATAAACTGAAGATTCGTAGAGTGGCGAAGAACTGCAAAATAAATTCACAGTATTTTCAGGAGCAGATTATGCGGCCGATCTACGAGCATGAGATTCCAACAATGTACGGAAATGACGCCAATGTGGTGCGCATTCACATGGACAAGGCTTCATCACATACCTCACGATCGTCCCTCGCATTCTACAGGGAGATGGAGGAGGCAAGTGGTATACAGGTGATATCTTTCAATGAAGTACCTGTTAAATCTCCAAATGCAAGTCTTATGGATTATTGTGGATTTGGATTGCTGAAGCGGGTTTTGGGAAAACGGCGTGTGACAACTGTGGAAGGACTTTGGAAAACTGTGCAAAGGAAATGGGACAAGATTCCCATCCCAGTTCTTCAGAGAAGCCTATTACAGTGGAAATTACGATGTCGGGCTATTGTTAGGAACCAAGGGAAACACATCGAGCACATACGGACCTGGCGCCATGGATACTTCTAAATTTTTAGATAATTCGAAATTGGCCAAATGTAGACTGAACAACCTCTGTAGTGAAAAGTTTTGAGAGGAGCTTTCATCATGAGAAATGTTTTACTTAAGAAGTGAATAGTAAATCCCTCGAAGGTTGTTGTGTAGATGGCCTTGATGTTAACATGTTCTCGCAGCAGCAACCGGAGTTTGTGACATGTAGCCTTAAGTTTTACTTACATAAGACAATTTACTTTTAGTGTCAAAATTCTTCTATTACTTATCCCTTTATTATATTGTTCGTGGCAACTAATTAGCCTGTTCTTGAGCTTTTTCTACCGCCTTTCGCTGCACGCTAAATGGCAGTAGTCCACAGAGAACAGAATTGTACCAGTCTCTGTTATGTAATGAATCGTCAAGGTCGCTAAAAAATGAACATAACGGTAAAAGTTAATTAAAAGGAAGGCTAAATGAGAGGACCAAAGACTAAACGAGTAGGAAGCTGCAAAGAATTTGACTTGCAAACCTTCTTCTATTAATTTCTTAATACAATGAAATATTCCAGTTTAACTTCCCACGGTTATGTCCCTTAGGCTAAGGGATACGATGATTGAATCAAGTGAATGATGATGGCAAAAATTAGTGGAATGAGAATGTGGAAGCCCCTTAGAAAGCCCATGTACACGATGTTGTTTGCCACAAACTTACTTGGCCGGGGATTGAACCAGATACCCTACGCGCTGGAAGGGAGACTCTCATTTCTGCAAATACGTAAATTAAGCCTAGTGATCATTATTCTGATCTTCATATCAAGGTTTGGCTTTTGCATTGGTGCAAAATGTATTTCAACTGTACGATCTGCCAATGAAGATACTTTGAGAATGATTATCTATAGACATATGTGGTCGAATCAAGTATATTAACCACCAATACGCCCTGTCACTTTAGCTTGTTATGGCCAATAATATACTGGAAATGACGGAGACAAAAAGATTCGATAATACTGAAACACATAACTGTACTTATTTTGTTGTGCATGAAAAGCGTCTCATGGTCATGCTTTGCAGGTACTATAAAAATATTTGATTAAGAACAACTGCGAAGCTATGAAGTCTGTAGTTTGTTTACTCGTTATCTCTATCATTTCTTTGATAAATTTTGTTCAACAGACCGGTATTGTGAGTATTGTTTGTGTGCGTCAAGCACTTCTGGTTATTGAACACTATTTCTTAATATCCTCTATTTCTAGAAACATAAGTGTTTTGAATGTTACTCGTCTTCGTATTAAACACATTTCAGTGTGACTTTACACGTCAGGTACGCTGTCAATTAATGAAGACTTAGTTATGTTATTGGCACTTAGCGGATAACACTTAGGATAAGGCTATTGGCACTTAGGAATTTAGGTGTATTCCTAAATTAAAATGATGTAAACTCATAGCGCCGTAGCTAGTTTTTAAATTCACCAGATATCTTAAGATAACTGATACGAGCATAATTTTGTTATCGGATCACAATAAATAATATCAACTAAGAGTGAAACCCGCCATTATTTTATCATTGGACAATGTAATCATCAAGTTCTTTATTTTGGTCCACGGTCGTAAGTGTATAAATCACTTTGTAGTCATTTTTAATTTTTGATACAATCTTGACAAAGAGACCCGGGTTCGATTCCCGGCGGGAGTTCATGTGGTTCGGATTCCACGTTAATCAGTAGGTCCACGTCTCATATAGCCTCGCTGCTGAACGGGACGTTAAACTCAACTCAACAACAACAACAATCTTGACAAAGAAAATACAAGCTTTTCTTGTGGATGATGGGCTGGTGTCTTGAGTGCATACAAGTCGTAACAAATAAGCTAATTAATGTGGCGTAAATAATATCTCGTAACATTTGGTCGGTATTAAAGCTTTAAGTCGACATTCGTTGGCTAGCTTAGTAGTTTTTTTTTTTTTTTTCGAAATTACATTACTTTAAGATAAGTCAGTATGTCGATTTAAGTAAAAGTAAATATTTTGAGATATGTTAAACTTTGAAGTCCTATAAATATGTTACTACTGAATTTTGAGACACGACATTTTGTAAGACGATAAATATCGTAAATTACCTCAGAGTTTAACTCAATTTAGAAAGAAAGTTACTATATCATCCAGCTGACGAATATGTCCCTACTATCATTAGTGTTTGACTTTAATCAATTTGACCATGACCAAAGTTGAATTGTCAGTTTTCGTAGCATCAGCTGTAATAGAGCTGTATATCCCTGAATTGCTACCACTTTCACTTTCGATGCACGTGGTGTTGAGTTCAGTTCCCAGTGGTAACAGCAGTTTCTCACGTTGACTAAAAATAATAAATTGTATGTAACATTGGAAATTGATGCCCTGACTACTTATCTCCTATTGAAGACATAATAGAAAAAAAAAATATTGAGTCGCGAAAATTGGTTTACTGTGCGTGAACGAAGATCACAAAGTTACAGGATTAGCGTACAACATTTCGGATGTGTGCTTGCGCAGTATGTTTGAGAAAGTAATGTTCAAATATTGCAACAGATAAGTCTCGTTCTTAAATGGACAAACTGTTGATACAGACTGTAATGGAGAATGTTTTTAATGTACTAACATGTTGCGTACTTCTCTTCCGGCGAAAATTGTTTACAGCATTTCCCTTGTTAACAGCATTATTGATCTTTGTTCGGTTGATATATGTGAAAATCGATCTTACGAGTTGGCTGAGTTGGAGAACAAATTTTAAACATAAATCCATGAAGTGCATTATTCATGAAACAACTAATGTTCACTAACTTCTTTCTAAACAAATGAAAAACAATTCTTTAAGTAGAAATTATCAGCATAGTGAATTTACAGAAGACGGTCGGTTCCAGGATTCTTTTTTTTCTTTTTCTTTTTTTTTAACAGTCAACAATGCAAATTGCTGATTGAGGATGATACCAGCTTTATTGTATTATTATTATTTGCCTCCATCGAGGAGTAAAGATTGGAAAAATTAATATTTTAATCACTTTACTTTGTATGCCTGGATCTTACCTGAGTAGTCTGTTTCATTCCTGAGGAAGCGAAAATCCTTGCCTGGAAAACACTCCAGGCAAATGAAGGTTGAAATATTGTTCAACATTAATTTAATGTCCTTCCGAAGGTAATTGAGAATTATTCCGTCGTACGCACAATATTCTCCTCAGAAATGAAATCTTTGAGAGTTTTACGTCCCACGATTATACCGGCTAGGCTAAAGGAGACAGTGACGATGAGAAATGAGTGAATAAAGTGGGAGGAAACGGGAGAATCCCGAGAAAACCCAAGCACACGGTGTTTTTTCCACCAGAGGTGAACGCTCTACCACTGAGCCACCGCGGCTCCCATATTTTGCTTAGAATATACTGGCTTTTCTTCCCTGTTCAATAACAAATTCTAAACATAAATTCTCAAAGTGCATTATTCCTGAAATAAATACACTAACATTTTTTGTAGTATTCCAGAAATTACAGATCATTTACAGTTAAGTGATATATAATAATATATAGTATATACTATTATACTGATATATAATAGTAATAGTATATAATAATATATATATAGTTGTTTTTAAATAGTAACCCAAGAATACGTATATATTGAACAAGAATATTGATTTGCCACATTGTAATGAATGAATAAAACGTCACCTATCAAAAAATTCGATCCAAGATCTTGTAAGGATATTATTCCCTTAATGTGTTCTTGTCGTTTGTGATGCAGAAGTAATCAGTATTCATGAAGAGAGAAAAATATCGTCATATTGTGAATAAAAAATTGCTCGCGTGTGCGCTGTAGGTCAGCAGGCGAGAGTACAGTAAACAAGTCGGAAATGAATAACTTATTAACGAAGACGAGAAACCGTTAGTCCTCGGTTATTCCTCAACAACAGTTTTATTTAATGGTGTTGGAAATGAAATTTGTATTATAAATTATCAAAGTAGTGCTATTGGTAATATCGTCACGAATTTGACTTTTTTTGTTGGATGTATAATGTGCTGATAAGCATGGGTGATGACGTTATCGCCACTTAGGTGGTTAGTTAAGAAAGTAACAACTTTATAAGAATTGGTTGTTGTATACATGAAAGATTACCTGTATAAATAAGTTCAGCGGTAATAACATAAAGGAGTGGGTGGCAAGGGCGCCGATCCTGGGGGCACGAGACCCCCCAAACCTCATGTGAGCCCCCTATTTTATTTATGAATATACAATATTTCGAGTTGAATTTTTATACTGGGATATGATTTTTTTAAAAAGAGAGAGAAAAGTTTCAGGACGACATAGTGGAATCATTATAGAGTACTATTTACCTCTGATGTGGAGTCAAACGAATGTATGGTAGGATGAATACGAGACCCAGACTGACCCAGGTGGCTAGGCGGCAATCGCCGTCCAGACGAGCCAAATCAAAAAAGGGGACAAAAGAAAATTTTAATAAAGAGAGGAGGTCACATAAATTTGGAATAAAAATACATAAATCGAAATGAAAATTCATTACACCACTTTCTGGTAGCAATATTAAGGATTACTATTGATAATTTCTTTCCTATTTTTTTTTTTTTTTTTTTTAAATCATGTCGCAACCATAGTAGATAATTCCATTACAACCACCCTGAAGGCCTATGCGTGCACAAGATTTGCTTAAATCCACCCAATCTGGGTACTTGACATATTTCGTGGATCACAAATGCTCCCTGATATTAGTGTCCTTACGAGATCTTGTGATGCCTGTTTCGGAAGGTATATCCCCCCCCCGGAAAAATACATTCAGTGAGCGTTCCTTTGCAGCTTATCCTACCCCTTGTTCACGAATACTGAAACCACCAGTGCTAACTTTCGCAAGATTAATGGAGATATGTGATTTATTGTGTTTGGATGCAATGTTTATATACATTTTAAGGACCTTGGAGTAATCACAGACTTGTAAGCGGGTATGGGGAAAATTCTTGTACAAATGATAGTTATCATGGATCGGAGCAATATATATATATATATATATATATATATATATATATATATATATATATATATATAATAAAACACGTATTTGAATACTTCTTGCAACATTTAATGGAAACTATTGCCTGCTATCTATTGTTGCTAATTTGGGATTTAGACATCACAGGAGTTGGTTCATCTACCTGATAGATAAGAATATGAATACACGACTGCAATGTGATTGGGCTTTAAAATTCAAGGCCAAAATCATATTTCATCAAATAATAAAGATAATTCAGTTGAATCGGTGATTGCAGAAAGGGCCTAAGTCTCTCTAATGTAGCTTTGAGTATTAAAGAAAAACTATTTAAATCCAGACTTTTCTTGGGGTCGACCTATAGTACAATGTTGTGTATACATCGTTTAACACTTGTAGGATTTCCACTTTTTGAGGTAAATTTTAGGCTTTCAGTCAGACAGCCACTTCTTCCTTACTATTTGTTGTAGGATCATGGTTCATACTTATTTTTTAAAGAATAGACCATCCTTTCCAACGGTATCACTAGTTTCTGCGTATTATACACCAGAAACGGGCAAATCAGGGAAAACGGGGAGTTTAAAAAATTCAAAATTTTTGCGCCCCTCTGGCCGGGCATGGGTAGACGTAGAGATCTGAAAATCTCTTGAGAAATACGTAGTTATGTACACAATTCGTGTGCAAAATTTCAATCATTTATCTTGAAAACAAAGGACGGAAAATTTTTTTTGAAAGTCTGAAGGTAAGCCATATATATATATATATATATATATATATATATATATATATATATATATATATATATATATATATATATATATATATATATAAATAAAAATTCATTGCGTCATTACTATTTGGCCTAGAGTCATGATTCAAACGCCATTTCATTCAGTATAACGATCCCTTTCCAACGGTACCACATACATGTCCGTACCATGCATGCGAACGGGGAAATTCGGGAAAACCGGAATTTTTTCTGAGAAAATCACCCCCTCGGAATAGTTGCGCCCCTCGTGCACTGCTCCGGGTTCACGTAGGGATGTCAAAGGAAAAATGAGAAATACTCAAAGGTGCACCCAATCCGTATGCAAAATCTTGAAAACTAAGGACGTGAAAAATTTTTGAAATTTGTCTTAAGAAAAAAAGAAAAATCACACCCCTCCGCTCCCAAGTTGACCGGATCCAAAATGCATTTGGGTGTTCTTTGGTCCATTCTTGACTTGACCAATAATTAAATACCTATTATAGGACCTAAATAAGCAGTCAAGGATAACACTACAACATGATAACAAAAGTTACCATAAATCGTAAAAGGGTTGTCACCATCTACACTTGCCCCCTTCCTATACACAAAGCTGTGTATACCCTCTAGAGAAATGGAAAAGTTCATAAACAGAATTTCAGAAAAATATGAATTACGTCATTCCCCCACCATCGATTCGATTGCTGTAACCTGTTCTCGTATTCTCGAGGAAAAAAGTCAAAAGATAATTATTTTCAAAAAATCTTCATGAATTTTTTTTTCTAATCACTTTTCTCCCTTTACTCCCAACCTCGTGTTAGACTGGAATCCTATCTATGGATGGATAGAGTTATAGAACTTCTGACAATATATATATATATTAGGGATGGCCAATTCCGGAATTTTTACTTTCCGGAATCCGGAAAGTAAAATCGGAAAATTCCGGAATTCGGAAAAATTCCGGATTTCGGAAAAATTCCGGAATTCGGAAAAATTCCGGATTTCGGAAAAATTCCGGAATTCGGAAAAATTCCGGAATTCAGAAAAATTCCGGATTTCGGAAAAATTCCGGAATGCAGAAAAATTCCGGAATTCGGAAAAATTCCGGATTTCGGAAAAATTCCGGATTTCGGAAAAATTCCGGAATTTAGAAAAATTCCGGAATTCGGAAAAAATCCGGAATTCGGAAAAAATCCGGATTTCGGAAAAATTCCGGAATTCGGAGAAATTATTTTTTCTTTTTGTAATCCTAAGAATTTTGTTCAAATGCAAACGAACAAATTTCCTTTTTGTAATCCTAAGAATGTATGATGCAAGTTAAGCTGAAACTTACATCCTAAAGTATACACTACTCAATCTTCCCATGGTTAATGAGATGTAGTCCAAAAGTACGATGCACTCCTAATATTTAATTTTTGTTTTACTGTGATATTGTCCAGAGGTAATACATATATCACACTGAGATAAACAACTTGACAGAATGAAGATATCATACGTAGTTTTCCAGAAAATCGTGAGAAACGAATTTTTATGAAGTTAAAATATGCGTCGCTTGTTGCCAGTGTGATGCAATTGATAACTTTTATGCTGGAATAGTCTTATTATTATTATTATTATTATTATTATTAATCGTTTGTGTACTGTAAAAGAAAAATATGAACCGTTAAGTAGTAGATTTTATCTGTTGTTTTTTGATATCTTCTAACAGTAATAACAAACTGCTTGTAAATACGCAATGATTATCAAGGACAATGGCATATTAATGTAAGGACTACTCTGCAGACTAGCAATAAACAATAAACAATAACAGATAAACAATAGTTCCAAAAAAAAAGTAACTAACTTGGGCACGTCAGAATGTTCGCGAGAATATAGGGACCCATTGAGACTATACGTGGTGTAATTATTACTCAAAGGGCCGTACAATGGAGGCATTAACGTTAATGTTAATGGTACTAATGAGCACTTACTTGCTCTAACGGTTAACCTCATTTTTGAGATGATTCTTAGAAGTGGGCGTGTTGACATGCAGTTAGAAGACATACCCATTATTTAAAAAGCACACGTTATCTGTGGAGTGCTAACGATTTGCGTCACTATCGAACACTAACATAGCACTAGCGACGTAAGTCGAAATTGGAGTCTGACATAAGTGGCTTGTCAACTTCACGGACATTATATTTCCCTTGAATGCGAGAATTTTGCGCCCAGGAATTTTGCGCCCTACCACAAAAATAGGAAAAAATGCGCTCGCAATATATTTGCACTGGGATGTTTGCGCCCTACCGCAAAAAGAGGGGAAAATGCGCCGGCTATATATTTGCACTGGGATGTTAGCGCCCTACAATTCAACTTATTTTTGTACTGTGTAAAGTAACTTCCACTCACACTTGAACTAGACTTGCCTCTCATCGTCTCAGTGAGTTACTCCATCCGTTATAATATTCCGACCAATGAAAAAAAAAAAAATACAATTTTAGTTCACTGAAGGGCAATCCATACAAGTACAATTTTTCATTATACTACAAAATTTACAATAAAAGTATAAATGACTGATATATAATTATTTATTAATATAATCAAAGAGTATAATTTAATCTACAAAAGGCTGTTTGGCTCTACCCAGATATCTCTGTTCACAATCCTTGCGAGTTGTTTGGCTTTTTAGGACACAAAATATAGAAAAGAAAATGTAAAGTGAATTTAAAATCAGTTCAGTAATATTATCAAGAAAACTATGTACAGTGTGTTTACTTGCTGGAATTACACTTTAAACACACAATTGCGTTCAGTCGTTCTTTCAGAAAAAATGTTCCGGGGGGCACACTTAGTATTCCGGAGGGGGTCACTGCTGGTACTATTCTATTTATTATTATATTAAAGACGTATTATTTTGGTCTCCTCCGAGGGGGCACTTTGAGAGCTCTGGGGAGGCCAGTGTTCCCCCAAAATCATCTCTGGAAGAAGCAGTGATTGCGTTGATCCGTTGTGTTCTTTTGGCTTATATTGAAGTTTATTCTCCCCTTATATAGCCACAATGAAAATAAATCACAAATGGCATGGTTGTGGGGGGAGGATTGTTTATGCTGTAATGTCAGCCCTTCCGAGCAAATGCGTAAGCTCGAATAGGTTCTTTTATTTCGCAGGTCTCAAACTTCCCGGTGGAGGTACATTGCAGGCGCAATTTTCCTTGTTCTTGAGGTAGGGCGCAAATTTCCCAGACGCAAAATTCTCGACACCGTTCGAATGACCTCGGAAGACTATATCTTTTTAAATACTTTTTTATAATTTTTTACTCGAGATATCTTCATAGCTTCTTATTAAAATACTTACTAATATATCCTCATTTTATTGTCCTAACCAATCAATATGGGTATGTTGCCAATAAAATAATTTAGAATGATTGAGCCCCTGGTAAATAACCACAGTATTTCGTGACAGACCCCCCCCTTCCTATTACCATATTATAGCTACGTGCCTGACTCAGCTAATTCTCTACATTCTTTACCAAGCACACATTTTCTAAAGCGGAAAATGCTCTCTAAATACCTAAGCTCATTATTTTCAGCAGATGCACAAATTGGGTAACATTCTATCTACATGAATGTTATATATGTCGATTACTGGAAACCGTTTCTCGCTATCTATTACCATATTTACTATATAATGATTAACGTTAAAACCGGAAATGGTTGATTTGTACCGCTTCCGGTTTGAATATTACATTCATCAGGGAACTCGATTCTTAACTATTGACTCTGTACATCGTGGCCAAAATTGATGGTAATCCATCAGATAGTACTTGAGACTGTTTGTTTCACTGACGGACAGAATGAATATATGGCTATAGAGTTTTGATAAACTAAATTCGTTAATGAGTGATGATAGAACAAATATAAGAAAGGGAACCAAGAGTAGGCCTACCACCGGAAAAATTTTCGAACACAAAATTAGCCATCGAAAACCCACATGTCCTTACCATAGATGAAAACTCTACCACTGAGTCATCAATCACCCGCTTATTAGTTTTATTAATTATTATATTAATATAAATTAATGAATGCCCGCTTATGTTAATTATTGAACAATTACATTGTATACTTCGTAAAGTCAAAAATTATAAATTTGTATTTACTGTACATACAGTGAGCGCAGAAAGTGTTCGTACACCTATGCTATTGAAACGAGAATGCTTGCGAAAAAGAAACAGAAAATTTAAGAAGTGTAGTAACACACACAATATGAATAATGAAAACTAAGCTTTATGAATATACCAATAAAGAACAAAAAGACAAGTTTAATGGTCAGAAAGTAAATAAATTCCGTAGAAAGTGTATAGAGTAGACGCAAAAAGAGATCGTACACCTGACGTACGAATACGAAACAAAGATACCACAACTGGGGTTCACTAGTATTCACCTGATTATACACCTCTGTTTATAGCATGACGAATAACAGAATGAGTTTAGTTGTGAATAGGATTGAAAAAACTGCACGGTGGGCTGTAAAACTGGGAAGCAACCGAACAGAAACAAATGAGGAGACAAGAAAAGTAATTATTAAATTGCATAAGAAGGGTAAATCTTTGAGAAAGATAGCAAACCTTGCAGACAGACCTCGTTCAACAGTACAAACAATAATTGCGATGTATAATGTTTCTATCACTGTGCGAAAAAAAAAAAAAAAAAAAAAAAAACTGGAAGACCAAGAGTGTTGAGTGAACAAGATAAACGTTACATTATTAGGGAAAGAAAAAAGTTTCCGAAAAGTAGTGCTGTGCAATTGGCAACGGATCTGGAAACACGCGGTGTTAAAGTATCAGCCAGTACAGTGCGGAATATTTGTAGGGTATCATGCTCGGATAGCCAGGAAAATGTTATGGGTGAACAAGACAAATCGTATAAAGAGACTAAAGTTTGAAAAAGAGTATAAAGATAAGGAATCAGGCTTCTTTCTGGAATAGGGTCATATTTTCGGACGAAAGTAAATTTAATCTTATCGAATCCAATGGGAGGCGTATGGTATGACGCAAGGTGAATACAGAGATGAATCCTCGAAATCTCGTCCCTAAAGTAAGACACGGAGGAGGGTCCGTGCTCGTCTGGGGTTGTATGAGTGCCTCAGGAGTGGGTCGTCTCCACTTTATCGATGGAGTGATGATCCACAAAGTGTATATTAACATATTAAAGGAAAATCTCCATACTAGTGCGCAGAAAACAATTTATTGTTCAGCAAGGCAACAACTCCAAACATACAGTGGAAAATACTCGATTGTGGCTACTCTATAATACCTTGAAACAGCTTCGCACACCTCCCCAATCCCCGGACATGAACCCCATAGAACATCTATGGTCTGTTCTGGTGACAAGAATCAGAAGGCACAGCTTCTCTACTAAAGAAGGCCTGAGAAAAGCTATTCAAGAAGAATGGGACATAATCAGTCCCGAAGCTACTAACTAACTAACTCTATGGCCTATGGAACCCGGAGGTTCAATGCCGCGTTCACAAAAGCTCTCCACTGACTTCTATAGTCCCGAAGCTACAGAACTACGAACTACTACAGGTGAAATCAATGCCACGAAGACTACAGACAATCATTAACGCACAGGGTAATCCCACAAAATAATAAATAACGTAATATACTTTATAAGCATTAATTCAATCATAAGTGTACGGTGACTTTTTGCGTTTACAAAAAAGGAATTCTCTCTTTTCTTCTGAGCAAAACAGTGATTGTCTTTGTTTGGCCTTTCTCTTGTATATAGAATTAAAATGTATGAATGTGTAGTCTTAATTCTGGTTATATATATATTTTCCACCTCCCGTTCTCATGCTAGCTGTTTTCAATATAAAGTATGCACGGTGTACGAACACTTTCTGCGCTCACTGTAGGTATGTTGACAATAAGCGAATGTTATTAGAATATTTGTTGAGATTTCTTTTCCTTCACTGCCTTTCGCCTGATTAAAAAGTAGTTTGCAGTGCTTTGGAGCAGCTGCAGGTGGGAACGCGATAATGTTTGAGACATACCGGCGACTTTTTTGTGTGTGAAAATAAGACCTTCTCATAAAGCTGTAAATAACTGCAGTAGCAATTGTCTACGTAAGTGATAAAGACATATCCAACTACAAGAAACTAATACAGTATATATATTCATTATTGTGTTTCTCTTTTAACAGCTACTAGCTAGGGATGGCCAATTCCAGAATTTTTACTTTCGGGAATCCGGAAAGTAAAATCGGAAAAATTCCGGATCTCGGAAAAATTCCGATTTTTTCTAAATTCCGGATTTTTTCCGAATGTCGGAATTTTTCTGAATTCGGAATTTTTCCGAAATCCGGAATTTTTCTGAATTCCGGAATTTTTCCGAAATCCGGAATTTTTCCGAAATCCGGAATTTTTCTGAATTCCGGAATTTTTCCGAAATCCGGAATTTTTCTGAATTCCGGATTTTTTCCGAATTCCGGATTTTTTCCGAATTCCGGAATTTTTCTGAATTCCGGAATTTTTCCGAATTCCGGAATTTTTCCGAATTCCGGAAAGTAAATTTTCCGATTCCGGAAAACAAAATATCCGGATTCCGGAAAATTTTGGCCATCCCTAATATATATATATATATATATATATATATATATATATATATATATATATATATATATATATATATTTTAATGTACACCACACATGCTACATAGAATTACTTTGTTTGTTTAGAGTAACCTCAGTTCATGTTACGTGAAATAATACTTAAATTACCAAACTTTGATCTCGGTTTCGTAGTCGGAGGACTAATATGTATCGGGTGAAAAGTGTAAAGCGTGAACAAGATTTCAAGTGAAGGTTATATGACGTAGAGAGCGATATAGCTACATTCTTTCTTTCTTTTTTCATTCATTTTGACCTTCAGCATTATCGAAATTCCATCAAATAACGGCGTGTGATAAATGGAATTGTACTGTTTCAAATCGTATTGAATAATTACCGTTTTAAAATTTCTTTGTACACAACAGATTAGCCGTCTTAATAATTGTATTCAATGACGCAATTTATGTTCTTTATTACGCTTATTCTTTGTTCTCCTGTCAGGAAATGTATAAAATGCGGGCTTTGTGTTTGAAAGAAAAAAGCGTTATTAATACATTTAAAAACCACATTGCTGTGCGGGTGATAAACTGTTGTTACTTCGGAAATGTGCAATAAAGTAATTTGATTAATTACAGTGACTTACAAGGCGGCAGTACCAGTTTCAAATGACAATCAGTTAAGACTCATTGCACCTTGTAAGATCGACGATAGTTAATTTTGTAAATATCATTCAGAGCTCGCCGTGATTCAGTTAATTGCAAATTAATATATTTGATGTAAATGATACATTTGATATAACTGGTTCAAAGCTAAAAATTCAGTAAGTAAAATTGATACAGATGTCTCGTGCTTGAAATACAAAAGCAGATTAACTATTTCCTTCACTCGTTTTGTATTGTAGTACAGTGAAACCTCTGAATAACGGACACCAATGGGACGGAAATTTTTGTCCGTTACAGAGAGGTTACAAAAATTTAATTTCTTTCAACTGTAATTGTATGCAGTAATATACAGTAAATACATTATGTATGAGCGTAAATACGTAAAATTCAATATGAAAATACTCTATTTAGTACGTATTTGAATTACTGGGACGGATAAAGAAGAAATTCATTTCTATTAAATAATATTATTGGGTTGGGAGATGTGTTAATATGTTCGTATACTGCAAATGATAATGCGTGTATGGTAATTTTCTTAAGGACATGTCATCACCTTGTAAAAAATCCATTAATCCACATACCGCCTATACTAAAAGTAAAAATAGCTTTAAAAAGTATGCAATATTATTATTAAATACTGAAAATGCGTAGAAAAACTCACCAAATTTCATGGGGAAAAGTCTGCAATAGTGGTCTGCCGTGTACGTACATCCTACGGACACTAGTTTCTGTTCGAAATTTGCTTGCAACTGTTTGGTCAATTGGAGTACTTCTGTTTCACCGCGATTAATGGCAAATTTCTTTGTCCAACCGTTTGACACGCCAATTTGTACAAAAGAAAAAAAATGATTTTCAAAAAAGTGAGAGAGAAACCATTGCTCCTGGAAAAATGTTATTACAAAACAAACAATGTTTCTTTTGTTATTTATGAAATTGTCGGGAAAGATGCAAGGCCCAAAGGAAAACGCACCAAATTTGTTAGGGAAGGGAAGATCCGTATAGAATTCTTGACTATACGACTAACTCAGCATGAGTGTTTTTGCTTATTGAAGGTTTTCTAGAATTTCCACCAGAAAGCAATTTATTGGGGGAAGAAAAAAGGATTTCAAGTTTAGCTTGAAGTTGTTCTGTTTGATTATAGATGCACTTGTGGAATGTGTGTGATACTTTCTGTCTCCTGTAATATATCGCAAAACCGAGAATAATTCATGTCCGTTATGAAGAGGTTATTGAAACGTTTGGGGGGAAAAAGGACTGTCCGCGTCCGTATCTGAGTGTCCGTAAAAGGGAGGGTTTTGTTCCGTAAGAGAACATATATTTTTTCCGGGACAAAAAAACCTGTCCGTATTATAGAGGTGTCCGTTAAGGGAGGTTTCACTGTATTATTAAATGAGTAAGCAATAATTGCGGCACTTATTTGAAATTCTTAGAGATTTTCCTTTCGTAGTCGAAAACTTCCAGAATTGGGAGCAAGCGTGTACGAGGATTCCTGAAGATAGTGTGTGTCCTATCTGCATATATATATATATATATATATATATATATATATATATATATATATATATATATATATATATTAATCGTGTTTCCATTCTCGTACAAATAATTTTGAAATTCTTTCCATTGCCTTTGGAGTGAATCACTTCATAAACAGAAGTAACAACTGTTATTTCGCAGATAATACGAAAGACACATGTTGCTGAAAACTATTAAGGTCGTTGTGTGTATAGCTTTCCTTTCTTTCGTGTTTGTGCTTTTGTCTTTTCAATTAGGCTCACCTTTTCTTCCATCCAACCAAATAGTTGTTCGATGTTGTTGATTGAAGAATGATAATTGCAGGCTTTGTTATTGTTCAGAGTTGTGTATGGTTAAATACATGTAACTTTGACGTGATGATATGCGTGGCTTGTTCTCCGTATGAAATTAACACTGCGTGTAAATAAATGCAAGTTCTGAAACATGGTGTGTGTGTGTGCAGTGGATTTCTCTCTCTCATAATGTAGTATGAATAAAATTTAATATTCGAAAAGTACTTTCCCAGGTATACGGTGTATCTATTTATTTGCATATTTCTTTGTTGGTAGCTAAACCTTGTTTTTCAACACGCTGAAGTGAATGCCTTCATCCTCTTCGTTTCACAAGTTGTATACAGATACAGAGGTTGTTCAGTCTATATTTGGCCAATTTCGACTTACCTAAAAATTTAGAAGAATCCATGGCGCCAGGTCCGTAAGTGCTCGATGTGTTTCCCTTGGTTCCTAACAATTGCCCGACAGCGTAATTTTCACTGTAATAGGCTTCTCTGAAGAACTGGGATGGGAATCTTGTCCCATTTCCTTTGCACAGCTTTCCAAAGTCCTTCCACATTTGTCACATGCCGTTTTCCCAAAGCCCGCTTCAGCAATCCAAATCCACAATAGTCCATAGGACTTGCATCTGGAGATTTAACAGGTACCTCATTGAAAGGTATCACCTGTATACCACTTGCCTCCTCCATCTCCCTGTAGAATTCGAGGGACGATCGTAAGGTATGTGATGAGGTCTTGTCCATGTGAATGCGCACTAGATTGGCGTCATTTCCGTACATTGTTGGAATCTCATGCTCGTAGATCGACCTCATGATCTGCTCTTGAAAATACTGCGAATTTATTTTGCAGTTCTTCGCCACCCTACGAATCTTCAGTTTACCTCGGTAACAGTAGCCAGTAACGACCATGAACCCTTTTGGGAAGGATTCTTTACAGACACGGACCAACCTTCTGCAGTTCTTGGCGCCTTTCTCTCGGTACATGATGGCTCTCGGTTTGCCGCAGTCGGAAAGGTAAACCAATGCTTCATCGAGCGTTAGGACGTACATCCACCTTTGTTTGCCAGATGCCGTTCGTACAGCTTCCGGGCGTTACACTTTCGTTCCTTTTCTAGGCATCCGGGAGAAGATGGCCGCGATCTTTCATGACTTTTTCCAGCTTGAGTTGATGGTGTAAGTCCGGCTCACAGTCCCCAAAGACACGTCAAGACGATTAGCCATACACCTTTGTGTTAGCGGATTTTCTTGCATTGCCATTTTGCGAAGTTTCCTCTGCATGGTAGAGGTGGCCTTGGTGCATTCCCGCTTCCTAGGCAACTTTGTTGATGATCCAAATGGTGGAGCTTCGTTGCCCTTGTACTTTTTAATAAAATTTTTTATTCCACTCAAACTGATGTTGCAACCATTCTTCTTGCACTGTTTTCTAATGACAAACACTAAAGTGTGCGTCATAAAGAGCCGCAACATAGCCTTCCCAAAACCGGCTTAGTTTGGGCGGCATTTTGGTCACAGAGCGGAAACCCACACACTTGGAAACAAATTTAACACAACACTCACAACAATGGTCCTGTTTTGTGCGTTATTGTCGTCCGCGCGGAAAAAACAACTCCATTCCCAGGAAGTCACTGCACAACACAGCAGGACGCCACGAGCCAGGTCGAGTGAGTCCATTCTGCCCGGGAGGGGGAAGGAACAAAATTGGCCAAACGTAGGCTGAACAACCTCTGTACAACAGTTAGTGAACCAATCGTACAAAGGCTCATACGCTTTGACAAGCTGACGCAAATTAAATATTAGTGGGGGGTGACCTCAATTGCTGTATAGTCTTCTCATTATAGCTTTTGGTAATTCTTCAAATTTAAATATTTTAAGTATCATGAATAGAAGTCACTAAAAAAAATAGCCAGGAAAAATTATGAAAATGAAATTATTAGTTTAACGTCCTACAGTTATATCGTTGAGGCGAAAGGAGACTGGCGATCAATGAAAGTGTATGATTGTTTTGCTCCCACCGAGAGTCAAACCCAGGACCACGCGAACAAAAGGCACTGCGCAAGACATTACACCAGCAGGGAGGGCTGTAAGGAAAAATTATTTGTCCCCTCAAAAACAATATTGAGGGGTTAAAGGATCTGAGCTCCCAGATTCCAGCGCCTGTGGTGTGAACATTAATTTAAGAAATTAACTCGAATTTGAAATCAGGCTTGAAAAAGTTTTTTCTCTGAGTTCTTAGTCTTCATTATTTCGTACATTATTAAAGCGATTACAAGAAGACCAACAAATATTTTATCCCAAATTGTTTAGTTGGAGTGTGTGGTGAAACTGTTCTTGACTCCCCTCGAGATTTGCTGCTATTCGGAATGGTACCGAGACTAGTCTATCATATCTCGTCTTCGAGGTAGGTGTTTATAAATCGATACCATACTGAGACGAGACTAAGCTCAATCTCAAAAAATCTTGATCTCGTCTCGAATATAGAAAAAAAATTATCTTCATCCAAAATTCGTGCCTTAAGTCACATGAACGATAGTAGAACAATTGCCCTTGAGTAGCCGCAGTGGGAAAAATGGGAAAGTAACATCTCTGATAACGTGGTATATCGAAAGTATTTTGAACAGCACACAAAGCACGCAAAGCTGCTACTAACCAATCGAGAGATTACTGACCTGAGATGATGATGATAGATTTCCTGTTATTACACAGAAATCGCACCAAACAAGAAATAAATTACATATCAGGGGAAAATTCTAACTTACGATCAATGATGTTAAGTAGGTACAAGTTACTATGTTGATTCAACCGAAAATGGTGGTTCGTATTCAGCATCATTATAAGCCTCAAACAAATTTGTTCTTTCGTTTATTCATAGTGTTCGCCGAATTACACCATAAATATCACTTTCACTCAGATCATTAGCAAACATAGCTGTCTCAACTTCTCCGCCGTTGTCCTGCAGTGCTACTGGTGGATTTTGAATTTACTTGCCCAAATTTGGCGGAGTAAATGTTATCCCTAAAGTACTTGATTTACTTGGGAGTAATCGCACCAAGAAATACAACTCTGCCCTACTCCCGATTCAGTACCTATTTATTCCAGAGTAACAGCTGAATCTAGTGTGGTGAAACTTCTCCTATGGGTATTAAATTCCACTCTGCCATCGATACTAAATCTGAGGGTAGATTTGATTAGGATTAATATTTTGTATTCTATTTCCCCTCCTTTTCTCTTCCATCAGTTTTTAAACCCCTTTCCACTTTTTCCTTGCCGAAAATTTCGAGGGGACATATCCTACCCGTTCCCCCTTGTTACATCCCTGGGTGAGGCAGGGCGACATTGATAGTTTTACTGTAGGAACATCTGTAATTGTGGTAGGACACTGAATGCATTAAATTGTAAATATATTTATATATAAATAAATAATAAAAATGTCTGCAACTGTAAGGAAACTCTGTACAAAATGGAAATAAACAGAACAGATTTGTATACTGTTACATGCAGGGTGTTCCAGGGACAAAGCGACCAATGCGGGTTAAGAACCACAATACAAGAAAAAAAGTTTATCTGCTATTTTGATCGTAAATGCCTAATTACAGAGATAGAACCAATTGAAGGGAACCACCAAGAGGCAAGACCACTAATCACCTGAAATTGGTCCGATCTCTGTAATTAGCCGTTTCCGACATTTATTTATTTATTTATTTATTTATTTGTATTGAGGTCCTGAATACGTGTGTGAAATTTGCCGGTTCTTTTATGTAGCCACTTTAACGACCAATTCCGGGGGGCGCGGTGGCTCAGTGGTAGAGCGTTCACCTCTGGTGCTTGGGGTCCCGGGTTCGATCCCAGCCCCCGCCAAGTGAACCTTGTGGTGGACAAACACCGTGCTCGTGGGTTTTCTCGGGGTTCTCCCGTTTCCTCCCACTTTCTTCATTCCACCATTTCACTCATCTCTCATTATCACCGTCTCCTTTAGCCTCACCGGCATAACTGTGGGACGTAAAACTCAAAGATTTCATTTTTTTTTTAACGACCAATTCCATTAATCAAAAATCGGCCCCATTTCAGTAACTAGGCGTTTCCGACCAAGTCCCAAATAAACCTTTCTTCTTGTATTGAGGTCCTGAATACGTATACGAAGTTTATCGGTTTATTCCCCTAACACCCTGTATATCATATGTATTCATGGAAAACTGAAGTTCTACATGACAAGCTATTAGCCAACCAGATAAGAATACACAATGAAAACAAAGAGAAATAAACCATGATCTTATCAGTAGCTCTTACGTAATAATTACTAGTATTAGTTGTATTATTATATGCATTTCCATGTTGTGATTTATATTTTTCCGCAGGAACAGCTATGGTTGTTAAAAGATCAGCAATTTTAACAGTTTAGTACTTCAAACTTTTTTCGTCTTAGGATCTTACATTAGCATTCATTCTACTCTATTTGTATGCTTTTATTATTATTATTATGAATAAAAATCAAACGTAGTATTATAATGATTTTACGTTACATTTTAAGTCTTGGATAAGCATTTTGACGTTTGACATTGATGAACCTGTGTATAAAAAAGATCACTCGTTATCAGACTAATTATGCTACTTTTGTATTGATTGTTTTGAGATAGAGAAGAAAGATAACGGTTTCGTGACATACTTCAATCTATAATTAGCAGTTGACATTTTCTTTTGTTTGTTTAGTTACCAACTTGCACATGTCAAATTTTATGATGACTATAGAGTAAAGTGAACCCAGTGTAGAGTATCATGAACTGTTTTGTGTATATGTTCGCATTTTCTCTTATGATTTCGCAAATTGCAATATAGGTCTACGATTTACAGTACCTATACTTCAAATTAAATGTTTAAGGAAAAGTAGTTAAATATTAAAAACGAATATGAGAGATGGTTTCAGGAGACCCCCTCCGGAGGGCATAATTTCAAAGCATGAAATTGAAATATAACACTAAATACAGTACCTAAAAGAAAAAGAAAGGAATTAAAGATTCCTCAAGGGTGGCGTGGCGCTACTGTAGTTATTGCGGCAGTGGACCGGCAAACAAAGTCAGTGATATTCTGTCAGAGGATATTTCGACATTTTAGTAATTAATGGAATAGCTTAGTCATTAGTACAGTCCTTTGATACTAATTTAATGATGGGGGAGTGACACTTAAATTTTCTACTAATAGTCACGGTTCTAAGGTGATAGATAATCAAAGCAATTATTGAGACTCGTTGAAGTGACTTGGCAAATATCGTTTATGGCGAAACCAACTTACGGGCGATAGGGTCAACTACCTGAAGCTCCAATTTATTAAGAGGGTGGCTGTAAGGCAATAGTTATTATCTTACCGTTCCTTACCAATTGATTTAAATGTATGCAACTGCAATGGTTATAGCGTCTCGTTAATCTAGTAGTAATCGGTAGGTCAGGATAACAACTACTACAAAATTAAGCGATGTGAAAAGTCGACCCCAGCCAACTTGGAAAATGGCTTAGAAGAAATGGAAACGAAAGAGAGAGATTTGTCAGGAACAACTGAGAAGAGGTTGTTCCGTAATTCTTGAAAGTTTCCTCAGCTACCAAGAGTGTGGTTTATAGTGATAAACGAAGGTAGCGGCAAGTTCACAAAGAAGGAAAATAGCACTTTGATCAAACAAGAAATTAAAACATTACCTCATCTTGGAAACCTCAGAGCTGTAACGGTAGGTGACCATCTAGCTGGTTGGATCTTTCAGTTGAAGAAAGATGAATTCGTAGCTGGTAGCGCGAAGAAGGACGATATGACCAACATGCATAGAAGGCAGGACGAAGCGATTGAAACCATGGGCGCAAGAGCATGTAATCCGAGCAGTGAAATCTACAACGTATGTTTATCGACTTCTGTCTATGAAAGACATTTTTACGGGAATGAGGTTAAATGAGCAGGCCTTCACAGAGCAGGAATGACGAGCGAGTACTTTCAGCACAGCCATGGTGCTTCATTGATGGCTGGTGATGGAAAGTTGCAACGCACACACTTGCTCACACGAAGGTGGCTCTTCCAGGCAAGAGGACAGGAGACACAAGATGTAGGATGCCTTGTAGGAATGGTTGGTCATTTTTGAGAATTAACAATTAGGATGCAAAGAAAGCATAATAATATCGATGAGGTGGTTGGAAGACTTTAAAATGACTTGAAAACGCCGGAGTGTTAATAGAAGCTAAGCGTTTTATTGTAATTAATGACTTTTATAATAGAAGCAGTGTTACATGAAGTAGTAATCTAAAATTAGACTTCAGATAAGAGGATCTGCAAAGCCAATATGTAGGATTCTTAAAGAAACTTAAGTCTATACGCATAGAAGTTCAATACGATATGTGAGAGAGTACATTGTATTATGAGAGATTATATTATAGAATGAACAAAATGTATTATAGGCCAGCGTGAGAGAATTCATTGATTGGAACGTTTGGAAAAACACTTCCAACAAAGAGACTCTTGTATTCCAGTCCTGAATTATAAATAGAAGGCGGTTGACGGCCTCTAACTGGAACAGATGCCGGTACATAGTCCAGTAAGGTAAAAGTTCGTGACATGTTCAAGGTGATGTTCCACGTAACAACTATCACAACAACACTGTCTGCACAATTACTGTACTCTTATAAATACTGTCTGCCCTGAGAGTTGAAGTAGACCTCAGCAATGTGACACTAATAGGATACTCCGCTCATGTAAAACGACTGTTTTAGACAAAGTCCAAAAGAGTGGAAGGAAGGACAAACAAGTGTCGGTCATTAGTTTGGCGCAAGCTAAGTTACAAAGTTTCGTGTTCGGTATTCGGAAGTACACTTGCGAGCAGCTCATATATCTTCCCCCTCCCCTCTCCGTCCTTCTACTAAAAGGTAGAAGAGTTGATCTATCATGAATAAAATCAAAGGTGTGTTAACCCGTCTGTAAAAGATAGTTTTGAGATCTCTGATTGAGAAATACTATTTTAATTGTGTGTGTCGTCATGTAGACAAAAGACACACGTGTATAGTAAATTTTATTAATAAGAAGGTACTGTCCTCTTACAACGAAAATAAACATCAACTAGGTTATTACTTATTGAAAAATGATTCTTGTTTATACAGGAATTAATAAATAAACTTTTGATATACAAGTGGCCTTCCTAGGGCATCTGCGGACTTAAACACGTAACACTAGACTCATGTGAGGAGTTTGTTATTCATAGTCAAATTAAAGGATAAACATATAATATTGCACTTAGAGCTTAGGTTAGGTTAGGATTTAGATTTCTGGGCTTTCGGCATCTAAGGCCATTTAGCCCTTCACGTTTTGAGGGATGACGTCCCTCGGCGAGCACACTATCCGGGGAAAGGGAAGGAACAAAGGATGGGGGAAGGAAGGAAGCGGCCTGGGACCTATAAGTTAGGTACCACCCCAGCATTTGCCTGATGTGAATGAGGAAAACCCAGGAAAATCTCATTCAGGTTGGCTGGCCTGAAAAAGCGTTTTACACTTTTTCGACCGAATGACCCCACCGGGAATCGAACCTGGGACCGCTCGCACCGAAGGCGAGAGCATTAGGGACTATGCTACGCGGGGCCAATACTTAGAGCTTTTGGCTGCATGAGAGAGAGAGAGAAATGAAATATATTTCAGTTTAACGTTCCATGATTATCCTTTTAGGCTAAGGAAGACGAGTGATGAAGGCAAGTGAATGATGGAAGAATTGGTGGAATGATAATGTGGGAGGAAACGGGAGTATCCCGAGAAAACCCATGGTCACGATATTGTCAACCATAAACTAACTTAGCCGGGGATCGAACCACTGACCCCACGCACCAGAGGAGCTCTACTACTGAGCTACTGTGCCCCCCCCCCCCCAGAGAGTATGAATGAATGTATATAGATCTGTTCTCTCCACCATGAGAGGAGAGGTGGTACATAAGCACGTCATAATTTACTTGCTCCAATCTTCCTCTCTAATATAAGTGCGGACCATTAAACTAAAGATTATACGTAGTTACCTTTAGTTTTTTTTTTCTTATTATTTCTTAGTTTTATGAGGCAAATTCCAAGATGGTGTTCCGAATTACGATAAAAACCTTGAATTTTAAAAGAGAGGAGTCGTTTCCGCTGTTCTAGTAGCTAGTGTGTGCACCTTTGACACGTCCCAGGTTCGATTCCCGGTGGGAGAGGTTAAACTTTGAACGCGTTACAGTGGTTTGCAGTTCATTTTAAGCTATGTCCAAATTTCATACAGCTTCGGTGCTGGAAAGGTACGGTAATTAACAAACAATAAGGATGGACTAAAAATAAGTATTCATTTTTCTGTCAAAATATTACTTGTATTAATTTGACTGTTGAATTCTAAGTCATATTAAATTGATGCGAAGAGTTCTTCATAGAAGTAACAACAGACCGTGACTTTAAAAACAAACAAGAAAGAAATAATAGTAAAAACGTGTCATTTTACCTGTCTCTACCATGTGAAAGTGATCTTTCAGGAAATGAGTCTGTTCGTCTTTCGCGTGTTTGTACTTGGAGAAACGACTTGCTGTTAGCGCAATGATGCGAGGTTTAATTACTATACAAGCATCATCAGCAAATAAGAATGTGATATCGTAACAGACATCACTATTCGTGTAAAAAGGTTAGATTTATTTTTTCGCAGTGATTAAATTGTGAGACACTTGAGGAGGATGAACTACCACTCCAATTTTGTAAGAGGAGTCTTCCCTCTCCCACCAAATTGTTCAATTAAAACTAAACGCCGTTGATCTCGACATTTCCAAGTATTTTGTAGTGATAATTCTAAAATTACACACACATAAGATGTGAATAATTGTTTGGCTTACCCCTATTTTTCGCTCTGTGTGAGATCCGCATGTATCGAATGTTCATTTAATAGTTAATTTATATTAACCACTTAAGTGGGTAACCCATCTTCAGACGCTGCAAGATATGTACAATTTGCACTTTTACCTGTGTAAAGACGCAAGTTATTTTTGTGCCACTCCTGTGAATGAAAGTTCCCAACTGAAGACAATACATTTAAGCGTTGGAAACTTTGGTTGAGTTTCTTACGTTTTTCCCTGATAACTTTTCTATATGAACTGGTAGTCTATATTTGGAGTACAATGACATCTTGCAATAGAAAATCCAAACGTCTCTTCGATGTAGGAACAGTAAAAGTAATAACATAGTAGAACACTTTAGTTGAAAATAAATGTGATATAATTGCATCATATATGTATTATACTTATCACGAAACTAAAAACTTCATTTAAAAAACGAAAACTGATTTTTCGGGAGAAAGATTCTCATTTTGCCATTCGACTCGTACTGCATAATTACACACTTAGGAGTTAAGATTTGTTACTGGAGTAAACCAATATGATTTAAGCTACGACTCGCGTAAAGATAGCATTTGGTCAAATCCCCCAGCGATGACAGATTTTAATCTCTGTTCGTATTGATTGTACTGTATTGAGTTAACGAGCAATTTGCAGAAGAGTACTAGGGAATCATAGGCGTAACGATAGCCATTAGTGGTTCGACCTTTCTGATGCATATTCATATTTGTACAATGTGTTCGTGTTAAGCAGTAACTTCATACATTAAAAAGAAAACTAACAGATAAGCCGGTAGCAATGTCGTTCTATCGATATCGCACGTACGAGTATCCAGGAAAGAAGTAAACTACCAATTAAATTAGTTAATCCATGCTACTTCCTTTCTCTTACATACATAGTTGATGTCAAAGTTTCGTGAGCCAAGTGTAATAGAATAAGCACATTAGCTGGGGATCACTCAATGCAAATGCAGATGAAAAAAAAAAAAAAAAACTAACATGCCATAAAAACACAGACGCATTAACAGCATCGGAAACAGGTTAATGCGGGATACTATCACCCCGAATAGGCACTCATATCTTGCACCAACACACTATGCTAACGATCAGGTTGTTGAAAAGAGATCTTGGGGCCAGCTGATTCCACTTCTTTTCAGAGCTTTCTTTGTGTTCTAAGGGAGGGGACAGTTGGCGGCTCCAACATGTCTCCCTAGTACATACCAAGCATGTTCAATCGGGTTTATGTCGAGAGATCATGCTGTCCAGTCGATGCGTTGAATGTCGTCCGTCGCTGGATAATTATCCACTAGGTTCGTTCGATGGACATTGCCATCCATGAGCAGAAAGTGTGAGCCAACTTGTGCCCGTGAAAACTCTACGCAGGGATGTAGAATCTCATCGTTGTACCTCTGGGGAAATGATGGATCCTGCATCGAAAATGTGCAGGTCCATACGACCACTGACCATAATGCCTGGCCAGATGAGTACGCTAGTACCACCATACCGATCCTAATGGGAATTACTCTGTAGACTATATCTGGATTCATCCGTGAACAGAATGCAGCTCAACTGGCGATGTTCTCTACCCTACTATAAACCTACTCTTTTGTTCGCTGGAGTCAGTAGAACACATGTTACTGGTCGTCGGGCGTACAAACCACTGACACCCAGTCTCCGGTGCATAGTTTAGCACGACACTATCACTTCTGAGGCGGTTGCAAGCTCCACTGACAGTTACCTTGCAGGGATAATTTGGTTAAAACGCGCAGTTATGGCCAGATATCGATCCTGTTGTGGAGTTACCACACCTGGACAATCTCCACCGGTTCTGTCCTAGACACGACACTTTGTGACTTATGCTACTGCTTTCTGTATGTCATCTCATTCCAAGCGCCCGATAATGCGGCTCTTGCTAAATGTACCCAGACGACTTCTTTCACCATATTCCTGTTATCTGTTAACCCATTCATCTCGGCAGTACCCTCCGCCTACTACAAAAGACTTACACAGAATTTACGAATTTTGGCTGCAAGCAATAATGTTCAGTTTCTTTCCATAGAGGGTCAAGCTGCTGCTTTTCATAGCCGATTCAATATAAAGCAATATGTCGGTCCGCCACGCTATTCGTGCTCGCGTTATTCTTCCCGGTCCTTACATTCAACTCGCATTATGCTTACGTTTTGGATAGTAGTGTACTAAGCAAACCGCTGAATGAACAGACTATAGTACTTCATGATTTAACGACAGTGTAATTGAATTTATCTTAGCAATATTAAGTTTCGTCATATACAAAATTTACTAGAGATGATATCAAGAATACATCAATCGTCAAAGTCAGTGGAATTGTATAAAAATAAAATCACGATGCCAGACACCTGTTCTTTGCATAGATTGTATGTGAAAGTTATTGATGAGGATCATTCAAGAACTTCAGGAATAGTTTTCGTCAAGTAGGCGATAATAATTATTCCAAATTTCGTGAATAAACCCTAAGTCTTGGAGAAGAGTTTGTTATCGTTCGGTTGGATGGTGTATTATTGTGTTCTTTCTTGAAAATGGTGATGAAGGTTTCAAATTGCGTTTTGTGTAATAGAGGTTAAATGTGTATTACATTATGTTCATGATATATAAAGAATTATGGGATTTGTGGGAGAACTATATTTAAAGTAATAAACATAATTGAAAATTAACATACTATGTGCTGGTTGTTAGGCAGAAGCAGAATTACACACGTGATCTCTTGTAAGTATTCTACATTGTTAAGGTATTAGTCTTTCATACTCAACTACAATAAGAGATCAAGTAGTAACGAGAACAAATCCTATTTTTCAAAATAAGTTAATACAAATAATGTCTTTATTTCTTTTCAGAGCATAAAATAGTAATGGTTGGGTTAGATAATGCAGGAAAGACGACAATTCTTTATCAGTTCCTCATGAATGAAGTAGTCCACACGTCCCCTACCATTGGTTCCAATGTTGAAGAGGTCGTATGGAAAAACATTCATTTTATCATGTGGGACCTCGGAGGACAACAGTCTCTACGAGCTGCTTGGAGCACTTACTATAGTAATACAGAGGTAAGAAACATCAATATAGTATACTATAATTGTAAATCTTTTCTTACAGATGCTTTAAAATCGAGAAGGAACAGTGTTGATACTATATCAAATAAATAAATAAAACTTTCTCAAATGTAAAGCGAATAACGTCCGATGTTGTGTTTAAGTGTGTTATATCTTGAACATCCTCAAAGGGGCCGCGGTGGCTCAGTGGTAGAGCGTTCACCTCTGGTGCTTGGGGTCCCGGGTTCGATCCCAGCCCCCGCCAAGTGAACTTTGTGGTGGACAAACACCGTGTGCGTGGGTTTTCTCGGGGTTCTCCCGTTTCCTCCCACTTTCTTCATTCCACCATTTTCATTCATCACTCATCATCACCGTCTCCTTTAGCCTAACCGGCATAACCGTGGGACGTAAAACTTAAAGATTTCATTTTTTTTGAACATCCTCAAAAGTGGATAGTAGAAAGTAGGAAACATTTTCATCTAGATCCGAAGTTACCGTAAAAAGCGGTGAGAATTTCATTGTGTTTCAGTTGCCAGTTCTAATCAGTTCTAACAGTAAATTTTCGTTTTGATTATTTAGAATATCTAGGTGGCATAATGTAATCCACATTCGATTTATAAGATGTCACATCTAGCTGAATGTACTTTACTGCTTTCAGCAAAAACATTTTTAAGACTGAAAAGGTGTTTCGGAAACCGGTATACAGAAAATTTTCGATTCCCTATAAATTGAACACTGAACATTGTGATCTTTCAAAATTCAAGTTCACATGACTAGGTGTTGTCTGAAGACGTTTCCAAGTGTCCATCAGCTTAACTAATCTGATTTTCACGAAGCTTTGCACTCCTTGTAAACAATGCAGACTGCAGTGCAGAAATGTTGCCAACTAATTAAACAAAAAATATTATATGCAAATTTGTGCTAAGAAATGAATAAACAAACTGAAGGGGGAAAAACAATGAGATTAAAAATAAAATGCATGGGCTTGTGATAAGAGAATCAGGAACCATTTTCTCTCGTTTGCAGTGGCGTACGAACTGCTCTCCTGATTCTTTGAACTACTATATAAACGCAGACACGCATCAGGAGGGAAAAGAGCAGAAAGTTGAATTTCTTCTACCAGTGTAAATTACAACTAAAACTTATTATCCCCACTCCTAACGTTTCCTCTAGCTGAGAATCTACCTAAAATGTTAGGATTCAAAGCCACTGTTACATGATGACTTAATATTCGTACTAGCAGATCAATGGTTGGATGGATGGATTAAAGTTTATCGTCCCCTTCAACAACAAGGTTCTATAAGATTTGGACCTACAGCAGAACGAGTGATCCGAACTACATGAATTTCGTCCGGAAATCGAACGCGAGTCTCCCGCCCGACGACGCGTACGCGGATCATATAGCCACAAAGGAGTTAATTATCAGATCTAGAAACATGTGCAGTTGTACTCACGACTTCTATTCAAAATTGAGCTCTTGGGGGGCCGCGGTGGCTCAGTGGTAGAGCGTTCACCTCTGGCACATGAGATTCCTGGTTTGATCCCAGTTCACGCCAAGTGAACCTTGTGGTAGACAAACACCGTGTGCATGGGTTTCCTCTGGGTCCTTCAGTTTCCTCCCACTTTCTTCATTCCAACATTTCATTCATGTTTTCATCATCACCGCCTCCTTTAGCCTAACCTGCATAATCGTGGGACGTAAAACTCGAAAATGTCATTTCATTTCATTTCAAAATTGAGCTCCTTGTACGGTTCCTTTATAGGCGAGCGAGTGCTTGGAACAAGCAATTGTTCATTCTGCAAGAACTTCAAAACTACTGAATTTACTTATTTATTGAATAGAGAATTTGTTTTATTTCCTTTGTTATATGTAATAAAATACCTATAAAATATATTTTGAATCCTCGTGACTTATCCTTTCATTTGATATCTAAGAGAAAAGTTACGCCATAAACTAATATCAGTCATGAGAGTATGAAGACTCTATCGACATCTTATTCAACAAATTCCAGGAAACTTTTTAGATTCTACATAGGAATAAAGACACATTATTTAACATGCACATAGTACCTGCTCTTAATTTCACTGCAGCCAGAAAAAAAATAAGACTCGAAAGTTATGAACATTCCTATCCAATATTATAAAAATTCTTAAATGTTGAAGATTCCAGTGTACATTATTTCATTTCTGGCTTCGAATATTCGGTTTTTGCATCTTTTAAATGGTCATTTATTCTGATCGCATTTTAAAAAGGCGATATACAAATTATAACTGAAAAAATAGCCTCATATTACTTCATAATGAATCACTAAAATAGGTTTTATCCTCTTTAACTTCTCTCTATCCCCCTCTCTCTCTCTCTCTCTTTCTCTCTTTTTTTTTAATGACTATTTCCTCATTTCTAATGAAAGGTCAAACAAAGATCTGAAATACTATAAGGAACTTATTATCTTCAATAAGAACAGCGAGTTCACTTGATTTCTCTTTTTCAATTTCTTAGCCCACTTTCATGAAATGACACAACTGTTTGACAACCATTCTTTATGAAAAACTGAAAAATAACTATGAGTTAGCAACATTGAAAATGAGACTAATAACAGTTTATTCTTCCATGAGCAAATAGTACACAACAAATGCAATGTATTATGGTAATTAATGTGTTGTTAAGGCACAGTAAGAACATTTAGGTTTCAACTCAAAGTATGTATCTATATGGGATCGAAATCTTGAACCAAAATCGAATTTGTAACAGAAAACTGTTACAACAAATGACAAAACACACGAAGTGCGCGCCACAATTTAAAGATGTCGCCCAAGGAAGCCAGCAGGTTACCTGCTGCTCCGAGTTATTCTGTTAAACATAAACAAGGCAAACCCGTAAGTGCAGAAGAAAAGCAAATACTTTATCAAACGATATCAACGTTGTTCAATTCACTTCAAGAAAATTAAGACCTATAATAGCTAATTTTCATGTTCTCATAGAATATTTATTTACTTACTTTGAAGTACTGAAGTTAGTATCTGTACATTCGCATGCTATACAATGTAAGAAAGCACATCAATAAATTGAACTTAAGGGGGAAAAGTACCATCTGTTTTTCATGGATATGCATAATGATTTAGGTAATTGATGAAAAAGAAATAATCTCCCATAATGATAAATATGCTTGCTGTTACATACCAGCACCATCTCTTTATCGTTCAGTTGACAATTTGACATAACTAATTGTAATTTCATCTATAATTACAGTTTGGAGAAAAATAACAATGTTCAGTTGTTCTTAAAGGAGGGGGGATTATATAGTATTGTGTATTTTGCCTTACATCACGGCAATGGTGTGAGAGTGAGACGAGTAATGCACACCGCAGTAGCAGAAATTCATGCACGTGCTGCAGCAGAAATATTGCGGGAAACAAACGAAACAATTTCCTCTTCACCAATCAGCAAATAGTCGTGCGCGCAGTGATACAACATCAAGTTACGCGGTTTGTTTTTGAAAGGTGCAAAGGACTGTGAAAAACGCTTTAGACAAATACTTGAAGAAAGTCGTTAGTAGATTCCTAAAATACCAGTGTGCATGTGTGAGCAGTCTTATAGGGGACAAATTGAATCTTCTTGGGTTACAGTCTAAATCGGGGTTTCTTAAACTTAACAACGCACAAACAAATTCAAGTTGACATTAGTGTGTGTGTTTGTCGGCAACATGCTTCGGCAAAAACTTTCTGTATTTGATAATCATTCCGTTGGTACCTACACGGGACCTAAGAAATTGTGGATGCGATTCCTTTCTGAATAGAGGTTTATCTGGTTAGAATGTCGTATGTTGTTCTTTATGCCGATATTCTTTTACGAGCCATTCAATTTAACGTTTTAATAAGGGAAAAATTATAAAAACTCTTAACAGCTTATATAAAGGTGTTATAAAATATTCTTGGTAACCTTCAGTTAATTTTCAACTATTTTTGTATTTTCTTCCATTAATATCAGGATAAAATTAGTACCATATTTTTACTAGTACGGCTGTTTTAATTAGTACCATATTTTAAAATGTAGCGTGTATCAAAAGTTTGGGGTCATAGGCCAGTTTCGTTATGAGTTAAAGACATGAAAAATGGAAAGAGGAAAGTTGTTGGAAATAGATGATTTTCAATCTAAAATGGATTTTTTCCAAGCACATCAGCCATTTGAGCTCCACACTAGTAAGGCGCCCAATGTTAAAAGGCAGCGTTGCCAGTTCAGCAAGCTGTTTTCTTGTGTCCTTACCATACCAATAATACAACATTGGTAGGAAAAGGATTCGAGGTGTTCTTGATTCATTGAAATAACGATGTACTGTACATGTTCCCCGTGTTATTTTTGGTGCTCTTTTACGTTCCGTGCGGACAGCCGACTGAATTGGAAACGTTGCTTTTTCATTTTAACACAGGGCCCTTATATGGAGCCTAAGCGACTGAAGCGATTCCACCGTATTAGACTGAAAGCCACATATTTCCTCTCTTTCCATTTTTTTCATACCTTCACTCATAACAGAGTTAGCCTATGGCTTCGGACTTCCCGGTATAAGTACACTGGTATATGGTCAAAAGATCTCTTTTAAATGATAAATTTGTTTTCGAAGTGTGGTTCGTAGAACATTCTAACTAATAAAAATGGTCCCCAATTGAACTAAACGCAAGTTTGAGAATCGCTGATATATGGTATGCAAGATGATACGGTAATACATCGACAAATTGAACGAGGTGATAATAGATACGAAATTAAACAAAAAATCTAATTAACATGGGTCGAAAGCGACACTGTTTTGCCTTAGAGACGTTTGAAAAGCGATGACGATGCCGATATAATGGCGAATATCTCACGAACGCGGAAAGATCACTATCGGCTCAAAAGATTACACAGAAAATCCAACCAGAGAAAGCAGTGACATAATGTAGGGGCAGAGCGATCGCTGCGAAACTGAGGTCTGTACATGTGATTCTCAATCTGTTTGTAGGGATCCTTATTGCGCGGCAATCCTTTGCCACAATATGTACGTCATTGTACTTGTCTGATTCGATTTTCTGTGTAATCTTTTGACCTGACAGTGATATCTTTCCGCATTCGTGAGATATTCGCCATTATATCAGCGCCTTCGCCGCTGTTTGAACGTCTCTCATGATTAAACGGTGCCACTTTCGACCCATGTTATATATTTTAACTCAATTTCGTCGCTATTATCATCTTTAGTTTGTCGGTATATTATCGTACCACTCTGTATATTAAGAGTTTCCAAATTTTAAACTGTAGTGTGGAGCCTCAAGTTTCATAAACGAGGTTCTTTTTAATGATGTAAACATAAGACATGGAACCCACACTTAATTCTTGTGAATAAACTCTAAAAATTGCCATTATGTGTAAAGAACGATCTGTAATTTTCGAAGAATAATCAAAAAATCCTGGTCATCCACCTGTCATATCCATAAGTGGAAGTAAATTAAGAAAAATAGAAAGTACTTTTAACTTTTTAATACATCTATTTCAAACGAAAATACGGAATTGTCCTACCTAATGGCTGTGAAGGTACACTTTTTTATACAGAGGGATGAGAGTGGCCAGGATTTTTCGAACAAAAGATTATGGATATCGATTTTTCAATTGTAACTCGATGTATATAATATCTTAAATCTAATTTAATATATAAAATTACTTTTTTTTTTTTTTTAAATAGTTTGTCATAGTGGTAATAGACTCTACTGATCGAGAACGGTTAGCTGTCACGAGAGAGGAATTGTATAGGATGTTAGCACACGAGGAGTTGGCCAAAGCAGCGGTGCTCATCTTTGCCAATAAACAGGATTTAAAAGGCTCAATGTCAGCAGCGGAAATCAGTAAACAGTTGGACCTCACTTCCATAAAGAAACACAAATGGCAAATTCAGTCCTGCTGTGCTTTGACAGGAGAAGGGTAAGTCTCCTATTTCTGTTTCATTTATTGACTTAATCACTTAAAAATTTTATTGAGGTTACAATTGGCAAAACTAGGAAAAAGAGTGTTGTAATAATGTGTATATTAAAATGCTAAATTTATTTGTTTCTGGCCAATTCTTTTGATAATGATATCACGGAAACTGCAAGCTCTAAAAAGATGCTGCTTTCACTGATCAATTGCAAATTTTGTGTAGATTATTCAGTTCTAATTGAATATTTAAAGATGGCCGTTATTTCTTTATTACATTTTTTTTGGGGGGGGGGGATACACTGGAAGTATTGAAATTTTAGAAAATTAAAGCATCATATCATATGCGTTATACATTCCAACACAACATAGTTGTACACAGGGGTTGTATATCTCTCAGGCGTTTGTTTCATGTGCAAATAATAGTAAAAAACGAAGGATAACCATTTCTCCAGTTTAAGATGAAGCTTTGTTTGGAGTGTTGTGCCCGATGAATACCATATACTACTGACATTATATTAGTTGTGTGTGTAATGTATTTGCTGATTACATACTGCATGCAAGAAGAAAGAAAACACTGATCATACATGAATTAGAAACTCCAACCGGAAGTAGGCTCAAATCTTGCAAACGTTGCGAGATATTGAGAAAATAATCGAAAAAACAATAATTTCAAAGGCTTCACTGATAAGAGTATTATAGCTGACTTGACAGGAAACTAATTAATCAAGTATGTGTGACTGTTTTAATGTGCCCTCGTTCTGTATCCTTCCGTTCCATTCTGGACCAGTCTTGTCTCTTGAGTCATACAGTGCACCAGGACTGTTTAATAATTTCCTTTCAGTTTTTACTCTGTTGTTGTTATTTGTCACTTTCGTGCTTTGGCTTTGACCAATATCAAACAAATTTGGCACGAAAACTGGATCATCAATGAATTACCTGCAAATCAATATTAGTCCAAATTTGATAGTGCCGTTCCTGAGAAATTAGGTAGTCACTCAATTGGCCTGTGTTCTGTTTAAATTTGGTCTTTCTTTCTTCAGTCTTGTAGAATAGTATCTGGGAATGATCAGTATTAGTGGTTCTGTTAATATTTTTAGGCTTTTTTTTTTTTTTTTTTTAATTCGTCAGTTTCAACCAGATCTCAACAGAAATTGGTGGGACATCGAAGTAAGGCAATACACTTTCGTACCAATTTTGGACCAAACCTGTAAATAAAAGATATTGGTCAAAGATATCGTTTTGAAATCGGTTTTCCGGTCTAATTTAGGCATCAAAAAGTGCAATGTTGCTCTAATACAACAACAGCTAATCTGTTATCTTGTCCGCATACTTTTCCAGCGAATTCTCCTATAAATTTAACACATATTTGTACTGTTTGAGGGGACAGCTGAGGTTTATGCATTCGAAACTCAGGCAAATTTGAAGGGTAAGGGGAAAAAACAAGGAATGTCCATGCATGTGCTTTACCGGCTGCTTTGTGCTATCTGTTGGTGACTCTTGGTAGTATTTGATTGTATATGCCATGCGCGCGTAAATGTAGAAATATCCATGTAAAAAGGGACGAAAGATTTAATAACCCTATTCTTTGTACGTGATTTCCAATATTAAAATGCCGTTTGCTCAAAAATGTAATTTTGTGACATTCCTTCTTTTTTCCCCTTACCCTTCATTTTATTTTACACAAATAATGAAATATTTTCTGTTGTGAAATTTTCTATTAATGACAGCTTACAATTCATCCAATCAATTAGCTCAATGTATCCTTGGATTCATAATGCATCGAGGAAGGCATAAAAGTTCCAACAGATTTCCTCTTCGTCTGTTGAGTCCTAACTTTCACTGTCCTTCAGTAACCTGACTCGTATGCGTTGTTTATTAGCCATTATCACCGCCAACATACTCTCAGGATGGCAGAAGAAGCGTTTCTCGTAATCCGTAGATGATTTTTTGCCAAATGCCTCGTTGCTTGCAAGACTTTTAGATGTGCTTTCTACCGTTTTCCTCTTAAGTGTACCTCGTACCCCTCAAGCTAGCATATAAATCTCTGCTTCCCTATCCTACTGGCAGTATTACAATAAAGCCCTTCTGGTAAAAATTTGAAACTTCTATTTGGTCTAGGAATTAATTCGTGCGATTGGTACGCACACATTGAAGCTGTAGTACAAACACAAAATACATAAATACCTTAAGAAAAATATTGTCCATCGCTAGCCACCACTTTCGCCCATCTGTCAGGCAATGTACGGATTCCGTGGCGAAAGAAGTCCTCATCCTTGGAAGCGATCCAGTCAGAGACCCATGTTTCGATATCTTCTGAAGAAGTAAACCGCTGTCCAATCAAATCGTTGTCCATGCAATCGAACAAGTAGTAGTCCGAAGGAGCAACGTCTGGTGAATACGGCGGGTGGGGTAAAACTTCCCATCCGACATTTTCTAAATAGGTTTTGACCGGTTTTGCGACATGTGGGCGAGCGTTATCATGTTGAACAATAAGTTTATCATGTCTGTTCTCCCATTCTGGTCGTGTTCTGGCCAGAGCTTGCTTCAAACGCATTAATTGTCGTCGATAACGTTCTCCATTCATAGTTTCACCCGGTTGCAGCAGCTCATAGTACACCACACCTTTCATATCCCACCATATGCACAGCATAACCTTTGCACAGTGAATATCTCGTTTTGGTTGTGATGGACCTGGTTCACCTGGTTTCACCCAGGCCTTTTTTCGTTTAGGGTTCTCGTAATGGATCCACTTCTCATCACCCGTAATAATTCGATGCAGAAACCCCTTTCTGCTCTGTCGTTGAAGCAGCAATTCGCAAATGGTTTTTCGTCTTTCAACGTCTCTGTCTTTCAATTCATGTGGAACCCAATGTGACATCTTTTGAATCATTCCCATGGCTTTCAAGCGTTTGGAGACTGTTGTTTGATCAACGCCTAATGCTGCTGCAAGTTGTTCCTGCGTTTGACACGAATCCTGCTCGAGCAATGCTGTCAATTCTTCGTCTTGAATTTTTTTTTGGCTGTCCAGCTCGCTCTTGGTCTGCCAAGCCGAAATCACCACTTCTAAACCGTGCAAACCACTTCTGACACGTTGGCTCAGCTAGAGCATGGTCACCATACACTTCCACCAAAATACGATGACTTTTAGTCGCACTTTTCTGCATGTTAAAGTAATGCAGCAGGACACCCCGCAAAAACACTTTATCAGGCACAAATTGCGCCATGTTCACTTAACTACAAACTGGTGTTGTTGACGCTTTAATCCACTGCCCTATACTACGAACGATACGCGATGACAGGGGTTTGCAACACATGTGTGGATACACGGAACTGTGGGACGCTCCGTTCGTTGCGCTATCTCTTGTCCACCCGCACGAATTAATTCCTAGACCAAATATTTAAAGTATAATGAAAACTCCGTAGATGGCAGAATAATGCAATTTTTTTTTAATACTCTGCATTCAACGTTTTCACGATCCCACTCAGGGTAGACATTTGGCGAGTGCATACTCGGGCTCCTTCCTTGAAGGGTTAATATTAAACTAAACAGTAGCATACATCTTCACAATGTAAATGGCTAGGATGAATCATTTTATTCCTAGTACTCGTTTGAGAAATACAGTCGTAATACATGTCAAACATGGACCAAATAGTCTAGTAAAGGAAACGCGTTTTCTGTCATCCTGGGAACATGTTGGCGATGGTAGAGACTAGAGACAACACAAACGAGAGTAAGATTACAGGAAAATAGTGAAAGCTAAGAATCATCAAACGAAGGGCAAATATATTTAAGCTTTTATGCCTCCCTCAATATATTTCGTTGCCAAGGACTACATTGAGCTGATTGTTTCGACGAAATATAAGCTGTCATCCCACCATCCCCACCAAGTTTGACAACAGAAAATATTTAATTATTTATGCAAAATAAAATTCTACCTGGGTTTTGAACATCTAAACTTAACCTGTCACACTCCGAGCAAAGATCTGTTACACTTTTGAGAATCCGCAGGAAAAGTGTGCAGGCAGAATAACAGAGATAGTTATATTAGAGCAACAGTGCATTCTTTTATGCCTAAATTAGACCAGAAAGTAAATTCCAAGATTAGGCACTTGTCTGATAATGGAGGAAAAACAGGATTTAACATGGTCTAAATGGTCGGATAGTTGGGTAGGATGTGAGTGGAGCTTGAATTGCAAGCACCTCCACGTGGTGAGATCTGGGTTATTTTTAGCAAAAATCATTGCGAAGTGATCGAAGAGTTATAAATTACTGTTTTCATCTCAGATTTAAATATATAAAATCACTTTAAAACAATCAGTAAAAAAATGGAGTTTATATATATATCGAATGAATATGTTCCAAGTACCACTTAAAAATAAAATTTTCACCTAACTTTAGGCCCTTTGCGCGAGCTGAAAAGTAAATATAGGATTTTTTTTCAATATTTTCCCGTTTATTAACATGCGAATTCGCAACTTTTCCGTACTATTAAAGATAGATATTCGAAATTTGACTTAGCATACGCGCCTTTGGCGTGGGAGGCCCGGATTCGATTCCCGGCGGGAGCTCATGTGGTTCGGATTCCACGTTAATCAGTAGGTTCACGTCTCATATAGCCTCTCTGCTGAACGGGACGTTAAACTCAAAATCAACTCAACTCGAAATTTTACTTTTTTCAATCCACCGTGATGACACAGTAAAACATTTACCTACGTGTACAAGTAAAGCTTTCAAAAGAAATACAGTACAGTCTCGATTATCCGAGCTAATGTGAATCGGATCTAACTCGGATAAGAAAAAACTCGGATGGATACATAGAAAATTTTGTACAGTATTTGTTATTGTTGTTCATTGACTATTTCTCGCTGTTATTTATTATTACTGTATTTATTATTTTTATTCGACATGTAAGTACAGTACTTACGTAAGTAAAACACAATACAAATAAGACACTGTTTAGCATATACAGTTTTTTTTAAATGCCTTTCGTACTCTTCTTCTTCGTTTCTTGGCCGTTAAATTGTGAAGACATCGTGACACCATAATAGCAGCTGGTGCCGTGTCACCTTGCTGTTCGACGCAGAACAGTACTTTCTCGATCGCGATCAAACCATTCTTGTGGCTGATACTTTCAACATTTACCATTTTATTGTCGTCTTCGTCACCCGAACTGTTACCTTGTGTGACCAAATTTACGAATGTTCTCATTAGACAGTTCGTACTGTTCATCATCTCGCATCCAATCACTCACATCTTCATTTGAAGGGTAAGGGGAAAAAATAAGGAACGTCCATGTGTGTGCGCTTTAACGAGTACTAGAGCTTTAGAGATTGTGCCTATCTGTTAGTGACTCTTGGTACTATTTCACTGCGTACAATAACGAATGAACAATAACTTTTGATTTTAATAAGCAATCGTTCTTGTAATTCATCCCTGTTCTTTTTGTACACGGTTTTCAATGTTATAAAGCCGTTTCCTCGAAAATGTAGTTTTGTGACATTCCTTGTTTTTTTTTCCCCTTACCCTTCATGCCTCTGTTACCTGTAGCCTGTTTAAGAATCTTCACATGATGTAGAATTAGTAGATTCTCGAGTTTATGCCATCCTTGTGATGTCATTATTTGGCGAAATATGTTTCCAGCTTTTCAGAATGAAAGATTCTTTCACATTGTCTCAAGATTCTATCAACCAGTAAATGACATCTTTTAGATTAACGTCTTTTAGCGTTTCGACAACTGTATTGTTATATTCTAGATCTTCCAATAAGTGTTTCATAAGTCACATGGTACAAACAAAATGTGGCAGTGTTGGGCGTGGTCGTTATCTTTACGTCAGCTTCACTTTTGCTCTGTTGCTGAAACAAAGGCTTGGAAACTGGATTTCGTTGTAACCAAACTGGGTTTTAAAATATGTATTTTATTTGTTTCGATGAAGCTCGGATAACACGGGAACCTGGGTTATTCTGATCTCTACTGTATATTGTTTTTTCTACATGTACAAGTAAAGCTTTCAAAAGAAATGTATTGTTTTTTAAAGCATTGTGTATAAATTACAACGCACTCGTATTGATGTTTTTCTTTTTTTGTTTTTCAGTTTGTATCAAGGTTTAGAATGGATATGTAGTCAGCTGAAGAAAAAATGACACCAGGAAGAGGAATAGGCTGGAGTCAAAGTAGACAAGGCTCTAGGGAGAGGACGCTCAAGCGAGAGACCAGCTGGGGAGGTCAGTCAGTGAGTGAAAGTGGAAGGGAACCAAAAAAAATTGTAGCGCCGACGTATTCAAAAGATGTTACTTGTAAATTGAGTGCATATTTGTTTTCTAAGTTCTCGTGTGTGTTGTGATTGTGTACTGATGAAAGAAAAGGTGTAATTTAACCAGGAATAGAACGCGAATTTTCTCTCATATTGAGAGTTAAAACAAGTGTTGTGAATCCAGTTTTGTTATGAAGTGCGTACAGGAATGGCCATTGATTGAACTTTCCGCGTGATTGATGATCGTAACTTAATCCATATCCAATCGTAATTCAAACATATAAAACAGTGAAAGACTTCTAATTCTTGCCCTTTACTTCTCTACCCTTCGTAATTTTCCCTTCGCCAACATGGTGCGTGTTTCTTTTTGTGTGTGAGTATCTGTGTGATTTGAGTAAATAATATAAGAAGACTGCGTGTATATTCATTGTATTATGCAATCTAATTATTAGTATAATGATTTTCTGTATTGAGTTATTCCAACTCTTCTGAAGTGTGCGTGCGTATGTGTAGTATTTGTGAACGAATATCAGGAAATGTGTATGTATGCCGGTAATTATTATTTCCAAGAACTTATAATTCATAATTTTTATTTTTTTCTGTTTGTTTATTTGTGATGCAAGATATAAGAATATCATGTGGTTAGTATGTAAACAGGATTTTGTAACAATGTTTTAGGAACCCCAAACAGTAGAGGCTTCTACACTTGGAGTAGTGACAAGAAAAAGGCATTTGAGAAAAAATGCAGAAAGAACTTCCATGAAGTAACTTTGAGTGTCTTTTGTTTTTTTCATTCTATTGGAACATGACATGTTTTATTTAGAAAAGTTTTAGTCCAAGTGGCCATAATTATTGTGGGTTTTTAAATCTTTAAGTCAGAGAAGTATATTTTATTTAAACAGATTTGAGAGTTATTTTTGTGTATTTACCTTCCATTAGACTCCTAAGTCCTCTGAACGTGATTTAACCTTATATTAGGATGTTCTTTCTTGTCCCGTCTACACACACACACACACGCATAAACACACTTTGGTAAATATTGTTTTGCGACACTTTTGTTGCATCTTGAGCTGAAGCATATAATCGTATTTAAAGTGTAGGGAACGATCTGAAGCGGCTGAATGGTATACAAAAGATGTCTGGTAGGTTCTTAAAAGGCGTTTGTTCTCGAATGCACGATGTACTCTCAAAAGGCCACTGAGAAATGCATTGTTTGTACATCTATGATCAAAGGTTTGTTGTCGGTTCTATCGAAAACGTAGCATTTGGCGATGAGAGAGTTTCGTCAGTGGTCCACGAACCTATAAGAACAAAATGGCTTTAACACTTTTTACTTTAAACTTACGTAATAAAAATGTTTCATGAAAGAGGAACAAACTTTTGTCCATGTTACTACAGCATCATTAAGAAAAAACTGGACAGAACTGAAGTTTGGAAATTGATTTGTTCCAAAGGTTATATTCTTTATACCTTCTAAAACTGTCATACATTCACATGACACAACTAATTTTTTTACGATTAAAAACTAAACGGTTTGCAGTTTAACTAGATTTTTCCTAATCAAAGCAACATAAGTGGGATCCAAACCATAAGCGCATTAACGGTAATCGAATCTGGATCTCGAGCGCAGAAGACGCATATGCTAATCATATAGCCACGAGGGAGTTTATTGTCATAAAGAATAATGACTCTATTTGCAGACAAGTAGAATCAAATTTATGCGTTAGGTTTATACGTTATTTAAGGCGGTATGGCAGAATTCGAGTCTCCCGACTTAGATATGAGTACCTTTGCTACACCATATCTTTCATTATCGTCAATTATCTGCTTCTCAACTTATGTTTTATTTTACGACAGATAATTGTCTAACATGTAACAGAAAGGTTTAAAAAAAAAAAAAAAAAAAAAAAAAAAACTGGGCAGTCATATGATTTTACATGTTGGCAATCCCGATATTATTTCACAAGTTTCGCTACCCCTACTCAAATTTGCCCCTTCTTGATAAGGGGTAGCTATGAATGTGAGAACGGATAATCATTCTCGGAGGATCAGTTCAACGCCCATAGTCTATAATATTCCAGAATTTGGTTATGGTATGTGAGTGTTGTTTTCCAAAGCCCCTATTTTCTCGGATTATTATTATTAGTATTGTTACTTACCACCCGTATCATCATGACTTCGAGAAGACAGATTTTCCTGTAATTGTCATTACATATTTTACTAATTACATCCACTAGTTACACTAAGGTAGGTAGTCTGGAATAGATTATTATTATTTTGTGCCTGTTGCTCTAGTAGTTCTCAAAATACACAATCATTTTACTTCATAAAATATTAATCTTGAACGAACTTAAGCACTTTTTTTTTAACTTGTCCGTGTACGTTTTAACAAGTAATTAGTTTTAACAATTATTACTGAATATGATATGAGTGCAAGTTCGTTCCGTTTTTAAAATCTGTTACATTATCTGTAAACAAATGCTGAAAATCAAAAGATATAAAACCGGGAAAACTTTTTAATAATCTGTTTTCTTCATAAATCTTAACCCAGTTAAGACTTTAGATTTATGAACATAGCCTAAAAGTTGATTCTTCGTTCCCGAGTTTAAGCGAATTCACAACAGGAAGCTATACACATTGTGGTCATAATGAAGTACATTAACCCTTCAAGTATTTTATGTTAAAGTAATTCAGTGTTGTTTCTGGTGTCAATGAGGTATAATATTTTTCCTACGGGTAATGTGTGTAGCATGAAATTCCCGTAGTGGATACGTACTGAGAATGACGACAAGGACGTACATACTGAGTATGAAACGTATATATGGACAAGTTAAAAACATGTGCTTAAATGACTTGCAAGATCAATATTTTATTATTCAATATACATCATGGGCGGCGATTGGGGGGGGGCAAAGGGGGGGCAGTTGCCCTCGCACCACTTTTTTGAAATTACCCATTAATGTATATAGTTCCATTTGGAAATATAAAGTTTTGTATGTATTATTGCTTCATAGAATAAAAATGGTGCCACAAAATATTTGTCGTTCCATGAGTACGTATTGGTTGTCTTCCCGTGGGATTAAGAAAGCTACAGGAATTGCTTTTGAACTGCCACTAAAAATGGCCCAAAAATTAACCTATTGGAGCGCCACGATTCGAGCGTACTTTCATTTCTTCTTGCAAGGGCTCGATATGTTAGTCAGCCGCTCTGGAACTAATTGAGACAACATTTCGCAAGAAAAGAAGTCCTTCACAAGTTATTCATTAATTGTACAAAAATCAACAGTTCCTAAAATGTATTTTCTTCTTTCTAATAATAAGGAATATTTTGATTTGATTTTTTTCAGTTTAACATCCTGTTCAGCAGCGAAGTTATGTGAGACGTGGACTTAATGATCAACGTGGAGTCCGAACCACGTGAGCTCCCCCCCGGGAATCGAGCCCGCGTCTCCCACGTCAAAGGCGTGTACGCTAACCGCCTAGCCACGAAGGAGCTCAGTAATGAATATTAATTATGCAGTGTAATATAGGAGTTTAGGGGTGTACATATACAGTTTTGTGTATACAATTAAATTTAGTAAATTTAGCATAATTCTAGGTTTTAGGATTATTTTGTATAACTGAAATGTGGAGTGACTCTAAGTATTGCTGAATTTTGATATATTCCAAGAAAGTGAAAACTGTACTTAATGGCAGCAAACATGTTTCGGGGAGCTGCAGAAGTATTTCTTTAAATGTCGTAGCATATGCTTGTAATATTCACTGTCATCCTAAGAGTAATAACACATATAATAGCATGCGTGGAATTAAAAATATAAGTTGTTCATTAATTCCCAGTTTCAATATAACTTTTGCAAAACAAGCCTCATTATTCATTACTATGATTATTTGATTAATATTATCCTTTCTGTTTATTTGTTTTGCAAATTTGTTATTAAATAGGCCCCTAATCTGATCACACAATTTTCCAGACAGATATTCATGAGTAAGGAATCAAATCTCTTCTTACACCTTCGCTGTTTAAGAGTACAAAGGACTAGTATCTACTTGCGTTGCCCTTGTCAATTTACTTAATAAAATATGAAATAAGATATACGGTATTTTAACTGAAAGAGACAGTATCCTAATAGTTATATAACATTTCGTCTAACAAAGTGTTATAAGCAATCAGGAAAACTACCATTGATATCAAATATTCAGATCATGTCTTGCCCCCCCCCCCCACTTTTCACGTCCAACTGCCGCCACTGATATACATCCTACGAATTCGTTAAGTAATCAATTTAGTTACTTCAGTGTTAACTTCCAGTCAGAAGAGCGAACACTCAATGACATTTCTTTCTTTTATTCTTGCGTTGTCTTCAGAACCTTTTATTAAGAAATCTGATTAGTCAAGAATATTATTTTTCACATCGCATAGTAAGACTGTCCAGACTAAGGTTGAGTTTCAACATGTACACCGTAATTCTTTCCAAGCTGACAAAACACTTTGTGCTGTCTGTTCACACTAATTGTGGGGTGCTTTCAGGGAAAGATCCTCGAGTAATATATGTTAGTTTAATAATTATATATTGTTCCGCAGAGAAAAACAAGAGGTGCACAATTTGTGAAAGATGTTTTAAAAAGGGGAGAGGAAAAAAAAGAAATATTGAACAAACATTTGAACTTTTGAAGTAAAATTCTGTGGGATTGAAACTTCTAGAAATGTCACCTGCAACTTTTGAACTATTGTCGAAAATTGGACATAAGAATGTAAAATAAAATTCAAAGAATCAATATTTGTCCATGAACGTAGTATTTTCGGTGATGAACATTTTACGGCGGAAACAAACGACAAATACAGACGTTTTTAGGACAATTAAAGTTTATCTACATAAAACAAAGATCAATTATATTTTTCAAAGCAAAATAGCTTCATAGTGATTGATAAACTTCGAAAGGTGACATAAAGTTTTCGGGAATAAAATACATGTCCTTCAAGGTCGTTAAGCATTTTGAGCCAGAATTCTGCATGTGGCCCTGAAGAATAACTTTCTTTTTATTATTTTTATTATTATTATTATTATTATTATTATTATTATTATTATGAATTACACTCACTGGACAAAAAATTAGTCACCCTTGTGCAGAAGGAGAGGAATCGTAAAGCCTGTACAGATGACGCAGCAATCGAGTCACGTGCACAACTGTGCGCGCACTGCCTCTACGGAACCATAAGGCAGCTTCAGTCAGTGAGACAAGTGTGTTGCAAGTGGACAGTGTCCGTCAAAATGGGCAAAAGTAACGATGTAACAGAGTAGCAAAAAGGGACAATCGTGTTTGGTCGTGCCCAAGGCCACACAGTGATGGAAGTTGCCCGATTTGTTGGTATTTCGCGGCGGACTGTTCAATGTGTCTACAAGCAGTGGTGTAACACACATGGCAATGAAACACGTCGCCAGAACTGTGGTCGGAAAAAGATCCTCACAGATCGGACCCGAAGGCGAGTTGCCAGGTTTGTGAATCGAAATCGCTTCCAGACCCGCCAGGAATTACTGGAGTCCGTGAATGCACGCCCAGTCCAACCTGTCAGCAAGAGAACATTGCAACGGGAACTGCATGCAACGAATATATGGAGTTGGGTACCTCGCAAAAGGCCACTGCTCACACATGCACATAAAGTTGCTCGTCTGCAGTGGGCCAATAATCATCAAACGTGGACAGTAGCAGACTAGCGCCGTGTCATATGATCTGACGAATCACGATTTTGCCTGTATTCGAATGACGCCCGGCGTTGTGTCCACCAACGGCCACATGAAAGCATTTCAATCGGAGTGTGTGGAAGGTCAGGTGCAGACCGGGAGTGGGTCTGTCATGTTCTGGGGGTATTTTTCGTACTATGGGGTGGGCCACTCATTGAGGTGTCCACAAACATGAACCAGCACGTTTATTTGAACATCCTGGACGAGCAGGTGTTGCCCTTCAGTCACTTTCTTCGCGATGACTTTGCTATAGACACACCCATTATGCAAGACAACAGTAGGGTTCAGAGCTGAACCCATATGTGGGTGGTTTGAGGAACACTCAGGTATCCGACCACAACTCGAATGGCCCGCAAAATCACCGGACCTCAACGCAATTGAGCATCTGTGGGACCAATTGCAACAGCAAGTGAAACGTCGACATCAGCATTCCCGACGTTTGGTGGAATTGCGTGATCTTATCCTCCGTGAGTGGATTCAACTAGATGTGACGGCATTGCAGACCCTTGTGGACCCCCTTCCCGACCGCATCCAGGCGGTTGTCCAGGCCAGGGGCGACGCTACACGGTATTAACGTAAGTACCAACGGGGGTGACTAATTTTTTGTCCGGTGAGTGTATATGTTTATTGACTAAATTATACTCTTTCCTTAATGTCTTTAGTCCTTAGCTACCTCGTTTTCAGAGCGTGCAGAAGTCTTTTAAGAAATACGAGGAGGAAGTAGTTGAGAAAATTTTTCACAGCAAAACAGAAATGTATTCACGAAAACTGATATATATATCTCACTCATTGAGTGTATACATATATTGAGGTGTATGTATTACTTGACCTCTCCATGAAATGTCAGGTGAGTGCACCACGCATACGCTGAATGACAGGTTCAACATTAAGCCGCGCGGTATGTCCAGATTTCTGTGTTCAAAGGGGCAGAAACTGCCTGAGATCAGTCGTATGTCGTACAAATTGATGTAACAAATTTGTGTCTGTTCACAAATTTGTGTAAGTGGTGAGCAAAGTTCAAAGTAAATGTTCAATGAAACCCTCTCCAGATGGCCGTGCGCATCCAATACTCAGGCAAATGTTGACCCTAAGAATGAAGTGCTTCGACAGGACCGGTGGTCATAGTCAAACAACAGTGGAGTAAGTGGACATTCCATTTGGTAATGCTTAAGTATCAATGTCAGAATGATCGGCTCCCAGACCGTTTACACCACTACACATACAGAACTGAGTGGCATGCTGTCTGCTTCGATAAGAGGGATGGAAACACTGGCGACGGAGCGCCAGATTGTGTGGAGGCACAAACTTAATTACTATTGTATTTAAAAGACAAACCGTCAACGGTGGTGTGTGTTGTACCACACTAGATCTCGGTTACTCTGCACCATAATGTCCCACAAATTCTTTAGAGAAGATAATCATTCTGCTTAGCAATGCCCTTTCCTATGTTTTGCAAATTCTCCAGTATTGAAATTGAGGAATTTCATCCATATACAGTCTAGATTTGGTTCGGCAAAGTTCTCGAACTACTGAAGACCGTGCTGGGAAACGCTTCCGCAGTGACACTAAAGTTATCACAGCCGTGTGTCGATGTGCCACATTTAAAAGTATACGAATTGTCACGGTTCAAAATATTCATATTTCAGCTTTTATTAATTCATTTCTGTATCACTGAGAAATTTACTCAGTTATGTACACTCTATTCCAAAAAGAATGAGCGCATTGATTATGACTGTTTTGAACTAAAAATTTTCCAAGTCCAACTTCGGTTATCTTGTAAACAGTAAACCAGGGATGTCAGGTTCGAGCCCCAGACCAACCTTCGCAATCAAGAAAAAATATACAGGTGTGTTTTTTCTAGTTTTAGGTGTATAAATAATAATATGTTGAAATGTTATTAAGTGTGGAAGAAGTAACATTCATTGAAATATGTAATGATATATTATTTCGAAATTATGTGAGCACATGTTTGTTTTTTTCACCTATATTTTCATACGTTAAAGAACATTTCCAATGAAGGGAAAAATATCGAACAAAGTTCTTGCACCATAGTACGTGTAGAATGAAAGGCAACTTGCATTATGAATTGTTTGTAGAGTGCGAAGTCTGGATTGCGAGCTGCAACGGCATTTGGAACATTAATCCAAGGTTTCACGTATAAATTTACAAGAAAAATGGAAACATGACATACTCCAGATTCTTCAGTTTCCGTCATTGCAAATTCTTCACAAAAAATAAATATTTTTAAGGAGTGTATTACGTTTGCCATTCACCTAGTATGATGAAAAGCCCTTGGAATCTTTGATATTAAGTGAGGTGGAACACCTCCAAGGGAAATAGTCAGCCCCACAAGTTCCCTGTAATCCTCTCTGGGTTGATGGTCCTGGACATTCTCAGAAGCGAATTGAAGTACATCTTCTGCGATGTGTTGGACTACTACTTGTGCGTGATGATCTTAAATGCCGGGCTTAAATTTCGCATGGTTATAGTACCAAGCATTTTGAAAGCGTTAAATAAATAAATAAAATAGGTGGGGTTGTTTGGAACGGAACACTCTTTGACTTTCAAATGAAAAACATCTCTTAAAAGTAACACATATATGCGATGGCGGGATAGCCAAATACAGGGCCTCTCTCTTCAAATATCGTTCCAACAAAACACACACTCCTTTCAACTTTCCAGCGTTTGATGATGATGTATCACAACAGAAAGCTTGCACTTCTTATCAACCAGATCACACTTTTCCAAAGTATTTAAAATAGCCCGTGTTTGACTTTGCCCGGTTCCTGACGATAATTGAGGAATTCCTAATAGTTGTTCGGTTTGATTTTGGGTTTTAATAACCAGCAACCTTTCAACAAGCTCTGTTGCAGGAAACAGTTTATTATCCCAGTGAAGGCTAACTTTTTTGATGGTTTCGTTCTGAAAATATTTGCATATTTATTTATTTGACAATTACCAGATGCAGCTCAGAGGCCATTTTACACTGGATATCTAACAACAATGGAAAGGATTTGGGAAGGTATCGGCCAGGGCCTGTTTAGTAGGTACTGGTAGGACTGAGGAAAATCCCAGTCAGGATGGTCGGCAGCGGGAATCTAACCCACGACCTTCCGAATGCGAAGCCAACGCTCTACCACTTGAGCTACTTCACTCGGTAAGTATTTGCATATTTATGCAGACGTATGGACAATATCGATGAATAGATGATATGATAATAATAATTAAATCGTTCAGGTCTTGGTAAAATGCTTTGACAACAGCAGTTAAAATATGTACTGCATCTCGATCACACATGTTCATTTGAAGGTACAGTAGCTTGGCACCTGCAATTTAGCTTTCGTAAAATTTTATCACGGTTCCTTGTTTCAATTATAAATTTGACCCAAGTTGTGTACTAGTATAGTACTGATCCGTATTAAGTTAAAAAGTTATCTGCCGAGAGGTACACTGGTCCATCCACAAACACCAAATGAGTTGACACTGATTAACATTATAAACATATAAAATTCTGAATATCTAACAGCTGAATCGGTATAAAAGTAAAGAACAATATTTTATGTGAACTTACTGGTAATAGCTCATTTTACATTGAAGAAAACTAATAAACAACAATCTATTTACGTATCTTTTTTGCTGAATTTCTGTCGAAACATTCCACAATTTTTGTACAAATCTCAAAGAGTAATTTGGAATAAAACTTACATATGCTGCGTCTAGCGGCTATAACAGTTAAACACGAACTTCAAGTACTTTTATCAAAAAATAAACTCTCTTGTGGCATCTTCCATAATCCGATTTCAACCAAATTTAGCACATTGCTGTTACCCGACATTTCCTTGGTGTTTGGGAAATCGTCGGATATAAATGGTAATCAGTTCGCGACTTTCTAAAGCATAGAAAAGCGAAGAAGTTTTATAAAAATAAATAATCATAATAATAATAAAAGCAGGCAGTGGTATTCCAACCAGGTTCAAAAGTTTTGAATTCCAAAAGGAAAAAACATCACACGAAGCTGTCGAAACAGTGAACTATCTTTCAGTTGTATTGCTAGAGATGGAACTCTTTTAAATAAAAACACTTTTTTCTTTGGGTTAAAAAGGCTGTGTGTTCCCTTTAACTGAAAAGTTTTTTCTGCATTTGCCAAGGTACTATTTTGCTCTGAAACTAACATTATATTAAGTAATGGAATAGAACCTGAACATTTCAAACAACAAAGAACAAGGTGTGTTGGAAAGGCTTCACTGTTTTTTTTTTTTTTTTTTCTTTCTTTCTTATGACACCCCTCCTATAATTTCAAGCGCGTTATTGCCAAACTCACAATTTTAAGGATCTTGGAAAAATTCAGGCATGCAATTATATTTTTGGAGAAATGTACAAAAATAGTATTCATAAAAGCACTTGCACCGGCTTTTCCAATCACCAAATTTTAATATTTGCGCGTTATCCAACACATTAAAATTAGCGTATTTATATAATTCTCTCATAGCTCCGGAAACGAAGATTACATAACAGTAATGACGTAATTGAGCTGGATTAGGAAGAACGGAACTTCAAATAGGAACATGGCTCGAGATTAGTACATGTGTACATTAGTACATTCACAATTCTACTATGAAAGTCATGGGCAAAATTTTATTCAGAAGCTATTGTAGTAACTTGTTTCTATATTTCTGCAACGTGCAACCATATTCCTATTATCTCAATCTTAAATTTACCTTTATATCGTGGCCACCTAAAAAATGACGGATTGTGAAGTACGTATCTGCTAGTATCTAACACACTTCCTTCAGCATTGAAGTATGTAGTGATTAACACATTCTCATTTCTTCGAAATAGCAAGAGATGCATATCAAAAACATCCTGTATTCTTCATGTTAAGGATTAGAAAAGCAAGGAGGACCTTATTGGTATGCTGAAGAAACTTACAAAGAAACTGCGCCAAAACGCAGAAAATCGCAATTTTATTGCTTTTAGTTCGTCAGTAAATGTATAAACAACTATTATGAATTAGGTTTTTGTTAACACCTGGCAATTCTCAAGAATTCACATTTAGAAAGGTGCGCTGGCACGTTATATCGCAATAGAACATAGGACGTGTCAATGCACATCGAAAGTACCTCAGTATCGAATATTATGACCATGATATGACGTATTTCTAACAATTAAAAGCAGTGTTAAAAGGATGGAAAATTTTACTTTCTTTAAAAGGGTTATTTCGAAAGGTGCTTAGTCAAGTATCACATAGATGATTTCTAATAAACGTGAAGGTCATAGTGGTTAATAGCATAGTTGTGAAAGGTTATTTTTATTTATTTATTTTTTTCTGCTTCTATACCATCACAATAGTAATAATTACAAGTTCTTGCAATTTCATAATTTTGAGTAGTGTTGCACACTTTACCAATGTTCATCATATCTCATGAACGGGTTGAGATATCAAATTGCTAAAAACGGCATTGTATCTGTTTTCTGTAAATCAACTGTGGTATGATGTGATGTTTATCTCAACAGTTTTTCAAAATAAATCCTTTTGAAGAAAGTAATATTTCCAATCCCTTGTAACTGAACTTGTTACAAATACGACATATCACAGTTATAACTAGTATTTGGCATATATGGTACTTCCGATGTCCATTGGCATGTCCGTCTCACCAGAACTTGGGCGTTTACGAGCATAGTGGCCGCAACAAGATGGCCTTAGTGGGTGGTAATCGGAACTATCCGAACAGTCGTATCCTCTTACTAGTGACATTGTCCTAGTTGCCATAGTTTTGGTCCCAGTTACACTGTGATTAATGACTTACACATGTGGGTTCTTTCTTTCTATACAAAGAAGGGGGAAATGAACAAACATTGACTAACTTGCCTCCATGTATAGGTCATTCCTTCTCAAAGGAAGAAATATTCTGTTGAAAGCAGGTTGAAAGTTGCAAATAACAAAGCAACACCAAGAACTCGGATTTTCCACCCAGACTACTTTTTTCTTCGCCAAAACGTTTAAGACTTCCATTCCTTACTCATGTAACGGAGATAAGCTTTTACTCAACCCCCTATTCTCTCCGAGAATTGTTGTCCAGTTAGAATTTTGTTGGCAACACTGAATTTCGGAGAAAATCTTTCTTTCACTACCATGTAGTGGGAGAAGAAGGCTAATAGGTCAATTTTCTATACCACCCACTAAGGCTCTTAAGCTCTTGCCTAAGGAATATCTGTGACATTGTAGCGTCCTTAGTTTATAACACTGGATAATTGGTTTGTAACACTGGTGGTATTGTACGTCTTCGTTTAACATGTAAATTTGAAATACATAACTGATGTAGTGCTGTTTTTTTAAAATGTATGTTGGGGTGGCAATACTGTTAATCGAGTAATATTGTACGATTATGTCAAAAAAAAAATGGCCTCCTCGTCGATATTTCCACGTTTCAAAATTTCATACGCTTAGTATGCGTTTTATTAAACTCGGCCACCTGTCTCACATAACCAGTTTTTATTAAGACCCACGGTGGCCAACATAGACACACTTTAGTGTGATGTTCATTAAAACAACCAAATAGTATTTCAAATTCCTTTATTTGACTCCACAACATCAATATTTGAATAAACTGTGCTGTTCCTCTTCTACCATCAGCCACATGGATTGTCTTCCAAGACTTTTTTACCATTAGGCTTCATACGAAGATGACACGGCACATTTTACACAAATGGTAAAGTCACAAGAATTGTGATGTATAAATGTATACACACAACAACGTAAACGAAAATAGGAAAAAAAAAAAATAATAATAATAATACAAAACATACACAGTAAACAAAATAACTTTTGGTGTTGTACATGGTTATAATTGAACAATTTTAAAAGGAAAAACGTATATAATTATTTGTATATATTTGTACGATATCGGAATGAAGGAACAAGACAAGGCGAGGCGAGGTAATTAAAAGATACACGAAATATACATAACTATACAAATTTCCGTATACTGAAGATAGAAAATCTAGCTTATAGGAAGACCAGAAATATAAGGTAGGAAATTCATTAAATGAAACAACAGCTTGTACTGCTTTGTTGCGTTAATAGAAATATGTTTCTAATTATCACAGACTGAAAAATATTCATAAATTTCGAATATATTCTACTTACTAACATCATGGCTTTTATGTACAATAAAATACATACATTTTTACAAAATACTATTATTATTATTATTTAACCAATGTAAAATATGTAACTGTTTGTAGATTAACAATCCTATGTTAATTATGCATTCGATGACTTTGTTCAGTATGACAATCAGAAAATAGTAAACCTAACAACACAACAGAATTGTGTTCTATTTTGTGCATACTTTACGGCTATTTGTACGCTGTAATATTCTTTGAATGCAAACCCAGGACAAAACTATTAATTAAGATGGCTGATAAAGAAATTCCTGTAAACTGTATTTGCATTACAATTGGAAACTCGTACAAAATCTAATAAGGGGTACCCCTTTTAATGTCTTAGTACTGAATTACATACTAGAAAGAAAAAAAAAAATCCAATCTTGCATCAAATTCGGAAATTATCGTGTTATTTTGGAAGACACTATTACTGAAGGCAATATCTAAACATTTTCGTAGATCCATAAATTTGAAGATGCAATGTAGTTTCTCCGATATTTTGTCTAATCCTTGAGACAGTTAAAACCGCAGTCAGTGTGAAACAGAATAGTTTAATTAAAACAAAATGAACGTAATTTATTGAATTCTCCGAAGATTCTACCAATACTTTCTCTACCCACAAAAAAAATTAAATCTTTTGCTTCTTTTAGAAAACTAGTTATTCTACAAAATGGGAGAGGAGAACAGGGAAGTAATTACTACTACTAAAGCATGTACGCATTTTACACTGTGAGAAAATCGTAGTTTTTTCTATGCTTTACAGAAATAAAAAAATAAACCTCATAACTATATATTTTTTCCATGTACTGTTACTTTAAGATGGCTTTTAAATGGCTATCTCTGAAATGTAGTTCAAACTTTGTCTCATTAGACGGCTGACACAATTATTACATGGAACTTGTACGTAATTTTCTATTAATGAATGTATATGTAAGTTATAAAATGAAATAAGCTATTTCACATTATAATACAAAACTTTAAAACATTAAAGAACGAACGTAACTCAACAGATAGTTATTACACACACAGTTTTTTTTTTTCGTTGTTTTGTTCTTAGAAATTCTTAACCTTTATGGTGTCTCTGTCAATGTAGTCTTACAAAATATCACAGACAGTATTAGTTACTCTTCAGGAAAACTGCGAGTGAAGCACTAAAAATAAAATAAAATAGGCAGTGCTACTAATATGTACAACAATGAGCAATCATATGACTGTGTATGTATATATGATAAATTTATTTAGAAAGATGAAACATTAATGATAGAATACCCGATCAAACTTGTGCTAAGTCTAGCATTTTTTTTAACGTTCTGTCTTCATTTTTTCTTTGGTGGTAAACGACAGACATCAGTACATTCTTGGTCTTCAGGTGTTTTTGTCTTCTCTGAATTTCCGGGCGTTGCATTCTCCTTGCTTGTACTTCCGCCTTCGTCTGGCAAACCCAAAACCTAGAATATTAAGAATCAAGTTAGTACTATTTCTCCCTTCTTTTTACTGTACGCGGTTCTATGATGCTTCTATAAAAGGACATTCAATTCCGTGAAAGACCACTAAAGATACAAATGAGCGAACTTGTTAGACCAATTTAAAAAAGCAAGTTTCGATTTTTGATCCATCAGTTTATCTACCTTTATTAGAGCACTTAGCAGAGGCACGGTGCATATGAACAGTATAAGATTATTTTACTTTATTTATACATATTTCTGGGCATTACCGGCAACTATGGGGATGACGTCCCTCGGCGGCACACTATTAGGGAAGGGAGATAGCGGCCTGGGAACTTATGAGGTACCATCCCGACATTTGCCTGGTGTGAATGAGGAACTACCTCCTCACGATGGCTGGCCTGAAAAAGCTGTTATACCTTCACTGTAAATATAATAAAGACTACACCGAATCCGGAGACTCCCATTTACAGCTATAATAAATGAATACCCGTTTTCAACTCCCTGAATGTAATACAAGCTTAGGTATAAAATTAAATAACCAAATTCTGTCAGCAACCATCATTGGTCGATTTCATTTGAATTGCCCCTTAATTTAGAAACAATTCAATCAGAAAAAAATCCCCGTATTCCATTGTACTCGGTTAGTCTTTCAAAATATTTAAATACGTGTAAGTTTTCTTTCCTGGGATTTGTGCTTTCTCAATTAAAATATGATTGACTTCGATAATGCAAGAATGAATTACCTCTAGAAATTTGCTGTTGGGTACATGTTCTGCTGGCTCTTCCTGCTTGAAACTGAACAACAGCTTTCCTCCTGCTTCAACTACAAGTGCGCCTCCGTTCTGTAAGCCATCCCCTTTAAAGTCTCCTTTGATGTTTTCACGCTTTGCCTTTAATAATAATTTAAAAAGAAAAAAATAGTTATATACACCCTGATTATAAATGATTCATCATCTTTAAAGTGAAATATGACAACTATTTATACGTTTCTTCTGATAATGAAATGAAATGAAATGAAAAAAAAAAAAAATAAATAAAAAAAAATAAAAAAAAATTGAAAGTTTAATTTCTTATATTCATAATCTAGGCTCGTGTTGCATTGCTTAGCAGATGATAGCAAAAACCTAGTTTCCAAAATGGTGTACATGTAACAGAAAATATTCTGTGCTTTAAAAATAGGTGTTTTTCCAATGTTAGCGTACAGTGTGCATTCAGTGGACAGTCTGCAGCTGCATCCAGAAGTCAACACGACATGCCAGTCGGGAACTTGGCATTCTGCAACCAACTGTCTAGAATATTTTGTGAACCTGATTGCGACTAAAGCAGTACCACATACAGTTACAGTAAATGTTACAACTGAATGACCTTGTCAATCGATATGAATTTTGTAATTCTATGCAGAACGTCATAGAGGACAATGGTTTTCTTGACCTTTTTCTGTTTAGTGACGAGACAACATTCCATTTGAGAGATAAGGGTAATCGCCATAATCTGAGATGCTGAATAACCACCGCTACAATGCAACATGAAGAATTTCCCAAAAGCGAATGCATTTGCTGCAATGTCTAAACGAAAAGTACCTCTTTCTTTGCGGAGAACACTGTGAGGGGGAAGGAGTAGGGTGGCACCGCCTATGGTCGACCTAGGTTAGTAGTCGACCTCTTGGATAAGTTCATAAGATCAAAACTATACATTGGTGAGTTACAATGAATGGCTTGGTAAAAACTTTAGACATTGCTCAATATATCAATGTAGTGACCCATTCGTCACCGTTCGACTGGATGGCGCCAATGTGTATGAGACTACAGCAGGAGGCTGAAGAATTAAATAAGAATCAAAATCTTCCATAATCCTGACGAGAGGCACGGAAAACCTAATTATGGACGTAAGGTCATAACTTATTCACACTTACTGGTACAAGAAGCTTCAATGGGATTAGTGGTTCAGTAGACTATTCGAAAATAAGGACATTTGTTTCTTTTGAGGCAAAAAAAATGGGGTGGTCGACTACTATGATTTTCTAGGTTTTATTACAAATCAACTAGGAAGGTATATGTCTTTGAATGTCTGCAGTCAATATGCTGTTTACATCGCAGGAGTATAAAGTTAAAGCAAAGGAAACAGTAGGCGAACGGGGAGGTCGACTATGGAATATATAAGTGGTTGACTTTGGAAAGGAGTAAATTTGTGGTAAGAGAGTGGTATAAAATGAATATGGATAACTTTGAACAGACCTATGAAATTTACAAAACTGCAGCAGCAGAGAGAGTGAGAGAGAAAGAGAGTGCCATGACATGTCTAAAAATTACTATTACGTGTCTACGTATGATAGTGTAGGTCCTGTATGCTCTATTCAGACTTGGCTTTCATTTCTCTGATTTTTAGATTCTTAAGAATGTAAAGTTTTCTCTCCTTGCAGAATATTGATCCACACTCAACTTGTAAGAGTGAGAAAGAAACCATGAAGAGTAAAACTATGAAGGCACTTTTTTCAATTAATTATTGAATTTTTATTTCTTAGACCAAAGGCTATAGTCCCCCAATCTTGTTTTCTCATTTGCAAGTCTGACAAGTGTAAGTGACGACCTTTCACACGATTATTGTAGCCCTGTTACTGAAGTTAGTTAACATAAGATGGCATGTGTCCAATTATGTTTTATTTTATAGTTTACAAGTAGACTAACTTACGATAGATCTACATGAGGCTCCAATTAAGAAACAACTGTTTAGATATACTGAGAATACATTGCATGATGCTCTACGTACTACATGCTCAAGGAACATGTGTGCGCGTAAAGCTTCAGCAATCTACGATGTGCCCACAAAAATATTACTCGGTAAGTGGTGTGGCCAATGTCCAGAATGTCGACGAACAGGACCTAAATCAGTATGGTCAAAGAGAGGAGAATAAGCTTGCAAAATGGTTAATATCAGTGGCGAAACTGGGCTTCACAAGGAAGGGCAATTTACTGTACCATTCAACGCAATTCAGCAAAATAGCAGAACGGGAATATCTAGCACTGAATGATACTATGCATTTCTTAGAAGACATCCGAAATGACTTTAAGGACAGCGTAAACAGTATCTAAAGCACGTTCGTGCTTTGCAGAAACTGTAGTTACGATATATATGTTGGTTTCGGGAAATGAAAGAGTACATAAATTGTGTTAATTGCGAAGGTTTGTTAATTGTGAAGAATTCAGAAAGAATTCTCAACGTCAACGAGAAGAACTTTTAATTATGTCTATGAAATGGGGTAGTTTTGGGATTCAAAGATTGGACTCACAATCAGCTGAATCAATGCTGCACTGTACTGTATTTTGACAACTATAATAGGTTCTCATTTATGTGAAGCACCTAAATATTTGGTAAATATTGTACCAGAAGAAAAAAGAATAAATCATGGATTATTCGATACAGAGTGGATCAAATCTGAGCCATTCTATGAATGTATTGATAACCTTTTGCTCTCTTGATTGATCAAGAAAAATGCGAGGTTCTCTGCTTTTCCTTAATGGCGTACAGATAACTTATGTTCTGAGAGTGGCATTAGTCTGTACACCCTATACGCCAATGCCAGCCACACATTGCAACTGCCCATACAGGGTCCTTGATAAAAAGTTGCAAACACATCTTCAATGCATTTTCAGAAATTACAAAGCATTATCTCGTGAGTTGGAAGCTGATACTGCTAAGCAATACGAAGACAGTGCTCAACGTGTTCTATGTAGGGGAAGTAAGCGACAACACGCGATGAAGATTTTCTAGTGAGTTAATGTCGCCCTATAAAATGACTAGACTTACGCCTACAAAGGTAAAATTATTATTTGCAATATTTTCAGCTACACTTCTAGTTTTTCGTTCAACTTCATAAATTACATGCATACATTTAGCTATAACTTGCACAAATTGGTCAAGTACAGTATAACTACTTTGGGCTATATTTACTAAAAGAGACTTTTGTTGATAAGATAGGTCTAGGTACAATTATTTTTTCAAACTCTTCACATCAATTCTAAAATTAAATCCGCACTTCTGTAACTTGCAGGTCCTGGTCAATCACCGGTATACGTAATGGTCGAACTTAGTTTTTGTGCGGTCGACTACTGTACAATTTATCACGTTTTATATTAAAATTTAAAATAAATTGTTTTAGTGAATGTTTTGATAAATTAACCTAACCCGATTATTCCAGAGAGGGCACGGTATACGATACATATTTCTTCCGAGCTGTACCGATATAAAAAGAACGTAGATTAACGACGTAACTTCTTTGCAATCAAATTCGGTCGACTACTATAGCTGACTCTACGTCATTCCTCGATATGCTACAGTTGTGGTTGTTCCCACATGCAAGTGCGTCGATACACGAACGAACAAGTCCCACGTCGTTGGATTGGGCGACGTGATGAAAATGACTTAGCATTTTTCCCCATGGTCCCCTAGATCTCGCCATCTCACAGTGGCGGATCCAGGATATGATCAAGGGAGGGGCTAAACCACAGTTTGCCTCTTTATCCAGTGTATACCTGAGCGTCAAGGGGGGGCTATAGCCCCCCCCTTAGATCCGCGCCTGTATTTATATATTATTTCTTTGGAAGCATGAGAAAGACACAGTGTATGTATCTCCACTACTAACAACTCTGAGTGAGCCATTTACGACAAATAGTATGGATACTACAGCACATGTGGAGCAAAATAGACTATTGCCACATGGGGTGGTGTACATGTCTTATGACGACAAAAAGCCATCATCGAATATTTGTAACAGTATGTCTGAAACTTGGACATATTTCCATATATCATTCATTATTTATGATCACCATGTATACAAATTATATTATTTATAATCATCCTGTACATAAAGTTATATTGTATATAAAATCCCTTATTCAATTCATATACTTGTAGGCCTATACAATACCTATGCAACTACAAGTGAAAATTGCTATTACTAAGAAATTAAAAGATCTAGGGTCGGTTCAAAGTAATGGCAACATACTACAATGTCTGCAGTATTAAACAGATGAAGGTGTATTTGTGATAACAGGAGAAATAGAAGCATTACGAGCCAAACTGGCATAGAGCGTTGTGTGTGTCTTAGGTACGAAATACAGAAATCCTTTTTGGATTCCCATTATACTCATATTACAGGTGAATGTTAGTTAATATTAACATTAATACATATTATAATGTAAACTGATTGCAGAGTAATCTTATCAATGAACTGCAAAGGTGCTCATTTTGCTCCTCCAAATTATTATAGATTGTGTAGAAGATCATATTAAACATCGAATTTTCGCTGAGAGCTATCAATATTGTCAATATTTAGGTAAGGGAAAGTATTTAGTTGAGACAAAGTGTATGAGAATTAAATATTCATACCAATAAATAAAAAATAATTAATTTACTAGCGTACACTAAATATCTTTCATTTCCAAGTTTTGACAACGCCAAGAGCTGTCAGCGAAAATTTAACGTTTAACTTATCTTTTAAACAATCTACTTGTATAATAATCTGGAGTTGTCATGATACCATTTGAGTTTATTTAATTCTACATACATATTGAAAACAAGTCATATTTTGTAACAGAAGCCATCTCTGGTAATGTTTCAGGCGTAACAACTGGCGCATGGTTTGTGTCACGCTTCTTCATTGCCTATTTCATTCATCATATAGAAAAGTGTCTATTATTAGTTGCGATACACTTATTACTTTGGCTAACATGTATTTAACTTGAAAGCGTAGCAGAAATGATGTATGGTTTCTCCCATCAATTTATAGAGCACTGCCCTTTCAGCGAGGGAATATTTAAGTTACAATCGAGGTTAAAACGTCGAAGATCGTTGACAAGAACAGGGAGAACATGTGTGAGGTAAATCCTAAAGCATACGCAAGTACATGAAAAGGGTAGATTGTGACTATACTTAAGAACAGAAATGACATGTCTAAATAGAATTCAGCCAATTATGTAATCTAAGATGAAAATAACTCGCAGTTTTTGAAACAAGCGAAATAACTTTATAACAGCGTTAAAGTACATATTTAAATTAATAACGCCAACCTTATCAACTATCCTTTGTTGTAATAGCAAATTTTCTAACTATTACCTTTGCACGATTTTGCTTTACAAGGAAAAACTCGCACAAACCGTACCAGAAGAAGAAAAATTTGCTGTTATAAAACAAAAGGATACTTAAAATTACTAAATGAACTGATAGGATGTATATTTAATGATGAAATACTAATCTTGAACTCCATTTAAGCAACTGTTTTTTCTTATTAATTTAATCGTATACATTTCTATAACTCTTTGTCATCATTATCACTATATGACAGTTAAGTAAAGTTTTACATTGGTTCGTGGATTCACACAATGATATATTTTTGAGTCCTTACAAACTCACACCATTATATTTTGATAACAGCAAAAACACAACTGTGAATATATAACTTCAATAAAATACTTGAAGGACTGACGAACTTCCGCGTCACACAATGTGTGGCTTCCTCTTTACTTTCTTAGTAAAAGAATTCATGAATGGAAATTCGTGAATAGAGTATAATAATTCGTGAATAGAGCTAACTTATGTATCCTGTGTCCACAATCTAAATGCTTACCTAAGCTCGAATTATTAAAGTAACTTCTGCTCTTTCTTTTAAATTATTCAATCTTTAAAGTTTGTTATTTGATGCAACTACACTTTTTTCTTTCTTTTAAATAAATTCATGTTTACACTCACTTTAATACCAAGTGTTAAGCTAACTATAACAAATTTCTTCATAAGAATGTACTGGTATTCCATTTTTGCGTAAAAATCAAGTTGTCAAAAACAAAAGACCAATTTCTTTGTTCTCTGTGATCTTAAAGATCTTTTTTTCATAAAGGAACGAGGCACCGACGGTAGTTTTTAAAATCAGCGGAGTATCTGAAATCCTTCCCTGTCATTTTTTATCAATGCTTGATGAAATCTGAAAGATTCAAATATCACAAAATGGAAACCACAAATCCAATATTTCTAACAACGCACACATACAAAAAGGAATCTTGGTAAGACACGCATTATGGATTTAAAATTCACTAAAATCATGTGAAAAAAGAAAGAAAGAAAAAATATTAAAAATGCAAATCAACTTGCTATTCTACTTACCTTGCTAATTGCAGCCCTTGATCTGCTGGTAAAAATGGCTGTAAGGATACTCATCCACGAAAACCTTTTGAAGCCTAAAGCACTGTATGTTTTCTTTTCCGTGTCCACAAAAACTTCTGAAAAAGATTATGCTAGTATTAGGTAACAGATAAGACGAGTTCAAGGAGAGAATAAATGTAAATCAATGACGAAATAATTTCTGAAATAAGAGAAATAGGAACAGCTACAGAATTTATTCATCACAGAGCCAACATGACTTGGGATCAATTAAAATCAGGGTTGGCGAAAACCATGGTTTTTATTGAAAAAAAAAAAAAAAAAAAACAGGTTTTTTGGGTTTAAATAATTTGCTCTATGTATTTATATCACATATGGACAGAAATAAGTTTGTTTCACCTTGGTGTTATTATGCAACAACCGAGTTATGCTGGAATGGGTCACATAAGCTTATAACTGAGTCCAAACCGTTTCTCGACTTACATTCGAAACAAATCGTCCTCCATTTGAACTCGAAACCGGGACTAATTGGCTACAAATGCGATACGTCTACCGACTCACTCACGAAGAACTCCTGATACGTTGTACTGATCTCGACATACTTTTAATATAATTGACTAATTGTCAAGAGTCATTTGAGAAGGACAAAAAGATAAACAGTTGTACAAGTGAAACCATTATACAGAATTACACATGGACAATTTCAAAATACTGCAGAGTACAGAAGAACTAATTAAGTGCAAGTTAGTTCACTACGACTTTTATTAGTCCAAGTTAAAGAAATACGATGACTTAATTTGCATATCAGTAAGAAAAGTGAATAAAGATAAAAATTATTTGAGTCCACTTTGGCTCTGACCCATTTATACATAAATAGATACCAAAGATACTTCTGATTTCAGTAAATACCTCTCGTGGGGTTTGTATGATCCCCCCCCCCCCCAAAAAAGTACGGTATTTCGATGTATTTTATCAATAGTAAACATTATTGAAACGAAACATCATTTAGAATTTTTCTTTGATTGTAATTGCATAACAATAATAACAAACTATAAAAAAATCACAAAAGAAACATTCATAAACTTATAAGAAAAGTTGGTTTTGTAGTATAATCTCTTTGAGTAATAAATGGGAATTTAGGTCTGAATATAATACGAATAATATGCGGGAGTGACACGTGATAACCCACAAATGTGAGTTCATCAAGATTTTACGAACACCTACACTTTTACGAACATTTTTCGTTTAAAGCCAACCCTGATTGAAATTCTAAACAATTTCTTATAACTGAGATGATTTTAATTTGATCTATGAGTTTAGCGTCCCGTTCTCCAGCGACGTTATATGAGAAGTAGATCTACAGTTTAACATGGGATCCGAACCACATGAGCTCCCACCGGGAATCGAACCTGGGTCTCCCACGCCAAAGGATAACTGAGGTAATATAGGTTGCTGACATTTGGCTTTTGTCTATATGCATGTACAGTTTACAATATTTACAATGGAATGGTACTAAATATAATGAAGAAATATTACAATATTAAGTTTTAAGTAAGATTGAGAGCGAACAGAATAATTTACTACGAGATTATACGAACAACATAATTAAAGTACACCTATCTAAGGTTCGCCCAAAATGTTCAGCGTCACTGTTAACTGTACAGAAGTTGTACCAGGATTCTGCACATTTAGTTGATGTGTATTTTTAATAATCTTAATTTTCTGGTGTACTCATTGTTCTCCATTGTACCATATCTGTATTATTAGTCTGTTCTTCATACGCATTACACCTCTTTGTGCTGAAATGGTTCATAAATTAGATATTAACTTGGTTTGCTGAAACACGTCTTTTATTTGTATTCTATGAAAATTACACATATTTTGCAGTAGAAATTCGTCATGGTTTACATAATTGTATCACCTTGCTTCAGAGGCCTACTCCGTTGCCCTCTTGACGTGGTCCTGTTTCGAAATAGTTCTCCTACCGAGAGGTTTTATGTCGACGGGAAAATTTTCTTAAGCCTTCTCTGCAGTAAAAGGAGAAGGGTGAACCATAATTCTCTATATAAATCAATGGATTAGAAAATAAAGATGGATTAAAATCAATGTATTAGAAAGATAGCTTAAGTACTCAATACTATTAAGCTGACTAACGTCAGAGTAGGGCGCCGAGAGAGACGAGAAATCTACAGAAATGATCGGTACACAGATAGTGAAAATATACGTAAAGTGGAAATAAGTATTATAATGTACAATTAATTTGGTATACATACCACCTGCAAAATACTGGCCCTGGAGGAAGTCGTCGATGCCAAGCATTTCCACACCAACACCAATGAGTCTGATGTTATTAGATTTCAGCTGTGGTGCAATGACACTTACGTCTTTTGCCCACAGCCTACAGAAGATTCATCCCCACCGTCGGAAGAAGATAATCACACACGTGTGATCTTTCCACAGACTTTTCATAGGGACTTCCTAAAAAGAATTCACAACAATAACAATGTTATCACAATAGTAAAATTTAACATCAAACATAAATCGATAATAGAGTGTTCTCTGAATACATTCCTGTAAGAATGAGTACATGCAACCTGGGAACAAAGAAATAACTACTCAGGAACTACTTCCTAGCGGCATTTACTAAGTCAAATATATATATACAATTGACAGCAAGCCCAATTAAATGTATGCGTACTAACTGAATGTGAGAGTGACTTACTTCGTCCTTTTATTTATTGAGTTTAACGTCCCACAACGAGGCTAAAGGAGACGATGATAATAATTGTGGAACGATGACTCTGGGAAGAAACGGAAGATCCCCGAGAAAATCCATGTACAGGTGTCTGTCTAACATAAAGCCACTTGGTGTGGGCTTGGATTGAACCAGGGACCTACGAATTAAATTAAATTGTAGCAGCAGGACACCGGTTCAGTTTCCGCACGTTATCTTCGAATAGTACCTTTGAAGTACGATATGTAAGTGTACATATCCTGCATTTCCGATTACCAACATGAAAGTTAGCTATATCGTTACATACTCATTCAAGGTCGGAAAATTACCGGGACATAGTTCGTAGAATCGTAATCTATACTGGACGCCATTGTGGAAAATGGCGACCTTCTAGCAACTTTTACATAAAAGCTATATCAAAATTATCACTGTCATTATCATTATCAAAATTAAACAAGACATACACCTTTCTGTGTTTAACTGCCACTCCTTGTGCTAGAGTAAGTTGTTACGGAATATTAACCTGAAAGTTATTGAAAATCTGACTCTACTCTATGCCGACAAAGAAATTCACTTCACTTCACTTGCAAAGATAAGTAGAATATACGCACTGAATTGGATAAGACGCTTGATTGTAAAATTGTGCCTCAGAAGTCGTAGACAGGACGAAATAAACAGTTTAAATACGATTAACATGCAGCATTTAAACTGAGAACAGTATCGCCATTGCTGATTAAAGTTCCAACAATGAATGATTGAAATATACAATAACTAGTAGTTGAACTCGTCACCGGGAAAAATACATTCTTTTCTATTGAAAGCGATATTCAAGAAATTGTATGCCCCTCTTGAATATTTTTAAAATACTTTTTTCCCGGAAAGCTAGAGAACCCATAGGACGAAAAATGGATGTGATTTTCAAACTCCTTTGCCTCTTTGTTTTTAGTAAAATTAATTGGCTACATAAATCTTCTGAAAACGTTCCGTTTTTAGGTGAGACATACTAGTTCTTGCAGGTTGATTTTTTTCAATCTGAAGAACGAAAACCGAGACTAACAGGCGTCCCGAAAGCTTTTTTTCGGGACAGTTAATTGTTTCATTGAAAACCGGGACGTCTGGCAACCCTAGACTAGATAGCGTAGTGTTGGACGCCGATATAATAAGGCGAAGACTTCGGTCGATTCCGGGTCCACTCGTCCATTTTTTCACTCACTGAATTCACATTTATAGAGGGATTCGCGAGATATAAAACTCGACCATTTTCCTCACTTATTATATACAGATATACGTACTTAAACCGTAATTATTTGGGTTTGATTCTCAGTCCATTTCTTGCTTGGGTAAAGCATTGTGGTATCAGAAATGTATTTCATAATTATTACATACCTCGATGAGAGGAACACAACGGTACAAACAATTTTTCAATCCGACTTTTGGAACTTGAGATAATAGCTTCTCAAATGACAATGAAATTATGGTAAAATTTCGTTTATTTCAAGTTCCGAACATCGGATTGAATTTGGTTTTATACGATTGTGTTTTACATATGGGTGATTCCACGAAAAAGGGAAATTTTCTGTCACGGACATTTCTTCAAACTACCACTAGAAAGAATCACCTCATTTTTATTTTGTTTGGTAGTAACCGTCACAAAGTAGGTATGCCATGTATAACAGTTTGCAAATATAACACGAAACATACGTAAAAAATTAATTATTACCCAATTTCTCAACACCGTGGGCTGTCATAGACTACAGTTGACTGATTTTAATCAATAAATTACAACTGAAGTCGCAAATCAAACATCATTTAATGGTAATTAAATGGAAGAGAACACTTCAATGTTTCGGTTTTGTGGAAAGTAAATCTTTACAACGATTATTTTGGAAAGCTTGACTATGCTTCGATTCTGTCACCTCTATTTCGTCTCAACTCCATGGCAATAGAAAAAATTATCATTGCTCTCAACAGATAGCATGGTCGTCCACATTGGCAACACCCACAAGAAGACAAGGCAGACATGTTTGACTGAAGAACAGAAAAAGTTGTGTGCATGTGTTAAAAGCTATAGGAAAAATATTTTTGTGTGTGGAAAGCAGGTGCGTATATTAATTGATTCTCAACACCATGGTATTTATTACTGAATGTATTTGTATGGTATATACCTTCTTTCCCTTGAGGAACCTACGCCTTAACGTAGAAAATTCGTACACAATTACTCACATGTACTGGTTAAAAAGTGGGCCGGTAAAAATAAATTATATTCGATTTTCTCAACTCCATGGTTCTCAACTCCATGTCCATCTGAAAACTAAGGAATCCACGGTGTTGAGACAAGTCACGGAGTTGATAATCCTGTAGTGTTTGTTATGCTCATGCTCTTCCAAATATTTGTTCTTTCAATATATTGATAGAAATAAAACTCGTTTATGGTCTAGTGACTGGTATGCTCGCCTTTCGTGCGTGGTTCTGGGTTTGTTTCCCGGTGGAAGCTCAAAAATTAATGGTGTTTACTTCGCACAGTAAGGCAATTAAAAAACTCATTTGAGTAGAGATGTACTGAAACCTGATCGCGCAGACCATCGCAACGGTCGTAGGAGCCGACACGCTCACCACGTGTCATTCACACTCAAAGACGGCTGGAGGGTCCTAGCCCATTTAAGAGTCTTCATCCCGGCGAAATTAAAATACCGCTAATTTTAGAGTAATTATGTGATATCTTCAAATAGATAAAAGATAATCGAAATGTGGAACAAGAGCGCCCTAGACAATATTATTTTACATGAGAAACCGTTATCACGACTCACTTATCTGCTTTCGATTTCGAGCCATTTTGAAAATCGGCATTTATTTTCGCGTTTCTAAACAGTTGAAAACGGAAAGCCACTAGGTGACTTGTGATAACGGTACCTCACGCAAAATAATATTGTCTAGGGCGTTCTTGTTCCATATTTCAATTATCTTTTATCTATTTGAAGATATCACATAATTACTGTAAAATTAGCGGTATTTTAATTTCGCCGGGATGAAGACTCTTAAGGAGTGTTTCGCGGAAGTTCAGATTTGGGGCTGTCAGGTAGCCGGAGGTAAAACTTCAGTCAAGTCAAGATGGATGGTATCTGTTTTTAACCTATTGACGTCTGAATCTTATGATCAACTAATTGTTTTCTTTTCAGAGATTGTCGAAGAGTCTGAGGGCAATATGCGGACAGTCAATTTTATGACGCGGATCGGGAGGAATTTCTCCTGGCCTACTAAACCTGACGTTTAAAAAGCGTTGGTAGTTGTCATTCTGTGTAGACTAGAACAGCCCTTCCCTGTTTCCTCAAGACATTTCCTTCATTGGAGTGGGAAATGAGGGCTATTTAACAAAGAACATCGAATTATCCAAAGAAAACAGAAATGATGAGTGCCTTACACTGTCATTTAGTGTGCATTATACAGGGCGTTTCAAACAATGCCGACAACGTTTGGGAGGTGATTCCTAACACCAAGATAAGATAAAAGTATAGACCAATCTGGGTGCACAAATGCTTCCTTTCGCAGTTATAGGCTGCCGAAAACATGAAAAAAATTAACTTTGAAGGTAAAGGTCCATCGCATAAAACTATGGGACCTACCGTAGTCGGGTCAGACTTCACTTAGGAATTAGTATGTGCGCTATCCAAATATCCATGTTTCAGAATCTTGCGGTACTTCCACAACAACTTTTATAGAAGTAGTTGGTGAGTACTTCAGATTATACGCCCGTAACCAAACTCCCTCTATAAAAATTGCTTCGTGAGTACCTCAGGATTCTGAAACATATTTTTGGATAGTGCACATATTAGTTCCTAAGTGAAGTCGTGACCCGACTACGGCAGATCTCATAGTTTTGGAACTATGGACCTTTAAAGTTCATTTTTTTAATGTTTTCGGCAGCCTATAACTCCGAAAGGAAGCATTTGTGCACCCAGTTGTCTATACTTTTCGTCTTATCTTGGTGTCAGAAATCAGCTCCCAAACGATGTGTGTATTGTTTTGAAACACCTTGTATATATACCAAATATACGGTACAAATACACTTACCAAATATTGAAAAAGTATTGCACTTTCGACGTGTGGACTTGATCACACAGAGAAGACAAACGGTTTACATAAGCTCAGAAAACAAATGAAGTAGACAATAGACAGGTTTAGTGACTACTTCGTCTGTTTCGTAAGCTTATGTAAAAAGTTTGTCCTCTCCATATGATAGTCAACATATTGAAAGCGCAATAATTTTTCAATATTCGATAAGTGTATGTGTATTTCTTTTTTTTTATTTACGTCACATATGCATATATATATATATATATATATATATATATATATATATATATATATATACTCAATTTTGGAACCTTCATTAGATATATTTTCATATGCTTGCAGTATTTTCTGGAGTATTTTTGTATAACAAATTACGTGTCATCTAGTTTGTTAGAATTTTATTCAACATAAGGAGAATAATTCTAACTTACAAAAACTAGTGGAAAATTATTACAATTTTTATGTAAATTATAAGCTTAATCACTTATAAACCAAAATTTATCACCCAGATGTATCACGTTTCTCAACTCCACAGCAATTTTCAACTCCGTGTTAACTAATCTCAACTCCGTGACCTATGGTCTCAACTCCGTGGGTGCTGAAAAGTTTATTATTTTTTATTTACTACACCAATAACGATTCAGCTCTGCTGAACACCTAATTAACATGTACTTTGTAGTAGTAAGTGCATGTGATATTTTTATTGAAATAGGCGACCATCAACGGAACAAAAATTTTCCAAGTGAAAATTTCCCTTTTTCGTGGAATCACCCATATCGAGATCTATAATAACTGTGAAGAACAGTTTTTATACCATAGCACAACGTCTCTCAAGTGAAAGTACCCAAAGGTGCTGGTCAAGTTTAGGCACACTACAATCTGCCAAATTTACAGGTAAAATTTAACACCTTGCGTAGAAAGACATGTTTATAAGGAATAAATTTCTGTAGGCGGCAGAATTACTAGTTTAAATCATTACAAGTGCTATAGGACGGTAAAAATAACTGAGTGCATTTGAAAGGTGATTGTATTAGATACTATCTTTCTGCACGTGAATTATTTCTGAAAGTGTACAGAAATTCGCATTACTTATGCGGGGTTAACTACCGCAGATGGCGGTCACGAAATACAAAATTTGCGGAGAAATGAACAGAATCAGACTAAATGTGATAATGAGAGTAACAAACGTTAGAAAGGTCATCACTGTAGACTGATTAATAAGGGAGAAAACGTAAGTTAAATAGTGGACTGTATGTGTTCACAATGGCATGATGTGATATGAGGTGAGGTGGCAGTAGAGCATAATCTGACAGTGTTTCAAACCCACTGTGTTATTAACTATCTTAGGATAAGTATACTACTTTATTATCATGGAGGGCAAGGTGAAATAAAACGAGCCTTGCGGGGTTTCTAACCCCCTTCGCTCGCTCAGCTGTTTCGTAACATAAGTATTATATATATATATATATATATCAATAAAGTTGTGTGTGCAAAGTTGACTAAATATCACATGACGTTAAGTCACGCTCGGATGATGCAAGTTCAATGTAAATTTAACTTCACCCTTTGGGAAGACTTCATATTTAATCTGCCGGATTGTTCTAGTCATTAATGAGTAGTGTGTAGTTTGCAACACTTAACAGTCCCAAGTTACTAATTTTGTGCAGTAATACTATACTAATGTATACGGAAGAGCAAAAAGGAGCATGCAAATAAGAACTATTTGTGAATAGTGAATTAATAGTGAATAGTGAAGGTCAGAAATGCAACAGGGGTAATTGTAGGTAAGATATATGAAAAGAACATGTAAGCTGTAATACAACCTTGAAAACAGATTCATGTGGGCTTTATTAGGGGCAGCCATCTGCGGGAGTTTAGACCTTATGCGGATACCCACCACTGCTGACTGCCTACTCTCTTCGGATGCATCACAGCACGATCACCCAGTCATAGGATTGCCAACATGTCGATTTTTTCACCGGCCTGGCTGGATATATTGCTGTTATTATGATTAAAGCCGGTGACCGGTGAAACTTCTTAAAATCCCCTTTATGACCGGTTTTTCAAATATGTATCTAGTTCGAAGTAACTTCCATTCTGTAAATCCAAAACTGTCACCTTTCACCATTCTATCAAATATTAAAATATTTTGTTCATATGTTTAGACATTTTTGAAGACATGATAGGGACTATATCAGGGAAAATTTGGAAATGACTTGTAAGGAATTTTATACATTTATTGAGAGTCAAAAATGACTTCTTAAAGGAATTTCATGTGATTGACGTATAAGTTTAAAGAATAAATTTCATTTTCCAAATTCAGAATTGTCACGTAAAGATTAATGTACTTTTGTTAATCTGTTTCGATGATTTTAAAGAAGTGGCAGTTACTGATAAACACAATAAAATGATCAATGCCGATATCAGCTTCTCATTTATAGAAAAATGTATCTATTAAGATTATTAGTGAATGTACAAAGGATTATGCGGAATACAGGTGCTAATGCACTTTTGATTACGACAGTACATTTCCTTCCCATGGATGGGTCCAAACCACGGGCGTTATTTCAGACTTCGCTTGAAGGGGGAGCAAGTGAACCACCGACATAAGACTTTCACGTTTTGTACTAATATATTAGTAGACAATCGATTAAAGTACACGTATTCCTCAAACTCTTCGAAGGGGGGAGCAATTGTCCCCTCCTGCCTCCCCTGGTCCGAACAGAGATACTTCACACTTAGACATATATTATAGGGAATTTGGAGGGGGGTGCTTTTTTTTTAATTTCCAGAGTTGGCAACCCTACCCAGTCATGGGTTCTCCAAGTGCAGTTAGATGCATTCGTGCTTCTTACTGCCCATCTAGCACAGGTTGGTTTGTTTCTTGCACTAGTTTTTACGGCACATATCTGGACTCTCAGCCTATATGTAAATTGTGAAAGAATTGTAATTTTTCAACAATCACTTTTAGCCGCCCTCTTTGAACTTCGTCTATGCTAAGTCAGGTATTGTCATTTTGGAGAACAATAAGAATTAAACAATTATAAATTTTGAACAACCATTCCATTTAGTGTGCCAGAACTTGACCTTCACGGTTTTACTACTTATGGTCTACGGAGTTCCTAAATAAGTGGATTCTTATAATTTTTTTTTTTTTTTTACCTATTTTAACTAATAGTAATATTTCCAGGTAATAGTATACATGAGAACCCCCTGTCTTCCGTGCGCGAGGATACTTCATATTATATATTTATAATTAACCAAATTAAATCACTGCGTTGTCTTCATTATATGTGCTTAACATTCTATTTTTACTTTCTAGAATAAATTTTGTTGATTTCGATTCGAAAAATGTTAAATATTTTAAAATTTATATCATGATGCAGACCAAAATCCTTGTTGCATACAATGTAATGCGCTATAGCATATAAAGTACAAGGGCAAATAGGTACGTTCTTTTTTATTTTCGTATCAGTGGATAAGTAAATGAAAGTGGGTTTGTTACCCCCTTTCTAAGTTCGTAGATACTCAATGAATAATCCCTAAAAGTATGAGCGTCCAGCTTCTTCTGGAACTCAGACGGTCTTACGTATACTATATCCGATTTCCAATTTACGGCCAGAATATGAACCGTTATTTCTACAACACAAATGAGTGCATTAAACATTTACTCCTGGTCATTCATTATTAGAGACCGGATGTTAGGCAAAATGCCTATTCTTTAATATTAAAGATATGATCAAAAATGAAGTTTTAAAGTTTGTATGGGGGATTATAGTTTTGATTTAAGCCAATTTTATTTTGCCTATTTTGACCTTTACTGCCTAAATAATTGCTATAGTGCCTAATGTTGCCTATTCTATGCATTTTCTTCAAAATTTATCCTTCATTGCGAAAATATATAATTTATATAAAATAAATAATACAGACATATATACGTGTATTATGTGTTTAAAAACACAGGCACGTCGTACGTTACAATATAATATAAGGTGAACATCAAAGATATGCGCATACTTCGGGAGGTGATTAATTATCAAAAGAAGACAAAAAGTCCTCTTGTATTTTATCGAATTCCGTGTCGTGTACGAGTGACAGGAGTGCCAACTTGGAATTGAAAATCGAATCTTGACAATTGGGACGGAACAGATAGATGTGCACACACTTTGGAAGGTGATTCGTAACATGAAAAGAAGACAAAACGTCCTCTTGAATGTCAAGAATCACCTCCTGAAGTATGTGCACATCTTTCAGGTTCACCCAGTATATATGGAATTCATAACAAGCTTCGTTTTTATATATACAATAAAAGAAATTAATAACAAACAAGTATATTTCTATATTCTTTAAACATTATATATGACTTGAATCTATTTTTTAATGGTATTGAGTGTTTATCTTCATTATTTCGAGTTACATTTTAGTGCCTATTTTACTGCCTATTTTTTAAATTTTTAGTGCCTATTTGCCTGCCTATTTTCCAGGTTTTTAGTGCCTAAACATCCGGTCTCTATTCATTATCGTACCTGCATACATTTATCATCCATGTGGACAATCGCACGGTTGTAGTTTCGTACCATGTTTCAGAATTATTTATAAGAACCAATATGAAGTATATAGTATTATTATAAATTAGATATTATACTTACTTCTCCTGACGCAACATTTCTTAGGAGATTCTTTTCAATTTTCTCCAGCATCATGGGTTGAAACTGATATTGCTTCAATGCCCACCTATTAGAACCTGTACTGACTCCTCTTCCACTGACAGCTGGAGATGATTTGAATGTTTGGACTTGAGTTAACCTTGATCTAAAAATACTCAAGCCCATATCATGCTTATTCAGCAGTTTTATTCTACGTTCATTCCATTCCTGCACGTACGTAGTAAACAAACAGAACACGCCCGAAGGTGAAATTGTCTGTGCGTGTCTCTGCCCAGCAGTGTGTGACCACCCAGCTAAAATATTATGGATTTAAAATGTACTAGATCTGGGGAAAAAGTACTAAAATTTTATCTGCTCCCGTTTCACCCTATTTATGATATTTTACGATACTAATATCTTACTAGAAAGTTTCCGGCAACTCCCCTCCCCTGTGGGAGGAGAAGTGACTCCCACATTCTTGAAAGAACCCAGAAATTTAATTTTTTTAGTGAAAATTCGACAGATGTTATCTACTATGCCGTTTCTTCGTATATTTGTTGCCTACGACATCTCGCGGCTTTCAAGCTTGTAAATAGTGCTACCACAGGAAAAATAACAAGAACTTTTTATGTTCTCTGTAGTGCTACATGGTTCATTTTCTCTCCCCCCCCTCCTCCTAGCGAGGAACAACTAACCACTGTCAGAATCCCTTCTCGTTGAAGGAGTCAAGACAGCACCTATGTCCCATTTCCGACCACTGTTGAAAAAAAAAAAAAAAAGCAGAAAAGTTACCAGGAACATTGAAATTTTCGTACAATGCCAAATTTTCATGAGATTCCCTTTTCTCTCTCAAATGTATTTATGAGAAGAGAAGAGGAGGACAAAAGTACTAGATTTGTTGGTGAAAGTACTAGCGGTGGTCACACTGCTGTGTCGTATGTGCTATAAACAGAAATCAGCTGATTATTTTAATTGAAATTAATGCCTCTCAATTGGAAAGATTTCATTCTTTAGAACTTTGGAATTCTCATTCCCTAACACAACGATTCCCAATCTTTTTCAATTTGCGGCACACTACAGGTGTAACTTGAATTCTCGCGGCACACTCATATAGATATTATTATTATTATTATTTGTAAATATAAAATATAATGTAATTTTTTCTTTGATTACTGATCTCCTCACAGAGAAAAATGCTCGATCACTGATTTCTCACCGTGGTAAATCACCATGTTTATTTTTTTTTTTCATTCTAATTTAAAAATAGAAAACGACTGCAATGAGATATGGGATCAAGGCTTTTAAAAATACAATTTTTCTTGAAAACTGCATAAAACCTTTCACTAAGAAGGAAGATCACCAAATAACTAATGAACAAACAAATCTCTTTTACTTTTAAAACAAAAATGTAAGTAATTTGTATGCATGTTTGCTTTGTCGAAAGGACTGAATGTAAGAGAAGTTCCCCAAAGAGTACGCACTTAGTCTTTAAACACGTTACGCAGAAAAGGGAAATCACCCAGAGTGATAATTCTTATCACAAATCTTTATTTATTCCTTAAGGTTAAAATTGGAGGCAAATATAAAGACAGTGACGCGATAGTTACAATAATAGAACAATGCATTTGCGCACTCTTGAAGGTCTATGTCTCTAAGAGTACGCAATGTATCCTCCAAGAGTACGCATTTGCTATGTGGAAATAATACTATTACAAGGCAGCAAATGAGGATGACATTACACAATTCAAAGAAAATATGACAGAAACACGGAAAGAGGTACAAAGTCTTTTGGTTTTGCGAGAAATTGATATAAATGAATACAAATATAAGTGTAATATCAAAAGTATCAAATTCTTGACAATGAGGGAAATCAAAAGATAGTCGACAATTAACCTAGGCCTAGAAAGTGCAATTACAAAATAAAATTGAAAACTGCCAAATTATACCAAAGTATAATTGACACTGCCTTTAAACTAAACAGAAACTTATATGCGCAAATAAAACAAATAGAAACATTATAATGAAATTGTGCATCTAAAACCTAATCCGCCTTATGCAGAGTCGTATTGACGTATGATTAGCCGCATACTAAAGGCCAGACTACTGCAGGAAACATATGTTAATCGAACTCTTTAGTATGGCACTAATAACGCCTCAAAACGACTCTGCATAAGGCCCAATATGTTTTGATCATTAGCAGCTGTCACATTAAAAAAACCCGAGGCCTTCATAATTTGAACAGGCCTCATGCCACTACTTTCTACAGGCATGATAGTGCTCCTAATCCTCGATGATGGGTTCCGTGTACTGCTCATCACATCCAGGGCAGAAGTAATTCTTCTTGGATGAAGATCTTGGTTGGTCTGAAGAAACATGACATCTTCCTTCAGTCTTGCATCAACTTAATCGTTAGGTCTATTCCTCTTGCAAGCTGCTTCTGTGGATGCTTCAAGTTTGTTTTTGAACGGTGGAAACTTCATAATCTTAGACTTCTTCCCTGCTCTTTTTCTTTTCTGTACACCTAAATGTTTAGGAAGCTGTAGAAATGCTTATGGATTGATTGCCACTGGTTCATCTGGAACATCTTATGTTGTTGCACCATTCTCTTTGCTTTTAGCAGAGCACAGTTGTTGATCGATCAGCATCGAAAATTGGAAGTCTACTTCGCTCAAGACGTCAGGATTGAAAGGATGGATCCCTGTAGCCTGCACGAACTCCTAGCTTTCTCAATTGTTGCAATCCCTTCGTATACAATGTGGATGATGAAGGAAATGTCTCTTTGTGTTAATCTTCCCGCGGGTGATCAATGGTTGTTGAGCATCCATTTGTCACATTTAGCTGCAAAGGCAGTCTTCAGAGGTACGAACCCCTTGTCAAGGGGCTGCAGCATGTAGCTTGCATGCAGAGGAAGAGAAAGAAAGGTAATATAATTATTCCTACAATACAACACTGCTTCCAAAGCGCAGTGTGTGGCGTGGTTATCAAGAACGAGCAACAGTTCATCATTCTGAGTTGGCTTCACAAGGTGAGAGAAATGTTTCAACCAATCCAAAAAAGTTCGTTGGTTATGTATCCAGAATCTGAGACCAAGGTAAAGTTCCTGCAGGTCCATCTTCATATAACACAACACTTCATACACCAGTTGGAGACATGTAACAGGGAACAGAAATCGTCTGTTCCCTCTCACCAGACACAACTTTACCCACATGCCTTTTACCGATTGGCGAAAATACATTTGGAATTTTATTTGGGAGAGTTAAAATTCCATTTTCATCCATATTAAACATTCTATGAGATAGAAATTGTTTGTTTTGTAACACTGCCTGAAAATTGCTGAAGAATATCGTGTATTGAGTTTTGTTGAAGCCAATTCTTTTTCCAAGGCTGCACTTCTCCGGTGAGCGCAATATTAAATTATTATTCCTTTTGCAAAATGCATATATCCAATTCTTTCCGGCTTTCTTCTTTTCTCTGTTGAAGTTATGTTGATGGGATTTCTCTCTGCATAGTCGAACGCAAGGTCCATCAGTTGTTAGCATGTGATACCGTAAAGCATGGAGTCAAGGTCCCTTAAGTGCTGAGCCAATTCCTGTTCTTGCAGAAGGATGAATGTTGGCTTTATCCGTTGCACAGACGTTGGGACAGTACCCTAGAAAAATTAGAAAACAGGAAACTATAGCTAAACAAGAACCATTTAAAAACTCATTGCAGTATGTTAGTTTAATTATGAGACTCTTTTCCAAGGTTAGTTCGCATGCAGTAGATTCAAATTTGTCATTATCTGATTTTTGAAAATAATCATACCCATTTTTCTGATATTTTGTCCTACTTTATTCACTTCAGAAATAGCGTAATTACACATTGCTATAATGTAAATAATTGATGATTCACATTAGTATTGCTTTAGTGAACCGTGTAAATCACCGGCGATTCACATCATACCTAGGCCTACCTACGTTCTCGGGCCATGCGAATCAACAGCTATGCACGCCGGTAGTGTTCATATTAGATAAACCTTTAATTTTGCCTCAAAGTAACCCCGCAGTGTCAGAATCGGAAAAGAATCTGACGAGGTGTTCTCTGATAGTCAAATTCAATTGTCTACACAATCCTCCAAGAGTACGTATCACCGGTACCGAAGAGTGCGCGCGTACTCCCTCGCACTCATTTTACAAATCTGTCACAAGTGTGCAGTAGTTTCCAGATATAATGATATTATCTGCCTTATGCCCAAACCTGATTGTGACACCTAACATTTGATACTAAGTTTAGAAACAGAATACATCTGTATTCAACAACACACACTAATTAGTGGGAACTCAATTATTACACTGGAAGTATCAAAAGTATTTACTTACCAATAAAACGTAGGGCAAAGATCATGTCAGCAGACAAATTCGGTACAATAATCTTTCACACAACAACGCTTCTGCAGGAATGCACACAAATATCGTACAGCGTTGCCAGATCTGGCAAATTGTTCATCGTACTCTTAGAGGCCGCGCGCTCTTAGAGGAACTTCTCTTATTTTAAAATTTCAAGTTACGAAGTAGTCTGCAACAATAAAGAACCAATAATGGTCATAACAATGATAACAAATACTAGTTTCAACATTAAAAATGTACAGAAAAGTAACAGTGTGAAACTCGAAATTCATAGTAGAGGTTCATGTTGATATTAAACACAAATATACAATTTTCCCTATGTCTTGCAATTTGATTGCTATAGAATTAATAATTTTGTTTCGATTTCCTAGCGGCCCATTCGCGGCACACCGGTTGGGAAACGCTGCCCTAACACTTTGCGTCAACGGAACGCAAAATCTGCAGTTTAGTTTGCGTTAATTCAGAGGGCTGGCACTAGGAAACATGTCGCTCCGTGCAGTTGCATCACTTGCCGCCCTCCTTTCTCCAGAAAGAAAAAATCTTAAAAGCCACAACTTTATGTATGCTACCCCATCATGAACAACTAAGGATACAGTACATTCGCACTCAGAAAGACTTACACTACAATATCGTTATGTTTTTTTCCTTTAAGTAATAACTTGGTATGTTAGTGCAAGATGAAGCAAACACACTTGCAGAGGAAAGATTGTAATCCTTTTATGGAATTCAATATCGAGCTTCAATCTCAATATATCAGTTTGCAATTCCACTGCAATTAGCTCTTTTATCTTGATTTCTTGATTTTCCTTCTACATGTGTTAATTTAAAAATAAATTGTTTCCACTCTCAGTGATAAGGAACTTGTGACAAAAACAAGAGTAGTTGTCATATCAAAACTGTGATAACTAACTAAATGGAACAGGTGTTAGCTGCTGTTCGACAATTGAGTTCTTGTATTAGACAACAATCAAGCAATTCATGAGATTTATTTGGCCATTTGCTTTAGCACTGTCAGTAGCGTATTTACGATTTTGTTTCGGGAGGCTTGGGTAACTTTAGTCCTGGAAATATGAAAATTCTGCAAGATATTTCATTTACTTTAATATAGTAAATAAAATTTTGGGGGGCTTAAGCCCGAAAGCTCCCCCTTAAATACGCCACTGAGCACTGTCCATGTGACTTCAAATGAATGCTACCTAAATACAATTTATGAATGTAGTATCAGTATTCTGTGCTGGATTACTACTAGGCCCGGGCCTAGGGATGCATCATTTTTTTAGGGGCGCGTTTGGGCGAAAATTTAGTAAGCAAGACAAAAATTTCACTTGAATATTATTATTATCAATAATAATAATAAGAAGAAGAAGAAGAAGAAGAAAAATAGTGTATAAAAATAACAACAATTTTATAGCATCATAGTACCCTTTTCTACTGTTTCATTTACTTTTTATAATTTTGCTGTGATGAAAAATAGCTACGATTGAAAAGGTAATTTATTGTCTCTATTCAAAAGAACAATTTTGTATTGGAGTAAAAGTATAAATTTCAACAATCAAAACAATATCTTTTTTCTTTCCAACAATCAGAATACAAAAAAAAAAAAAAAAAAGTCCGTTTCACACTGTGAAACGAAATTCATTTATTTATTTAAGTAATAAACAAACTCCATGGTTTTAATGTTATTTAAGTAAATTTACATATTTGTTTACTACAAATTGTGATTATTGTTCAATTTGCGACAAAAACAATTATTATACGTGTAACAAAGCTTTTCAACAAATGTTAATATAAAATCTAGTTTATCAAAACATCAAAATATGTAAAATTTAAACAAATACACAAAAGTTTAAAATATCAAATAAATAATTCATTTTGCTACTACACAAGAAGAAATCACCAGAACGGATTTGATATTACCTGGAAATGATCTAAAAGAACATCTATTGTCTAGGGAGTAATATACATAAACTAGTCTTTTCAGAGTAAAAACGCTTCATCCAGCTCCTTTCCAGATGGTAAAGTGTCAAGGGCCGACGAGACGTTGCCACGTAGAGTAGAACTAAATATAGCTATGCACTGTATTAGAAAGGATGTGGAGTGAACTTCTCCGGTAAGCGCCACTAGTCTCTCGAGAAGATTGATTTTGGTTTGGTGGGGCTCTAAGCTATTGAAAGTAATGGGGCCCTTTAAGTATCAAGATGAACGTAGGCACGCTATAGGAGAGAGGGAGGGCATTGGTACGATTTTTACTTACCCGAGATTTTAGAAGATATCTTCAACTTGAGAAACATGATTTTCTTTTCCTACTTAAACTGATTATTTAGCTACATTTCCAATTTCCAATATTGTTTCTACTAATGTCGTACCTGGAGTAAATTACATTTTACGAAAGATCTGCAATCTTTACTAATCTTCCCCATGTAGAGGCAGATTGGTACTGGCTTGGGGCAGATTGGTACGAGCAAAGTGAAATATCACACAGACTTTTTGATAATAGAAATAACTTGATTTTTTGTTTTATTTTTCATGAAATATTTTGAGATATAATATTCTATTCAACTTCCACAAACTCAAATATTTTAACAATAGATTTAACACCTACAGCAGCAAAACTGCAAAATAAAAACAAGTTTCATAAAAAGAATGTGAAGATTTGTAAGAATCTCTAGCAATTCAACAGATCTAGTTCAACCTGTAACAAAAAAATAAAAAGTCAAATACTTGCTTGTGTTTTCATCAAAATTTAAAATTCCGCAAGCTATTTGCAAAGATAAAAACGTACTATAAATGAGGTTCTGTGTCTACAAGGAAAAATAGAAGTAAATAATCGAACGGCTACGTACAGTTTACAAAATTTTGAAATATTTCATACCGCAATTACTAACTAGAAAAGATGTTATACTTTTGGTTCGACCATATCCCTTGTCTCCAAAGGAGGCGGAGCTTTGTTATTATAAAGGTAACCAAGACAGTTCTGTCGCTTTTTCACCCACAACCTTCGAACATCGATATGTCACCTAAGACGCACCTGAAAGATCAAAAATAGCCCCATCAGCATCGACAACCTTCTTCCAACGTTCTGGAAGGCCATGGATTCCATCGCGGTAGAACAGGTGATAATCGGATGGTGCAATGTGCGGGAAGTATGGCGGATGCAGTAGTGTTTCCATTCAAGGTGTAGAATTGTGTCCCTGGTCATCCTAGTCACGTGGAGCTTATCGTTGTCCTGTAACAAGAGGACCGCTTTGAATTTCAGATGTACCGGCTCCAGAGTTTTGAGTTGTTCTTGAACACGGCTCAACTGCTGACAGTACATAGTTGCACTAATGCTCTGACAAGACAGTAGCAGTTCCCGATGCACGATGCCACGAGCATTCCACCAAACACACAGGAGGACCTTCTTTTGGTGCAGTACTGGTATCAGCTGTTTTGGAGTTGGTTTATGGGATGCTACGGCGCCGTGGAGCTTCGTACAGAACCCGCTTCTCATCATATGGCAACACCCTGTCTAGAAATTGCTCCTTCCTCAGACAAGACACCTAAAAAACAGGTATCTGCTCGCGTTGCCTTCTGGTCCGGATCCAATCATGTGGAACTCATCGACCCAACTTGTAGTGCTTCCCAAGTTGATGGAGGTGCTGCCGAACGGTTTTTTCACTCACACTGAATTGCAATCTCAGTTCCTTACATGTCTAGCCACTGTTCGCCTTAATTGCTGCCTGAAGATCTTTATTTTGTACATGTGTTGGTCTTCCGGCACATGCTGCGTCTTCCAATGTTTGTTAAGCCACCGCTGCACTGTCTGCGTAGTCATGATACCTCACCAAAGGCCTAGCATATCTTCTCCCTTGCTACAGCGGCTTTGACCCCAGTTTGAACTTGTACACCATAATCGCCCTTAGGGCTGTGGAGATTCCATTTTCACTCTGTCATTACGCAAATTCACTGTGTAACTGCACTGCCACAATCAGGTAGTATGTTGGTATATCCACACCAACAACTGATCTTCGCTTTATCACCATTAGTGATGAGGAAATGCAAGACCAAGACCGAGGTGATCTTGGTCTTGGTCTTGGTCTTGGTCTTGCACATCCAGTCTTGGTCTTGGTCTTGCACTGGAACACTTGGTCTTGGCCTTAGTCTTGCACACCCAGTCTTGGTCTTGCATGCAAGAATCTTGCAAGTCTTGCATTTAAGAAATCTCAAGCTTTTCATAGGTAAATTTTACTATTGATATAAGGGATAAGAAACTCTACAATGCACCAGTAGTGACGCAAATACAATGTATGTTTCTAACTGTAATATAATTTAACGTCGTGTAAGTATGATGATAGTGTACCAAAATTCACAAAAGTAAATCCCCACGTTAAGCGGTTTTGCATATCCAGGCTCCTAACTATGAAAACATTTACGATCACTCCAACCCCAATCATTTCACAGATTCAACCTGTTGTATATAAGTTATTAGGACGTAAAATTGAATGTAGTTTATACGAAAAAGACTTCTATGCATTGCAAGACCTGTAACGCCCAAATATTCACCACAAACTTATAGTCGTATCGAAATAAAAAAAAAAATGTGGAGCAGGAAACTACTTTACACAAAAGTCTAAAGAAGCTCAGTGAAGACGTACGAACTGGTCGAGCGGTTTGGGTGAATAGTCTATCAATCGTAATTGTATGTGTTCAAACCCTGTAGGTATTATTCATTTTTTTCTTTCTTAAAAGTGTGTTCCTATTTTCATCAGAGGACTAAGAACATTTCTTTGAATAAATCTTTGGCAACTACTTTTCTCTCAAATTCGATTAGAAAGGAACATTATATGAATTGCAAATCTAAAATCCAAAGCTGAAAACAAAATATTAAGTATGTTCAATATTTCATTATTATCCTTTGATTTGTAATGAAAAACTAATTATAAGCATTGATAATTTCAGAAGATTCTCCCCGGGTAATGGTCAATATATGAATGAGAGAAAAATGATAAAACATTATTAGTCCACTTTGAGCATGATCGAAAATATGGCCACGAAGGGGGAAATTTATGTTGACAAGGTCTCAAATTCTCCCACAGGTCATGCCCTGAAATTAATCACTGTTTGAAAGGTTTCCTTAACAAATACCTAGGTAGAATCAGGGGCGGATCTAGGGGGGCGATCGGGGCAATCGCCCCCCCCCCCAGAGGAGGAAAATTTCTTTCTTTATATATATAAATAAAATCTATCCCAGAGTTTGGAGCCCTTAAAAGTTGCATTATGACAACCCACCGCCCCCCCCAGAAGTCGGTCCTGGATCCGCCCCTGGGTAGAATATTACATTTATTTCTCGTTCTACGTTTTGAAATGACAAAATCATAATTTTAATACGATAAGCATAAATATTTATAGAACTAATGAAGTAAATAGTATTGTGTAAGTTATCGATTTCTAATCGGATTAAAACTAGAATATTCGTTTGCATGCACTTTAAAGTAAATCCTCTCTCTATATAATTCTTACTGGAAAACATGTTTAACTCCAATTACTTAATCAATATCTTTAATATCTTTTTATTGTAATATTTTTACTTTTCAATGTCGTATACACTTCATTACCCAAAGCAAAACCTCGCAAATGTATACTGGGCTAGTGAATATTATCAAATAAATTATCATTTAGTTTACGTAAATACTGCATAGCCTGATTTCAAATTTCGTACTTTAACTAATAATAATAATAATAATAATAAAATCATAGCCATATTTTATAAGAGTTTTAGGCTTACTCAATAAATGAATTCAACGTGGTCTCTATTCGAAGTTCTATTTGTTCGAATCCGATAGAAATACAAAGAGAAACTTCGAGAACAGGTAAAAGAAAATTGTTACTTTGGTGGGACTGGAACTTACGTTTAAGAGTTCCTTTCAATTTACAGACAAATGCCTTAGACACTTTGTTTATTTTCTTTAATTTAACTGATTCACTGAACGTATCTGAGTAAGTTGTCCCTATTTTCTACTCGGTTATACACGTTTTACAATCATTTCCTTTAAGCTTGAACGACAGGAACACGAATTCAAAAACGTATGGAACAATTAAAATTCCAAAGTTTCCTCACCGGGAATCCTACCCGGGACCCCGTACACTAAAGGCACACGTGCTAGCCACTAGACCAGCGGTAAGAACGAATGAAATGTATTTTGAAGTGTCGGAAATTTATACCTATTTCACCCTGATGTAATATGTATTGATGTTTTTATGTTTACCGTATTCGTTACTTTGTGGAATGATATGTTATTCATATAGGTTCTATTACGTATTCTTCCATAAAGATTATATAAATTATGAGAATTATTCATGATCTTTCATGGAAATTCGCTGGTGCATGCACAGTAGACAGGCAGTGTAATTGGAAGGTGAGTTCTACAGAGATTTTCGCCGACATTATTTAATAGCTATATAGAAGAGATAGCGAAAAGGAATCCACCTAATAAAGATAGAATTTCGGTAGAAGATAAAATGATGAGGTGTATACGGTTCGGGGTTGATATGGTTGTTGTTGCAGAATCTAAAAAGAAAATTAATAAGATGTAGAAAACTTGAGAAAAGCTTCTGAAGAATATGGGATGAAAATAAATGTTAGAAAGACAAAATCCATGGTGATTGAAACGAAGCGATCTGTGTCAAATATGGAAGTAGAAGCGGAAGAAAACAACAAATGACTAGTTTTCGATGTCTGAGTAGTATTATTAGTGATGATATGACATGCGAACGTGAAATAAAAGCAAGGATAGAAATGGCGAAAGAAGCCTTTAGGAAGAAGAAAATATTATTTTGTGGGACCTTGAATAGAATTGAAAAAATCTCATAAAATGCTTCGTGTACTGTATTTTACTGTATTTATAAGGCAGAATCATGGACATTATGCAAAAATGATGAGAAGCAATTGAGGGCTTTCGAAATATGTGCGTGGAAAAGAGTAGAGAAATAGCTGGGTCGAGAGGAAAACGAATGAGAGGGTGTTAGAAATGATAGGAGAAAATATTATTAAGAAGAGGAAGAGAAACTGGTTGGGATATTGGTTAAGAAGGAACTGTATCATGAGGGATGTGCTAGAGGGTATGGTGGCAGGAAAGAGAAGAAGGGGATTAATTAGACTATATATAAGCAGAATTAGGTTATTGGCGATATCAAAACAGGAAAATCGTATGTGAAGATGGAAAGGTTAACAGAAGATCGTAGAGCATGGCAGTTTCTCAGTCGCGGTAAGTGACCCGCTGCTAATGGCGGAATACTTCTGATATAATGATGCTGATGATGCACAGTAGAAACAGAAAAATCCACTTTACTGTCATTACTAATGCGAATCACAATGCAAATTTCTACAGGCTGTCAAAATGCCTTGCTCTAAAGGCTGTAGAAAACTATCTGTTACTATGCGAGGGGAAATCATAGGTCGTTTAACTATGGAACAAACTGCCATTCAGATAGCTAGGGGTATGGGCTGTGACAAGAAAACAGTGAAGAAATTGATTTAGTGGTATGAAGAAAGTGGTGAATATTTCACATTTCAGCCAAGAAGTGGGAGACCAATAATAATAATAATAATAATAATAATAATAATAATAATAATAATAATAATAATAATAATAATAATAATAATAATAATAATAATAATAATAATAATCTCAGGTATTTATATTTATTTCCAGCAAGTCTTTAGCATACCCTCCTAGTTCAGTATTATTTTTTAAACGGTCATTATAAAATTGTCATTCTAAATTTTAAAGTCATTATAAGTGATGCTTTATTTATTTATTTCACAATTCATTTCTGCCAGTAGCTTTCGCCCCCTTCATGCTTAACCAGGAGGAAGCTGTGTGTCCTCATGTTGGGAACCACTGCTTTCATTAAGGAATTCTGACAGCCTGTTAGAAATTTGCATTCGGACTAATATCAATAAACTGCATTCTTCTGTTTCTACTGCGCATGCACCAGTGAATTTCCATGAAAGATCATGAATAATTCTCATAATTTATATAATCTTTATGGAAGAATACGTAATAAAACCTATATGAATAACATATCATTCAAAGTAACGAATAACAAAGTAACGAATACGGTAAACATAAAAACATCAATACATATTACATCAGGGTGAAATAGGTATAAATTTCCGACACTTCAAAATACATTTCATTCGTTCTTACCGCTGGTCTAGTGGCTAGCACGTGTGCCTTTAGTGTACGGGGTCCCGGGTAGGATTCCCGGTGAGGGAACTTTGGAATTTTAATTGTTCCATACGTTTTTGAATTCGTGTTCCTGTCGTTCAAGCTTAAAGGAAATGATTGTAAAACGTGTATAACCGAGTAGAAAATAGGGACAACTTACTCAGATACGTTCAGTGAACCAGTTAACTTAAAGAAAATAAACAAAGTGTCTAAGGCATTTGTCTGTAAATTGAAAGGAACTCTTAAACGTAAGTTCCAGTCCCACCAAAGTAACAATTTTCTTTTACCTGTTCTCGAAGTTTCTCTTTGTATTTCTATCGGATTTGAACAAATAGAATTTCGAATAAAGACCACGTTGAATTCATTTATTGAGTAAGCCTGAAACTCTTATAAAATATGGCTATGATTTTATTATTATTATTATTATTTTAATTTATTATTATTATTATTATTATTATTATTATTATTATTATTATTATTATTATTATTATTATTATTATTATTATTAGTTAAAGTACGAAGTTTGAAATCAGGCTATGCAGTATTTACGTAAACTAAATGATAATTTATTTGATAATATTCACTAGCCCAGTATACATTTGCGAGGTTTTGCTTTGGGAAATGAAGTGTATACGACATTGAAAATTAAAAATATTACAATAAAAATATATTATTAAAAATATTGATTAAGTAATTGGAGTTAAACATGTTTTCCAGTAAGAATTATATATAGAGGGGATTTACTTTAAAGTGCAGGCAAACGAATATTCTAGTTTTAATCCGATTAGAAATCGATAACTTACACAATACTATTTACTTCATTAGTTCTATAAATATTTATGCTTATCGTATTGTAATTCTCTTTAAAATTATGATCTTGTCATTTCAAAACGTAGAACGAGAAATAAATGTAATATTCTACGCTAGGTATTTGTTAAGAAAACCTTTCAAACAGTGATGATTTCAGGGCATGACCTGCGGGAGAATTTGAGACCTTGTCGACATAAATTTCCCCCTTCGTGGCCATATTTTCGATCATGCTCAAAGTGGACTAATAGTGTTTTATCATTTTTCTCTCATTCATATATTGACCATTACCCGGGGAGAATCTTCTGAAATTATCAATGCTTATAATTAGTTTTTCATTACAAATCAAAGGATAATAATGAAATATTGAACATACTTAATATTTTGTTTTCAGCTTTGGATTTTAGATTTGCAATTCATATAATGTTCCTTTCTAATCGAATTTGAGAGAAAAGTAGTTGCCAAAGATTTATTCAAAGAAATGTTCTTAGTCCTCTGATGAAAATAGGAACACACTTTTAAGAAAGAAAAAAATGAATAATACCTACAGGGTTTGAACACATACAATTACGATTGATAGACTATTCACCCAAACCGCTCGACCAGTTCGTACGTCTTCACTGAGCTTCTTTAGACTTTTGTGTAAAGTAGTTTCCTGCTCCACATTTTTTTTTTATTTCGATAGGACTATAAGTTTGTGGTGAATATTTGGGCGTTACAGGTCTTGCAATGCATAGAAGTCTTTTTCGTATAAACTACATTCAATTTTACGTCCTAATAACTTATATACAACAGGTTGAATCTGTGAAATGATTGGGGTTGGAGTGATCGTAAATGTTTTCATAGTTAGGAGCCTGGATATGCAAACCCGCTTAACGTGGGGATTTACTTTTGTGAATTTTGGTACAACATAGCTGATGATCTTTATATTTTTTAGTGGGTGCCCGCTTCACTACTTATAAGATATGCCTAAATCACAACGTTTCGTAATTGTTTATATTTTTTAACAGATCCAACACTCCACTGGTTCCCAAACTGGGGAGGCTACCCCTGAGGCGCATGAAAGAAAATCAGACAGAACAGATTATTGAAATACCATGAATTGCAAAATTATTTTTACACTCTACAGATTTTTCTTTTCAACCACGATTAGCTAATCCTTGTATTAAACAAACTTCCAATTAAATATTAAAACTTTGTTTTACTGATTTCAATATGTACTCTATGGGACACATTACGCAAAAGCGATTAAAAAATTGCAGACTTTCGAAACATGGGTATGGAGAAAAAAGTAGAGAATTAGCTGTGTTGAACGAAAACGAATGAGAAGGTGTTAGAAATATTAGCAGTAGGAGCAAAAAAGAAGAACTTTAGATATTGTTAAGAGGAGGAAAAGGAAATGGTTAGGATATGGGCTTAGGAGGAACTGTATTATGAGGTACGTGCTGGAGGGTATTGTGGAAGGAAAGAGAGGGAGGGAGCGAAGCAGACTAGTTGAAGGAAGGTATTAAAACAGAAAATTGCTACGTCAAGGCAAAGAGACTAGCTGAGGACCACCGAACGTCGAACCTTCTCTGTTGAAGCAAATAACCTGCCAATAATGGCAGAATAGCTATGATGATGATGATGATATGTTTAGCAATATTGACCAAAAAAGAGGGAGGCGAAATTAAAATAATAATTATTATAATCAAACCTCATAATATTTTAGAATAATTTGAGTAAAAACTGAAAACGACTCAACTGTCTATGTCTTTTGTGTAAACTCAGTTTATATAAATATTGTTGACCTGTATTAGAAATACAAAATAACGGCCTCAAACTCCAAGTTATTTGAAGTCTCACTTGCGAATATGGATTACTACCATTAAGTACCCACTTCGTTGGGTTAAACTAAAATAATAATAATAATATACAATTACTTTTTTACTATTAGTAAAGCGCCCTCAAATATCGGTCACTTTCGATTATTTTTATGTTTCTCTCTCCTCCTCTTCCCCAAGTTGCGGGGCTGAATTTGGATTTAAACCACAAGTGCCACTGTTCGTGTCAGAGACCCCGAAAACTATGGATTCGGCACTAATATTTGGTCATTTTTTTTTTTATCATGATTACGTATCTCCCTCTCCCTCAAGTTACGAAGCTGAATTTGGTCGTAAACGGTATCGGAAGTCTCAGTATTGAACTCAGCGACCTCGAAAACTATGGATTCAACACTAATATTCGTCATTTTCGATCATTTATATATATATATATATATATATATATATATATATATATATATATATATATATCCCCTCCGCCAAGCTACGGGGCTGAATTTTGATTTAAACAGCATAGGAAGTGTCCCTGTTTATCTCAGCGACCACCAATGAGTATTGAAAGTGAAAGATTTGAGATTAATTTTTTATGCTCTCCGCCGGAAATCGAACACGGGATCATTTGTAAGAGAAACACAGAGCTAGGAATTAGACCAGTGGTAAGTCATTTTCTGCTTCGAGACTCGATCGCCCCCCCCCCCAGAATAGGATATTTTTTATTTTAAAAATAAAATCTATAACAAGAATTTCTATCTTTGTATTATAAATGTAAAATAAAACCTATTGACTTTGAGCGACCGCCGTCCCCCAAACATTCAGGCTGGATCCGCCCCTGCTACCACCAGACGTGTATTTGTTCTTTGTGAGTTTCTGTTTTGTGAATAACTTCTTTCTTCCAAGCGTCTATATCTCACTCACTCTATCAATTGAAACAAGCGCTGCCAAGCAGAGGAATTCGTAACTATTACAAAAGCTGACTAGACCAGTGGCAGAAAAAGGTGCAACTGCAAGGGACCAATACGGGAGGATAGCAGCGACGCAGGAATAAATCCACTTCCTCATGTTGAGAGATAGGAGCTCACTGCCATATGCTCAATGTTACTGATTCCAGTGGCAACGCTCACTGCAACTGGAAATGTAAATCACTTTCTTTCTTTCAGTTTTTTTTTTATTGATTTTTAAAGAAATTCATCAATACTGTTTTGTGCTCAAGAGGAAAGGTTTATTTTTTACTGATACACTACTTTAATACCTAAAAATATCTTTTGTATTTAATATATATATATATATATATATATATATATATATCCGGTTGCACAACCATGCAACATATAGTACCAGCCGCCGCTGAGTTTTACCATCAAAGTGAAATGATGAAAACATTCCCAGGCCCAAACTGCATCTATGTTGAAAATTTGATCGAGATCGGTCGGGTGGTTCAAGAGATTAGGAGTCACAAAAATAGTCACTTTCAATTTTATAATATAGATTTATTGTTGTAGTATAATGTTATATCGCCCAATCCTCGATGTGTCGTATACCTAAGGAGGCTAAAAGTTATATTGATAAACAATTATTCAACGTATAATCATCCGCCCATGAAATCAAACTTGCGGTCACATGTATTAAGTTTTTGTCAATGTCATGAAAATGTTATTTCGATATTAATTTTATGAGCACACACTAAAAATTTCCAACGGATGCTGGAGTCTCGGAGCCAAGGCTATTCCCATGTAGTCAACACCTATGGTGTACGGTATTATCAATGTTCAATACTACGTTTCTCTTTAGTTTTGGAAGAAAAACATCACTAATATGTTTTGAAACGAAACGAAATATCTAGTTTAACGTCCCACGATTATGCATCGAGGCTACGGGAGAAGGTAATGATGAGAAATGAATGAAATGGTGGAATGAAGAAAGTAGGAGGAAACATCAAAACCCCGAGAAAACCCACGTACACGGTGTTTGTCCACCAAGAAGTTCGCATGCCACAAGCAAGAATCCAACAAGGGACCCGTATAACAGCACGTGACTACTCTACCACTGAGCCGGTACTTGTGCAAGAGTCTTGCACAGGAGTCTTGGTCTTGGTCTTGGTCTTGCAGGTATGGTCTTGGTCTTGCACCCCTTGGTCTTGGTCTTGGTCTTGCATCGGGATTCCTGATCTTGGTCTTGGTCTTGCATAGTAGATTCGGGGCATCTCTTCGACATTCATAAATATTCATGAGTGTCGATATTTCTGACATGGTAACAGTTGGTAATACAAGGCCGGTTGACAGTTTGAAAAATGGATACACCTTTTTTCCGCATATTAATGACACATAATGTATGCAGGTGCAGCCGGAGGTTGTATAAAGAACATGACACATAATAAATGTTTCCGGTTAAAAGAAATGTTAATTGGATAAGCAGAATACAGAAAAAAACTTTCGGAAATAAAATATACAGATCACACACGTAGAACAAGGTAATAGATTGTTGGACTAATTAATATGCATCACATGTAACGCGGCAGCTGCTGGAGAATAATCTAGAAATTTGGATCGTTGGAATGAGTGAAAGAAAGTACTGGAAACTTCCAGATTTTTTTAAATTTATTATTGTTGGAATAGGGGAAAGAACACTCTCGAAACTTCTGGAAAGATTGAAGGGCATATAAATACTGATGCATTTGCATGATGTGTACATTTAGAAAGAAGAGGGCACCAAGAACAAGTGTTAACTTTGCGAAGAAGATATTTTACTACTAGGAGAGATTGGAAGATTGGTAAGTACTAACGTTGTAGTTTTCTTGTATTATACTTGTTTACTTTTGTATGGGAAAGGGACATATTGTAATTGTTAGGAGTATAAGGGGGACGGAAGTGTTTGGTTTTATCGGAAATTGATTGTGGATTTTCCGGCATTGAAAAATGATATGACTCGGTGTACTTTTATGGAATTATAACTTGACTAAGATATAGTATAATGTAATATGAAGGGTACAGGAAATCAACATTAATGATTGCACCGGGAATCGAATGAGTATTCTCCCAGGTGGAGAACCGTACGCTAAATTTTATGCTTGAAGGGTGAACTTATTACTTATATATAGCTATGAATTGTGTATGACATAACAGGTACATATAAATTATATTGTACAGAAAGTTAGCAGAATGCGCTCCCGGGAATCGAACCAGGGCTATTCCATACGATAGCCGTACGAAAAACCGTACGATAAACATTTTGCTTAGCAGGTATTCTTACTTATATGTAGCTATGAATTGTGTAAGACGTATAACTGGTATTTAGAAAGTATATGGGAAATTTTATTGAGCAGGGAGTCATGACACTGCCGGAACTCGAACCAAGACTGTCCCACGTGGAGAACCGCACGCTTGCTTGTACTGTAGACTTTTCTCAGTTATAAATGGTATATTTTACAATCTTATATTGGATAGGTAGTTAACAGAATCTGCATCGCGAATCGAACCATGGCTCTCTTACATGCAAAGCTAATATGGTTGAGAACGTTAGTGTTACGTTGAATATCATATTTTTGTAATTTGAAAAGTCGTAATAGGGTAAATAAGTACACTTTTTTCTTTTCTGTTTTAGGTGCTGAAGCAAATAAGTGATAGGAGCGAGAAAAGCAGAGAGCACGAAAGGCGTGGATTGTAATTGGATCATCACTTGAACAGAGATAAACAATTTTCGGTAAGTATTATTATTATTATTATTATTATTATTATTATTATTATTATTATTATTATTATTATTATTATTATTATTATTTTCAAAATTTTGTTTGTTTTCAGGTTTTTTAGTCATTGTATACATATATTGATTGCACTTTTTTGTCTTGTATTTTACAGAAAAAATGGAGTTTTACTTTGAGGAATTTAACGTGATTGATGAAACCATTTTCCAGGGAAGATTGAGAGGCTTGGATACTGCTGAACGTGTTTTACATACGTGGCAGCAAGTAGTGGACCTGCAAGCAGCAGGGTATATTGGATCGTCTGAAATTGTAAGTGATCTACTATCGCTTTTGTACCTATATTATAAAAATAATCAATATATCATACTGAATAATGTTCGCTCAGCAGCGGACATTATAGAGCTTTTTGACCACGGATTTTTCCGTGAAGATCGACTGTATGATGCCGCATTTATGTCATATTTAAATTATATGGCCACTGAGAAGGGGCAGTTAGAGCGAGTGAGTGACAAAAGTGTATCCGCGTTCTTTTCATTTACGGGAAATTGTGAAAATGTTCAATCAGAACATAATGATGATGATGATGATGACTCATTACATATTGATTGGGCACTATTAAATGAAATTAATTTGGATGAACCATTAGAAATTCAAAATTCCGAAACTGACTTTACAGAGATGTTGTGGCAAAAATTACAAGAAATTGAGGAAGAAAATGCGCGTGTTGATCGTCTGAATAATGCACATTATTCAGAAGATATGCGGCCCACAACTTCTCAGCACCCTCAATTGCGAGGGTATGGATGGAATGAAAGACAGTGTAATATGTTTGAAATTGTGGGGAGACATGTAAGAGAGTACCCGCGTTTCAATATGAAAGGGGTGGAAATTATTGTAAAACCAACTGTACAACATGTAATTACAAATCCCATGGATTATATTACATCCATGATGGATTATGCGCTTTCTACCGTTTTGAGGGATACACGACCCCACGATTTTGTTGGTTTAAGAATAAATTCCGACCGAGATCTCCTGAATAAAGAAGTGTTTGTTCCATGGAGAAAACGTCAAAATTTGAATACCGATGTGGTTCTTAGAACGGTGGAGAACGTACTAAATAGCAATGAATCATTTCTTTTAGGAAATCAATTAGAATTTCGGTTTGACATCGTTGATGGATTACACGGACAGGGTATACCTAAACGCGCAGCGGTAAGAAAATATGCAGAAATGAGTATGTTTTTCAAGGATCATGTGGTGGCCACAAAGGCTAGTGATTTTCTTTGTCTGCCAAAATCCATAGTATATTGGATTACGAAACATGAAGAGAGTAAAGATGCACTATATGTTATGACCCTGCCTACACGCAAAACATGGGAAAATAAAGCACAAAAATTGTGTAACGATGCGAAAATGTACGTTGAACGGAAACAGGGATTTGATTTGGAAGATGTAGTTGCTTTTCAAAATTATTTAGTGAAAAAGAATTATCAAATTGTAGTATATGAATTACCGGAAAATTCCAGAACACCTGTGGTACGGTACCCAGGAATAAATGCAGAAAAAAAGATATTTATTTTGTATCAGAGAGGGGATACTGTGGGTCATTTCCAGCCCATTAAGAATATTAATTCATTTATGGGTAAGAAGAAGTTTTGCTTTTCGTGCTTGGAAGGATTTTATGAAACACGTGCGGCTCACCAATGTCAGATGAGATGTTCGTACTGTGAACATTTTCATAGTAAAGAAACTAACGCGAAACTAGTACATTGTACACAATGTAATAGAAACTTTGCTGAAGGCATTTGCTTTAATAACCATTTAACACTAAATAAAGTAAAGAAATCCACATGTGATTACGTAAAATTGTGTAACGCATGTCGTGTAATTTACGATGTGAGAAAAAGAAAATCAGCTCATGTATGCGGCGACTACTATTGTAGTCTTTGTAAAGTGCACGTAACCGTTGGCCATCGATGTTTTGTTCAAAAGTGTAAACTAAAACGCACTGAACGATTTTTGTACATTATATTTGATGTGGAAACCATGCTATTAGCACCAAATGTGAAAGGTGAACGGGAACATGCCGTAAATTTATGTTGTTGTTTGAATGTATGTTTCCACTGCATAAATACTGGAGTAGATAGTTTATGTTTCAAATGCGGAGATAAAATATCCGGGAACCGTATGTTTTCTTTCACAACCATGGAGGCGTTTATTGAACATGTGCTTATGGAAAGGCCAGAGTATCAGATCATTGTGGCACTTGCTCACAATAATTCGCGATATGATGGCCTATTTTGTGTGCGGACACTTATTGAGAAACAAAAAATAACTCCACATGTTCTTATGCACGGTCAAAAGATATTTCAAATTAGTATTAGTAATCGTTTTTATTTTCGGGACACTTTTCTTTATCTTGGTGTAAAATTATCCAAATTACCGCAAGCTTAGGATTGAATGTTGAATTGAGAAAAGGAGATTTTCCATACCTCTTTAATACAGAGGAACATCAAAATTATGTTGGACAATGGCCGGCATTGTATTATTATGACCCAGACTCACGTAGTACGGCAGACCGGGCAGAACTTATGCTGTGGCATGAAGAGCGAGTACGGAATGGTGATATTTTTGATTTTCAGAAAGAATTGTTGGAGTACTGCCGGAACGATGTGCGTATATTGGCGGAGGCAGTAATTAAATTTACCTCCATGATTGAAGAGAAAACAAATGGTATTCAATGTTTTATTTCCAGCACGACGATCGCTAGTCTAGCAATGTTGACGTACCGGTGTCATCACTTGATTGAAAACACAATTCCAGTTATTCCTCCAAACGGGTTCCAACTTACTCAACAACAGAGTATTAAAGCATTAAAATGGTTGAAGTATATGGAACACGTAACAAAAAGATCTATTGTTACTTCGAATAATGCGTTGGAGGAACGGTTTGGCAGATATAAAGTCGATGGTTTTGACGCTAAAACAAACACTATATATCAGTTCATGGGATGTTACTGGCATTCCTGTAAAAGCTGTTATAAAGATAATAGAAATAGCATTTTATGCAAAGAAAATGGTGCGTACAACACTTTTGAAAAGAGATACGAACAAACAGTGCACTGCCGCAACTATTTGAAAAAATTAGGTTATAATTTAATAGAAATTTGGGAATGTGAATGGGATGCAATGGTAAAACGTGATAAACGTATACAGAAGATCCTCGAACAACGGTGCAAACATATTCGTGATCCTCTCATTCCGAAATCTGCCTATCAAGGAGGTAGAACAGAAAATTTTAAGTTATATGTAGACTGTGCAGAGGACGAATACGTAGTTTACGTAGATGTCACCTCGCTTTACCCCGCAACAATATGTAAACGAGGCATGCCTGTGAATGTACCTAAAGTACACAATGGCCCCAATTTCCCCAATGTGCGAAACATTCATGGACTTGTAAAATGCAGTGTTCTTCCACCCTCCGATTTATATTTTCGAATCCTCCCTTATGTTACGGGAGGAAGATTAATCTTTGGATTGTGTAAATCGTGCATGGATGAACAAAATGATAATGAATGTACGCACATAGATCTTGAACGTATCATTACTGGTACGTTTTGTACCCCCGAACTGCACAAAGCATTAGACAATGGATATGAGCTAATTGAAATTCATGAAATATGGGAGTTTGATTTATTAGTCCCGGAAAAAGATGTTTGTGAAGGATTATTTGGGTCATATGTGAAATCCTTTTTACAAATGAAACAAGAAGCTTCAGGCTTTCCTGCAGAATGCAGTACAAAAGAAGAGCTGGAAAAGTACATTCAAGAATATTTCAGGCATGAAGGAATACAGTTAAATTATGAGAACATAGAATATAATCCAGGCCTGCGCAGTACAGCGAAACTGTTTTTGAATTCGCTGTACGGGAAATGGGGACAAAGAACAGACCTTTCACAGTGCACAATGGTTGATACAGCAGAGGATTTTTTAAAAATTTTAACAGATCCTAAATATGAAATTCAAGCTGTAACACCAGTTGGTGAAACTCATTTAATTGTTCAATATAAAGACTGTGAGAGTGAAAATATCCCATTAGCATTTTCAAATGTTGTGCTGGCAGCATTTATAACCTCATGGGCACGACTGTGGCTGTATGATCTACTAACAAGTGTTGGAGAACAGAATGTAATCTATTGCGATACGGACAGTATCATGTTTATACAAAGAAAAGATGAGCAACTCCCATTAAAATTAAGTTCGTATTTGGGTGGGTTAACAAATGAAGTTCCCGAAGGTTGGGAAATACGTAAAGTAATAGCATTAGGTGCAAAAAATTACGCCTACGCTTTACGCAATGCTAGTGGGGAAATGAAATATGTCTATAAAATACGTGGAATAACATTAAATCACAGAACAAGTGATAAAATTAATTTTGATAGTTTTTATGATTTAGTGACGGGGAATCGGGAGGCAACTGTAATCGAAATGCCATCCAAAATTGTTCGGAAACCAGATTTGCGCATCTTTTCTCGAAGAGAATTAAAGACACATCGAATGGTGACCAGTAAACGCAGACGAATAGACGCTAACATTGTGACTGACGTACCAAGAAGTGTTACTGTTCCGTATGGCTATAGATCTCATAAATGATTGGCCAGAGACTCGTTTTTTGGGGAATAAAAAGCAGAGTTTCTATCACATTGTGTCATTTGCAACGAAGATGTTACGTTTTAAACATCCGTGCACTATTCTCATAGCTGGTCCTTCCCGTGCTGGTAAAACTCACTTTGTGAATCGATTAATCAAAGAAAGAAATGATATGTTTAATGTTTCCTTTAAAGAAATTGTATGGTGTTATGGCGCAGTTATACCAAACTTGGACGTTGATGCAAAAATACGTTTTCTGGAAGGAATCCCCGATATAAATACTTTTGATATAAGTGAAAATTCATTACTCATATTAGATGATTTAATGTCAGAAACAAATGACGATGTGGCCAAATTATTTACCAAGTACGCTCACCACAAGAAATTAACCGTAATATTTATTGTTCAAAATTTATTTCCAAAAAAACCGGCATGCTCGAGACATTAGTTTAAATGCACATTATATAGTGGTATTTAAGAATCCACGTGATAAGTTACAAATTGAATATTTAGCAAGACAAATTATGCCCCGTGAAAGCAAACAACTCGTGAATGTCTTTGAGGAAATTACACAAAAACCACACACGTATTTATTGTTTGACCTTACACAACAAACACATGATGCCCTACGACTGAGAACAAATATATTTCCCGGAGAAATAATGCATGTGTACAGTAGTGTTAAAAACGCGGCCACACCGTTTTATGTTTAGTTGGCATCAAGATGTTGAAGGTAAAACATCATTATAATACGCTCTGCACGCTTGCGAAATGCAAGCCATCCGATCGGAAAGTTATTCTTCAAAACGCACCGGGTGATTTGATTCGTACCATATCACAAGTAGCAAAAAATACTATAAAAGGAAATATCCCCATATCATTAATTCAGAAGCAAAGGCTCCGTAGACATAAGAAGATCTTACGTGCTCTCTCCTCAAAACTTTCTCTTAAAAAGAAAAAGAAATTATTACTACAGAAAGTTGGTGCATTACTTCCATTAATTCTCGGGCCACTCATTGGTGCCTTAGCCTCAACAATTTTTGGAAGATAACATGTCGGAATTACGTAAAATGCTATTAGTTCCAGAAAATGCACTTCATAGAATACAATCTAATTTAAAGACGCATGAAGCACATCAATCAAGACTAGATAAAGATATGAGCGAAATCTTACATCGTACAGATTTGAGTAGAGAACAAATTGGAAATTGTATCAGCAAGTATTACATCAATATTTACATTATAAATCGGGTCCCACACCGGAAAATCCTATTGTTGACTCAGAAAATGCAAGTAGTCGTACAGATAGTGGTATTTTAACTCTTGTACCCGATATATTACAATCAGTACCAAAAACACTTCGAAGGAAAACGGATTTATTACTTAAACAACTCATTAATTCACAGAAAATCTCGTGGGATCAAACAGGTACAGTAGCTATCGATGGAAATATCATTCCCGGTTCCAATATTATCGATTTAGTAAATGATGTCGTTCGTACACGGAAATATTCAACACAAGCAGTAGTATTACAGCCATTTAAAACGTTATTGGATGATATTAATGTTCCTCGGGAATTTATTAGTTCACGTACACCAGGACCGCCTTCACCTGCTTTTACAACCCCGAAAGTGACTGGCAGTAAAATTCAAAAACGGCATTTTTCTTCGACTGCAGTATCTCCCGCAATTGCAGCTAACGTATTTCGGTATTGGAAAGAATATAAAATGTAAATAAGAAATGACAAAATTATCAAAAATCTATTACAAGTATTCAGATCCTGCATCTTTATCCAGTGTTAGTACATTAGAACGTAAAACAAAATTATCCCGAGAGAAAATTAAAAAGTGGTTAGCATCACAAGATGCATATACAATGCACGCTCCAATACGAAAAACATTTCCACGGAAACAATATTGTTAGTGGTCCTAATGAAACATTACAATGCAATTTGGCGGACATGCAAAATATTGCAAAGTATAATGACGGATATCGCTATATTTTATGTGCAATTGACATTTTTTCGCGGTACTTGTATTGCATTCCTGTGAAAACAAAGAAAGGGCCTGAAATGGCTAATGCAATAACTTCAATTTTAAACCAAGTGCCATTACTGGTTCACGTTCAAACTGATTTAGGGTCAGAATTTTATAATCGCCATGTAAAGAAAGTGTTTACAGATTTTGGGATTAATCATTATAGTGTACATTCGGAAATGAAATGTGCGTTAGTAGAAAGAGTAATTCATACCATTAAAAGTAAAATATATCGTTATTTTACTGCAGAAAATACGTATCGGTACATTGATGTGTTGGATCAAATTGTACACAATTATAGTTATCATTCAACTATTAAAATGGCACCCGCAGAAGTAAATGATTCAAATATCAATCAAGTGTGGAATACGCTGTACGGAAAGACTGTACATAAGAAGAAATTAACTTGTAAATTTCAAGCAGAAGATTATGTTCGTATTACTAAATATTGTTACACAGTTGTGCCTCGAAGTCCTAAGCCGGACCCAAATTATGGGGCGAGACGCCCGCGCTTTTCAAATTGTGTGTGTAGTAAGGAAAAGAGAGATAGGGAGAACGGAGTCAGTTGAGGGTCAGATTGAATTAGTGACCTGATGCCTCATTGACACCAATCCACACGCATGTATTAGTGGTATGACCCTAGCTATGATTTACTCAGATCACAGAGCTGGGTCCTAGATGCAATATTTAGGGAATACCACGAAAGCAATAAATACAGGAAATCTAATATGTAGTTAGAGTTAGGTGTAAAATAAAACTGTAAAAATAAATGTAAAATAGGAATTTCAATCCCGGCGTGATAGAGAAAAATCATAGAAAAACCTAGAAGACTTAACCACTATTGAGCATGCGCGTGAAGAAGTCTCTCCCATGCTCGATGAGGCTCGTGACGTCGCCTTCGAGCTACGTCAAAACTGGCAGAAATGCGTGGGACGAAACGCCTTTATAAACGAGGCCTGTTCGCCGCTCCGGTTGATTCTACAGTGGAACGTCGACGAGTGTGTGTGCTCCCAAGACCCGGACGCTTAGTAGAACAACAGGTATGTGATTATTTTTTCTAAGTTCCCCCTTTAACGCGAGATGAGCACTTTGAGAATGTTTATGTCGAATACGAAGTCCCTTCAACTTGAGACCAAATTCCCTCTTCGAGAATTAACATTTTTCCCTTCGGGCCAATGCAAGTTGCGATGTACGAAGTTCATGTTTCACCATTTTCAATAAATCTCGGTTTAGCATAAAAACCTTCTAGCACCCATTGAGTATTATAGGGGTTGTGCTCCCACTTAGATGATGTAGTAAAACTTCCAGGTTGTAATTCCAAGTAACCGATTTTGTTAAATTCATCTGTATTTCTATTTTTTTTAATAAACCGTCAAGTGAAATGGTCTCTTTGATTTAGTCAAGCTATCCCACCTAATTAGTTTCAACTCACAGTCTTCATGTGTTACCTGGGTTTCGATTCCTAGTACCAAGCTCTACCACTGATAGTGCACTTTCTCATCATCTTCGAACCAGTAAGCTAAAGACGTTTTTCGAGACCGAGGCTAAAGGGAGTTGGACTCCGAACCAACTTTGTAATACTGGGTGGATAGTGAAGAAGTGATCTCAATTACGATTTCACAAAAGAAAGTGTACACCATTGCTACGCCAATCTCAGAACAAACAAAACATCATATATAACATTTTATGGTGTTCGGTGTTCGCCGGGTAACCAACTGTGTGTTCTTGAATCACTAAACAAATCTCTGGTGCTCATTCACTTTATAGGGGAACCAACTATCTCAGTTGCCGTAAAACGCGATTTTAGCAAATCGGGAGTGATTTTTTTTTACCGAAGAGCGTTCAATAGATAAAAGTGAAAAGTGTACGCGAAGTTTTTCTTTTGACTAGTCAAGTGGTGGATCGATACTATGTAAAGTCAGTAAAGTTCAGTGGCGTACTTAGCCTAGGCGGTGTTCAGCCTATGACTCTGATATACAAATATAATTTTTTTCTGCTCTAAATAGTGCGTTTCACAAGTAGTGAAGTGGCGCCGAAAAATTTTTATTCTCAACTTCTCTCGCTTTAAGTTGTTATAAGTCAGCGGAATAGTTGCTAGGTTCCGCAGAACAAGACTCAGTTCACCTTCCGACGTTTTTCTTGTGTAGTAATGGAAATGAAAAAACCGGGACGCGAGTGTTAATGCAGAATTCAGCTCTTGTCTCATGTACTTGCAAAACCCTAAGTCTGCTTATGCTTTTGCTCGCTTTGGTAGGGTCACAGTCAGTTTTATCTCTAGGCAACAGAACCTCCCGTTTTACGGGATGAAAGTTCGACTAGTTTGTCTGGCGATAAGTGGCTAATACCCTTACCACTTATTTGGGGAGGATCACAGGCAGTTTTATCTCTAGACAGTAGAACCGCCCGTTTTAGGGGATGAAAGTTCGACTAGTCTGTCCGGCGATAAGTGTCTAAAATCCTTTCCCATGCAACGCTTGGGGGTCACAGGTATCTTATTCTCTAGGTCCAGCAGGGCCCCTCTGTACTAGGGGTGCATGCCCGACGGCTGCCTGGGAATAACTGCCTAAAACTCACCATTATGCAAATGCAATACCTAAAATCAAAATGCAGGTACATGAACCAATGGTTGGATGATCGAAGTCCCCCTTGTGAATTTAAAAACAAAATAGTTTGAAACAATGTTGTTTGGGTTTTGTTCATAAAAGAAAACAAGTTTAAGAATAGAAGTAAAAAGTAAAACTCCTCATAAGTGAACAAATAGGCATTATCTGTTATAAACAGCTGTCTAGTCACTTTCCGTTTTCCGTTCTAAAAAGTAAAGCAAAATTTATAAAGAAAGGGAAGTTGAGTATTTCCAGTTCAAAGGAAGTTAAATGAAGATATTGCAATAATAATAAGTCTCATAGTACGTAACGATTTGACGTAGTATTTCCGAAGGAAGTAGCTATCAGTGCATAAATTCTTATTATATCAGAGGAAATAGGTTGATTACCCACTGCCCTGGTTTAAGAGGCCACTGACTTGAAAGAAAAACAAATTTATTTTCAAAAATGAGTTTCGCGCAGAAAATAAAAGAAAAGCTATTAGATTTAGGGCAATCTCGTTGTCCTAAGACACCCACGGGCAAGCACCGTTATATTTTAGATCGGTGGAATAATTATTATTGTATTGAGTGCAATAAAATAAAAGTCCACGGGCATTCTCCTCCTGAGTTTGGTCGTTGGAAAAAGAATCCATTACCGAGATACTTGGATACGTGGAGTCAGCCAAGATATCGTGAACCAACGACCGCGAGCCCGCAAACCCCAGAAGCACCAGCGAGTGGTTGTGATCTAACGCCGCTGGCCGCGTCTAGTCCTATACCGACTAGAAATAAGATAGAAATACAAAGTGCTGGTTCAAGTGAAAAACCAACGCCAGCTCCTAGGACAATCTATGTAAATTCAGATACGGACGAGACCCCACCTGGGGTAGATTCAAAAACTCTAGTGAATGAAGTAAATTTAAAAGACGAACTAGAGATAGCCAAACTAATAACTGCAGGTCAGGAATGGCCTCAGGCAACAATTGAGATAGAAACAACAGCAGGTGTAATACCTGATGTCCCCTTGAACCAAAGTCCCTTAAATAATAATAAATTAGCTGATAAGGAAAATAAATTAAGTAATTTAGTGTTAAGTGTAAAAAATAAAGATATTGGTGTATCCAAAAGCCCAGATAGCCCAGTAGCGCTATATTTTCCTATAAAATACAAACTGTCAGATCCTAGAACGCCGTTAGAAATGCAAAGACCGACTTTTCAATCTTTTTATGCCGGTAGTAGTGATGAAACGGTTTATGCCGAGATCGGTCCTAGAACCATGCATGCTAACTTAGATACTGAATCACGAATTTCAGCGAGTAAAGAGCCAATTTACGAAAATATTGGTCTCGAACCCAAAACTTCAACGAATAAAGAGCCAATTTATGCAAATATAGGAACCGAACCAAGGAAAACGAAAATTGAGAACCCTGACGAAAATAATGAAAATGAATTGCGCTCTCTGACACAACCTAACGATGAAGAGTTAATAGACCAGATTAAGCATTCATTACAAACAGAACTGTCCCCAGCAGTAGGAAACTTAATTCGACCTTTAACTAAACAACTACGAAACAAGAAAGTACAGGTCACAGTTGTTCGTCGCCAAGGTGACGAAGAAGAGAAATTAGGTATTTTATTTCAAGCGGACCCCTAAGCCCCTTTCAAGATTTATTACCTGAGGAAAATGTAGTTGGAAATTTTGATATGGAAATACAGACCGACGTGTTTCAAAAGAAAGATGTTAGCGTTCAAACTGAATATAAGTTCCCTAAAATGATCCGGATTGATACAGACCGTGAACTTAAGGTCCTTCGGACAACCGCTACTCAAACCAATCCTGTCATGTTTGAAGATAGCCTTACCCTCCAAGAGAAACTGCAATATTTGGACAGTATAGATAACATACTCAGTGTAGTTAGTAAAGTTAGATGGTCAAACGGAGATATTAGTAGTGCAGATTCAGATGGGGGTGAGTCGTTGAAAGACGATTGGTTAGGTTACGAACTACAGAAATTACAAAACGAAGAAATAGCGAAATTACAAAACAACAAACCGGATTCTCCTCCTGCGTCATCCCTGGAGGATGAGTCAAAACCTTCGTGGAACTCCGACGGAGAACTCCGATACGACCACTGGGATCCTCCCACGGTTTCTACTCCCCGAGCAGCGAACCAAGACCCTCCCACAGAGTACGCTGACCAGAGAAATGACCTCGTCGCCCCTGCTCCAATTGAGAGGAGGTTAGGCAAAAAGAAGAAAAGTGATGATGCTTTTCCCTCAGTTTGCTCTGACCACCAGAAGCAAATTGAAGAGAAAAAAATAACGATTCCTGGTCTGAAAGTAGAATAAACGAAAACATTGGTAAAATCTTTGATTACGCGGAATTTGGTGCGTCAGTAATTTGTTTAGATGAAGTAGAAAATAGAGACAATCCCTCAACCTCTCCAACCCAAAGTGAATCCAACAAACAAACTGATAGTGTTAAGAATATTGGTTTACAACCTTCATCTAATACTAGTTCTAAATTTAGTTCCTATAATAAACCTAATGAATCACCTGCGACTAAAGAAATGAAAAAAAATACCAACAAGAGGAAAAGTTAAATCCTTTACAAATAGTGTTTGTTTCGCCACCTAGTAGCGTAATTACACCCACGACCCCAGTGGAGAAATTAGAGTTTAGCGAAGGGGAAAAGACAGAAAAATCAGTGCTTACCGAACATAATAGATCCTATACATCAGAATTTAGTTCAAAACAAACCTCCAAGTTAAAAAATAGAAGCGTAACTGATACCGACTATAGGTCCGTTTCTGAAAATTTCAACACCTCGGCTTCTTTAGACAGGTCCTTAGATCTGAAAGATGAGCCCGTTTCACATTCTTCAAGTGACGATAAGACCTCTGACAAGCAAAAATCAAATTTTTCGTCCTTTTTAAAAGTAAATCCTGAGGATAAGCCTCATATAAATTTAAAACCTGACCAAGAAATTAAAACTAGTCCGGTACTAGTCTATGCCATATAGTTTTGAAAAACCTAAATTTACAGACACTGTTATAACAGGTAAAGTTAGCAACCCTCCTCCCGAGGGAGACAATCAAAATTCTACTGTTAGTGCTAAACTACAAACCTTTAAAATTTATCCAAATGTTGAAATTCCCTCCTTCTCTGGTAATAGACATGAGTGTGTGGAACTTTTCCTGCAAGAATATGAATTAGTGGCTAGCATATACAAATGGTCAACCCTAGAAATAGTAAATTATCTTCCTTACTGTCTGAAAGGGGAAGCTTTCTCTTTTTATTTAGTAGACCTAGCAAACCTTTCACCTTTAAACTATAACGATATGAAGGAAAAACTTAAAAAGGCTTTCCCTAGTATTAAGTATACTGCAAGATTAGAATATAACGTTGATACAAAAAAACAACAACCCAATGAAAGTACTTTAGCATTCATTTATAAGTTAATAAAGGATTTAAAATTCTTGCGAGGTTGGGTTAATGAAAGTGAATTGATGAGTAAACTTAAAATGAGTTTATTACCTTACATCCTAAATAAGCTGATGCTTGAGGTAGATGACTGCGATAATCTCGAACAGTGCCTACAATATCTTAGAAAATTTCACACAGCGCAACGATTAGTTAGTCAGATAATTAGCCATGACGTAATATGGGAAAATGACCGCTTGGACTGATCAAGCATTAAAGAACAACACCAACCAGGATTTGTACAGATTAGTTCTTGTTACACAGACGAAGTAGTAGCAGAACCGGGTTACAAAACGTATAGGAACAATCACCAAAATACCTATGGCCTTGGCCATGGGCAGGCGCAGCTTTGTACAGTCAAGATAAAAATAGGAGACCGCTGGGCGCAAGCTCTTATCGATTCTGGCTCTGAAATTTCGATAGCTTCGAAAACCCTCTTACCTCCAAAATTTCCACTAACGGAAAGACTGAAGGGTTATGTTAAGCTTCGTGGCGTAGGGGCCCAACCCACAGATTACATTCCTGTGGTGAGAATAGCGTGTTGCTTCAAGGATCACTTGAAAACAACCAAACGAAGATTTCTAGACGTAGCTATAGTTGACCCACAGTTTTGCGCCTATGACGTTATTTTGGGGATAGATTTTTTGCATAAGTATGTCACAACCATTCATTCTAAATATATGGAACTAGCAGATAAAGACGGGAATCATGTCGAAGATCTCTGGTTTACAATCCCAAAAAGTACATATGGGAATCGTCACGGTGTGATTCATACCTTAGACTTAAAACATGTTAAACGATACCCACCGTCGGTAGGAAAAAAATCGTTTAACGATTCCCAATCAATACAGAACGATAATGCTAAACAAACGGTTTTCTCTATTCCCCCTCCTAGAAACAAACCAATTTATAGGAAACGGAACCACCCATACAGGAGGAAGGATCCGTCTCCAGAATTGGTCACCGGAAATCACATAAACCCCGTTGTTAGTGTACCTGAAAAGAGACAACAACTCCCTGTTAAGGAAATTACATCTCGTGTATTCGTGTGTTCCAGGGAAACTACAAAATTTCCCTCGGAGCCTACGAATAGAACAAATGGAAAAGTCAATAGATGTAGAAAGGCAAGACGTAAACGAACTAAGAAAAGCAAGGTGTCGTCCAGTGCTCCTGAGCTGGAACTTACCAAATCGCCTGACTTAGAGAGAGAGGAAAAGGATCTATGCAGTTTTGACCCTCAACCAGGCCCTAGTGGAATTTTGTTAGTTAGTTTCACAGATAGTTCGGATACAGAGATTATACCGAGAAAGAAAGAGAATGCGTCTTATGCGACAAGAAATAGCAAAACGAACCAACACTCTGTAAAGTCACCCCTGGCCTCAACGGCGCCTCATGAGCCTGTAGAGGACAAATCAAATGGAGGACATTTAGAAACATTAGAAAAACAATTGATAACGCAAGGAAGTGTAAATGATTCCGCAACCCTCCCTGATGTAAAGAGTTCTGTTCAGGATCATAGTCAGAAAGAGGTCGTGCCAGACCCCTTGGGGTTGAGCGACGAACTTTTTAATATCTATCCGGACACTACCTATAAAGTACTCCTTCCAGCAAATGTCCGCGTGCCGTCCAAGGCTTCGTATAACATAAAAGTTACCGCACCGACCGGGAACGTGCATATTTGGAAATTTTTACCGTCCAAAGGAATTCGATATTGGCACTCCTGTTTGATCCCAAGAGGTCCAGTTTTTACGGACAACGGAAATATCACTCTGACTATTTTTAATAGTTCAGATCAAACCAGATCTTTGTCTAAAGATCTTTATTTAGGGAAACTTGTTCCCCAGGTCGAGTCCGTAAATGACGAAACGGACAATAACGTACAGGCCGTTAATCAAATCATACACCTTACTAACAAAAATGAAACAAATGACGTGGAAGTCCCTGAACAACCCCAGAAAGTCCCCCAAACAAAGGAAGAATTAGCTCAAGCACTAAATATTGGCCCAAACTTAAACCCAGAAGAAAGAAACCAATTACTGGACTTATTGATGGAATTTAGGGATGTGGTAGCCTGGGACAAGTCTCGTCTGACTGCGGCTACCGATAAATTTATGTGCCCCTTAGAGGTCATTACAGATATACCTGTTTCTCACCCCCCATATAGAGGGACACCAAAACAGAAAGAGATAGTCGCGGCAGAGATCCAAAGAATGTTGGACAGCAATATTATCCGAGAAAGTCAAAGCCCATATTCTGCACCAATTGTGATAGTAACTAAAAAAGATGGCTCCCCGCGCATATGTACAGATTTCAGGGGTCTCAATAGGATATTAAGGCCCAATTATACGCCAGTGCCGCGTATAGATGATATACTAGCATTTCTGAATGGTACCAAATACATAAATACGTTGGATATGCAAAATGGTTACAACCAATTATTAATCTGTCCGTGTGATATAGAGAAGACTGCATTCATCTGCAGCCGTGGAAAATTCGAATTTTTGAGACTACCATTCGGCCTAAGCACGGCCCCGGGAGGCCAACTTAAAACTCAACCCTAAGAAGTGTTACTTTGGTTACGAAGAAGCTTCTGTGCTTGGTCACATCGTCGGTCGACGAGGAATTTGTGTAGATCCCGCAAAAACGGAAGCTATAGCAAAGGTACCATACCCTACCACAGTTAAAGAAATACGTAGTTTCATTGGACTCTGTTCATTTTACAGAGCTTTTGTCCAAGGATTTTCTTCTATTGCAAAACCACTCATTTCGTTGACTAAAAAGAACGCCAAATTCGAATTTGGAGAAACTGAGAAACAAGCATGGGATACTTTGAAATCTTGTCTTACATCTGCTCCGGTCCTTGCCCACTTTGACCCGAATCAGGACGCCATAGTTTATTCGGATGCTTGTCGAGACGGAATAGGTGGATATGTCGCACAAATTAAAGAAGATAACAAGGAACATCCAATAGCTTATTTTTCGAAATCATTGTCTCCAGCGGAGCTCAACTACTCCACGGTTGAGCTTGAAGCGCTAGGAGTTACTAAGACAATTTTGCATTTCCACTTTCTATTGGCAGACCGTCCCTTTATTGTGCGGACCGATGCTCACGGCATATGTTACCTCAGAAATAATAAAATGCTAAATTCTCGTTTCATGCGTTGGGCAATTCGTTTGCAACCCTATCAATTTACGATTCAACACGTCAAGGGCCGCAATAACGTGACCGCCGACTTTTTGTCAAGATGTCCGCTAAAGGATGAGTTACCCTCAAAATTTGGTCAAGAAGAAGATTGTGCAGAAGTGTGCAACCTAGTGTTATGTCCCAAAATGGATATAAAAACAATGCAAAAAGAGGACGATAAAATTAGAGAACTAATACAACAGAAGAAAGATAATCCCACTGATCGTGCTTTAAAACCCTATGTTGTAATTGACGATGTGTTATATCGAGTCATGAACAAAGACAAGAAACTAGTGATACCGGAAAAGGCTATCCCCGACATATTACAAGAGGCCCACTCGTCTCCGCTGTGCGGAGGCCATACGGGATTTTCTCGCACTTACTCTAAAGTAAACGAACGTTACTATTTTCCGAACATGGGGAAAATAGTTAAGGAATACGTACGCTCTTGTGACGAATGTCAGAGGGTGAACATCCCTCGAGAAAAGAAACAAGGATTTCTTCATCCCTTACCTGTAAAAGAGGAATTATTTTCCCGCTGGAGTTTAGATATTTTTGGCCCGCTACATAGTAGCGCAGGCTACAGTTATATCCTAGTCATGATAGAATATCTTAGCCATTTCGCAATATTAGTACCGCTACGAAATATTAAAGCCCCGACAGTGGCTAGAGCCATGTTGGACGAGTTAATCACGCGTTTTGGCCCCCCTAAAGAGGTACTGACGGATAGAGGAAGTAATTTTTTATCAACGATAATGGCCGAACTGAATGATTTATTTGACATTAAACATGTTCGAACTGCAGCATTTAAACCGTCAACGAACGGACTGTGTGAGCAATTCAACTCTGTCATTGCAAGTTTCCTTACTAAGTACACGGCTAAACAGCCTTCTAAGTGGGCGGAATATGTCCGCTTGTGTGCATATGCTTATAATATATCAACCTCCCCTATTAGGACATATTCCCCATATGAGATTGTCTTTGGTCAAAAGGCCAGATTCCCCACTCAGTTGGACACCCAGTATCAATTCATGAAAATACAGGAACATCAAAAACAACTAAAGTTAATCCGTAAACTAGCCCAGCAGGCTATGACACATACACAGCAGCAGACTAAATTACGCGTTGATCGCACTAGACAACCTATTAAACTAAAGGTTGGTGACTTAGTATTGTGTAGAGATTATTTACCTAGGAAGAATATTTCTCCAAAATTGACACCCAAGTATATTCTCCCGAGAATGCTTGTAAAATTGAACTAGTAGCAAACCCTAACCACACTCAGATTGTAACTATTGAAAGGTTAAAGAAGTATTTCCCCCGAGACAACTCACGCGAGCTGGAAGATTCTAGCGATAGTGAGAACGATAAATGTTAAGCGAAACATATAGGTCGCTCATGAGACCTGGTCGCCTCAATTAAGACGAATTTAAAAAAAAAGAGGAAAAACTTGGCGTATATTAATTAGTGAGTGTATCGAATGTTTCATATATTGTATAGATTTAATAAAAAAAAGTGGAGTACACGTAGTCAAACATGACCTCTGGCATACCGGAACAAGTACATACATGGCTATAAATAGAGCCTGAAAGGAATACATTGTAAAAAAAAGTTATAATATACTCTTCATCAATCTGAAAACAAAAAGTTACTTCCTGGAATCCATTCTCCTCTCCCTTCGATGCTGTAGACGGCATTAGACACCCATGGCCTATTATGGGAATAGGCAGTCATCTTAGTGGGCGGCGATAAAAAGTGATCTGAGGAGCAAATAAGTCATTTTTAGAATCAGGACCCTACCATATCTACCAAACCTACCATACATACCATAACTACCATACCAAGGAAAAGTTAGACGCGTCACAGAAAGGTTATGTCGAGTTGATACCTAAATGAATGTTTTGCCAACATATTGGGATGAATATTTTTTTGTTCTTTGTGTGAATGTGCCCGGGCACGAATGAGTTACCCTTCTTCTTCTCCTATAGGACTCCCAATATGCTGCCAAACACAGAGAACCTATAAGGAAAATAAATGTTGACATAGCTGAAAAGAAAAAAAAATATTATTAGTAGCTACTACCATTAATACGTACAAATGTATTTTTTTTCTGTATACTTAACTCCGACTTTAAGCATACGTCGTTGCAGCTGCAGGTTAATCATTCACAGTATAGGATTCCATCCGTTGCCGCCGCCTGATTATTTCGTTTCTCTCTTACGAGAAATCCGCCGCTCTCCCTCTTCGTGTCTAGGAAAGCGTTAACCTAGAAAATAAAGCAAAGTCAATATTGCCTGCTCTGGGTTGTTCCGCTACAAACTTATGCCTACTTATGATACACGCGTGCTTACGGGTTGCTTTCTTGTGAAACAAAAGAGAGGAAAAGGGAAGCTGGATTCCCCCCACCAGACATTTACATAGGTTACTCCACACCATGCTTACCCTATTTGTTTTTCCTTGAGCTATTATTATTTTTATTTTATTTTTTTTCCGCGTAGTTCGGGCGGGAAGCATATTGGTTAAATTTAAAAAAATAAAATAAAAATACACTAAGATACAATAAAGTAGAAAACGAAATATGGAGAAATACGCCTTAGTTGCTGACATGTTGTTCTCTGCTGCTGTTATTACTGCTGCTATTCATTGATATGAGTGAAATTTTTCGGCGACCCCTTCTGGGTGAACACAAGTGACCCTTTTGCTGTTGTAAGGATGGCCAATCTATTGGCAAACTACGGCAATGTACGAGCATACTGCGCATATTGTACATAATGTAACATATGTAACATTATGTCTTCCATTTTCTTAAAAGAATGTAAATAGCTACTTGTGTACTATACTTGCTACATTTAGTCTGTAAGATTTCATTACCTTTAAGTTATGCTCAGTTAATGTTGAATTATGATCAAGTATTAACAGTGATGCTCATTTTAGAATAATGTTTTCAGTGATGTTTATCAAAATGCTAGATAGTATCATATTGTATCATTATTTCATTGTGGTAAGATAAACTTAGGCTAGTGTTAAGGCTACTATATGTATTTTGTAAGAATATTGGGGGTAGATCGAGCCCCCTCCATTTTTTTCTCTGTCCTCCCATCATTGGGTAATGGGCTAGAACCCGCTCATTGTACCTAACTTGATTATATTACTATCGCCATGTATGTAAAGTCACGGTTACAAAATGGACACCATTGTGGGCTATAGTAACATTCAAGATGTTGTCCTACCACTACACCACTATACTCGTGTTTCTCAATCATCCCTGTGTAACTGCCTTCATTCAAGTTAAAATCTTGGCTTGAATTGAATTAAAAGGCACACCACGCTGATAGTACCATGCAGAGTGGTATTAAATCACGTTATCATTGGTACATTAAAATAATAATAATAATAATAATAATAATAATAATAATAATAATAATAATAATAAACATAATAAAACATTGGAAGCGGATCAGTACGTGTACATCATTTCGTAATTAGGTTCGATATTCGAATAATAGAGATTTCTATAAATTAAAGGACACATATTAAGGATATTCGAGCTCTGTCAACTTGTTGTTAATGAATCTAGTATAAAATAACTTAATTCTATTCAGAATAAAACTTCTGATTATACCCGTCACAAGATTTAAAACTACAAGTCATGAGACTTTCAAAATTTGTTGGCCCCCTCCATAAGCGGCCCTGTTTAATAGGTGGAAAACACTGCTTCACAACAGCGCATGGCGCACACGAACTTTAGAATATAAATATAAGAACACGACAGTAATTATCAGGTTAAGTGAAATAAATTGTGCAAATAAACAAACAAAAGGGTAATCTTTAAAAATTAAAAGTTAATCGAATAGCATTTTGTTTTGATGCAAATATTTATAATGTTCACAGATACTTCCTCAACACTCGTCTTTCATTCTGCCTTAAAACTAAAAGCAAATCACCTCTTATCGGGTGACGGAAGTGAGTCCAGCTGTTAACAAGGACTCAGGATGTTGTTGCGTGTAGCTTCTATACACACCAACATTTATAACGGGAAAATAGATAAGTAAGAAAATAGGGAAATGACGTCACAACGAAATGAATAATAATAATAAGGTTGCCTCATAAATCATCACGATTGGGATAACCCATAGTCTCAGATAAACAATTGATTCTTAGTGATTCCTGGTTCGATCCCCTAATGGATCATTTCTTTTATCCTCTATCTAAATTATCGCTCCTCACGAGCGCAAGTTGGTATTTGAATTGGTTATGTAAAAGCAGGTTAGAATCAAATACTTTCAATGGACACTTAGTGGATCACATATCATCACTACCTACACTAGAGGTCCTGAGTTCGAGCCCCGAAATATTCAATTCAAAATTAATATCGTTGTAAACATGGTCTCAATTACCGGAGATGATTATTGGCAGTTACGCAATTGTATCTAACGTTGAAAGGAAACAGATAAGTCGGAGATCGAGTCCCGACTCACGCACTTTTTGTATAAGTGACACACACTAAACAACGTTTTTGTTTTTCCTTAAGGAAACACTAAATTCACAGGTATTGCAAACCGCACTTCGTATAATCACTGTTACATTGTAACTTAGGTCACTCTCGTTCATTATGATCTCTTGTTTTTCTCAATTAATTCAGTAGTAATAAAATCAGTATGGGATACTCCCAGGATATGAGCTGTGATTTCATGGCACTCGAGTTAGCACTCAACTAAGTTAACACTCACTAGTAAAACCAATTGGTAGCCTGACGTGAAGAAATTGAAAACGCATGTTTCAAAAATAATACACTAACAATTCAGGGAGATAGTACTTACCCCGTAACAAGAAACCTCCCCTTAGTGTCTTGGAGACGTAAGTCTTCCCTTCTCCTTCTTTTGCGTTCTCCGAGCAATAGATGGTACGTATACTCCAACAAGCTGAAAAATATGAACCACAAAGTTAAGTTCTTATTTAAACTCGTTGGTTATCATACTTAATAATTAACACAGTGCAATAATTAGCATCATACTTAATATTTAGAAATTAGATAAAGGTAACTATTTAAATCCAGTCACGCCTGAACTACCAAATTCGTCAAATTCGACTAATAAGTAGCTGGGACACTACACTCAACTTCAGGTTCCCGCGTCCAGCCTATAATACTATGTGTGTGTGGGAGAATTTTTTCGTTTCAGGCTTTTCCTTACAGAAGCCGAAGTAGCAGAACCTGCCCAGGTACAAGCAGTGTAAGGACCTACGCCTTGGAGATAACTGAGTATTCGTTTTCCTTTCTATACTTCTGTTAAAAATTATAAGTTCCTAATCACTTGAATAACACGTTAGTTCAAAACAGACAAAGGGAATTTGATATTTTTCTTTGTTATTCTTACTATGCTACCTACAAAGGGTTGCAAATGTAATGAACAAATCACATTGTGCGCAAGATAAGACTGCCTCCTCTGAGGGTCTTAGTTATATTAATTAGCTTTATAGAGCTCAAAACCCTACAATATTATTTCAAGAAATCTCTAACAATTGAGATAACCTGCACGTTAACTGAGAATTTCTCAAGTGATGGATTGCCCTATTGTGAGATACGTCTTATCTTGAACACTATGGGTACACAAGGTATAATAAGGTGTAAAATAGTAATGACTTCCAATTATGAAATATTACACGATTCAAATTCATATCAGTCTGATTGATATAGTTGAAAGTTGTCAAGAAAGTGTAAAAAGTGTAATAAAGTGTAAAACTAACCATGATTTTCAATTATGAAACAATTATAAAAATTTATACTCGTTTGCTTGAGTTTGTGTTAAAATTTTAGTGAAATTTGATTGATATAAAAATTTTGAAGAGAATTTGGAACTAATTATTTTTAACTGGCATATTTGTAAAAGTATAATTATAATTATAATAAAAGTATAATTAGATTTAATTAAATCTTGTTGAATCTCAACTCTGTTTAATAGTTCTGTGGTTTACGAAGTAACCTAAATTCAAATCTCACAATCTTTGTTAAAGTTTAAAAAAAAGGGGTAGATAATATTAACATTTCAAGGTATAAAAGATTGTATACAATAGACTTCTTGTACTCATGCATAGAAATCCGAACGACTGACCACTTCTTATTCTCTAAATTAGTAAAACAATGCAAAAATACTTATCTGACAATATTAAGAAGTCCATGGTCGGAAGCCGGCGTCTGTAACAGTATACTAGATGAATTCTCTCAGTTGCAATGCAAAACCCCCTTTTCCCCTCTCTCTCCGAACATTCGTCAGCTGAGCTGATAATTTACAAGCCACTTATCATTATGCCAAGCTATATAATTAGCTCATTTCCGCCACGCTGGCCAAATGCAAACTTTCTTTAAACACTCTAGTCCTCAACCTGCCTACATCTGAAAACAAAATATACGGCCAATGTATGTCAATATGGCCATTGCGTCCTGACGTTTTCATAACAAACCAGGTATTGCCCATCTTGTAAAGTACCTTGGATTTACTCACCATATGATTCATCACCCATTAATCATAACAGTAAGTGGTAAGAATATTTAACAATGCAGTTTCCTCCATCATTATCGTTCCACTCACAAAGAAACAAACCGAGTTAGGTACATCAATCAATTTGAGAAGAACTTGTCTTACCGTGATGTTGTTTTTGATCTTCATCCACAGTCACTGCTTGAACTCAAGAGGCATCCTAACAATAATGTGTGGTCAGCGCACATACACTTAATTCTAGGCTTCCGGTTTAGTTGTTCAATGGTACAAAATTGATTCTTGTGATATTACTACAATCACATACAATACTTAAACAGGTTTCTGTACCTAGATTCTGACGATGTGTGGTCAGCACATTCAGGACATCTGAATGAAAAATGTTCTGTATTCGACTCTCATCTGCGAATAGCCTCATTGTTTGGGTAACCCCTGCAGGTTCCATTGAGTACTATATCTTTCTTAGATCTGATGTGTGCTCAGTCCCGTTTAAAAAATATATATATATATAATGAACAATTACAAAAGGGATTCGGTGGACTTCCTATATAAACAAGTACTTTGCATAAGCCAAGGTTATTATGTAACGCATTAATGATTATGTAGTCTAATAGCTTCATTGCTTACAGATCCATATCCATTGCCTACCCAGTGTGATGTCTAGAGTAAGGCCCCCCCTGGTATCTGGAGGTACCCAAGGATCCAGATTGCAGCCTGTCAGCCCCCTCCAGGGCTGATCCAGAGGGACGATATGGAAATTGATTATTATTATTACCGTTCAATCCATCACTGATTATTAGTGGACAACAGTGACCTAAAACCTAAACTTCCATCCGGATCCAGAACTTTCTCTGTGCCGTAAGAATTATAAACTTCTACTGTGACAAGAAAATCTCCTTTATCTACGGACAGACTCCCATTGATTTACCTCAGTTCATTGCCTACAGGTGAAAAACTCTTCTTGTATCAGTACAAACACAAAATTTGGACAAGTGATAAGACTCAAACTAAAAGGAATAAAAACTCCTTCAAATCAGCGTTGTGAAAAATCATAAGAAGATTGTAAGCAATGTCAAGAGACGTTAAAACTTTCTCAATATATGAAACAACTCTATCTCATTGTACTAACCACGATCTACCATACAAAAAAAACCATGGAAAGTTATTGTCTAAATGTAAAAATTAAATTTCTATTGATTGGTCAAGTAAAAGCACAAGTTTGTTTTTCAGACATTTAATGAAGTCTATATGTGAGTATGGTAATCGAGTTTGCACATTTTCATTCCACCATGTCAAAAACCGTAAGTTTTGGAACCCTCTGTATAGCTATCTTTTGGCAAACACCGAAGCTAAAAAGACAAGGAAGTAATTTATTAAAGCCTCCATTGCACATTATATTTAACTGTGCTCAACAACAGGTCACCGTGACGTCATCATATAGAGTTATTCTCCGCATAACTAAATCCCTTACACTAGGCATTTAAGATTTAAAAACAGAAAAGTTCACCACAACGGAAACCGAGGCCGGTTATCAGTCAAGACTAGTAGAATTAAAAGAAAGAACGGAACACACTTCCGGTGTGTTTTAAAAACATATCAACCATAGCTTATGTTGTGGTTAACTTTTGCGTTTAAAATCTATCCTATAAATCAACAAGATCCACTAACATGATGAAACATGATGTAACTTGACTTCGTAAAATTTCCTTTGTAACCGCAAAGAAATCCCTTTCGATTTCGGTGTGTATTTAAAAAAAAAGAAGACATAACATACGTTAATATTAGTATTAATAATACTAAGACTAACAATACTAACCTATAAACCCCCCCTAACCTTTCCCCCTAATTATAAACAAACGTTATGTCGTCCCCTGCAATAATATGTACTCTGGTATAGCAAATGTAACTGCATCCCTGACTATTAAACTTTGTATCTGTTATCACCATAGGCCATTAGGGCATAAGCTAACACACTAACCATAGGGTCAGTAGTTTAACCATTCAGACTCCCCCTCTGCTAACAGAACCACTCATGGAAAAAGAAAGCTAAAGTAATGGCATATAAATCTCTAGGTGCGCTAAATCGCACCAATCATTTGTAATGTTTGTATATTGTCAGTATACGTAAAAGTAATCAATGTGTATAGTGTATTGCATACCACACAGGATGAGAGAAACCAAATCGAGGTCGAAATAGCAATCAAGCTGAGTAGAAGCTTAGAAAAAACACATGTACATACTATGCTTCCCCTGTATAGAATAAACCTATACGGTAAGTTTGTAATATATTACATTTATGGCATTATCAATGTAAAGAGCAATAACTAATAATGTGCGATTCATTCTCCGATATCATTAAGATGAGTTTAAATATATTATGCGTATAGACGCACTTAAAACATTTATTAAGCATTAAGCCACTGTTTTAATCGCTAGTTGTTAATTACTCAAGTTATTTTACATATGCGGTTCAATCATTTAGTATGCAATCGCTCCTATGTTACAAATAAATATATTACCAGATATGTAATGGAGTACTCAAATACTTACAGTACATTACAGGTTATAAAATATTCACTTGATTCTGGAAAGTAGAGTATAGCCTATGATTTATGAAGTATCACTGGTATATTGACACAACATAAGAAATGTTGTTCACAAACTGTAAGGCACAACCCCGCAATAAAAAAAAAATTTCAGGCAACACAATTGAGTGTCCTATTCTAGATCATTGCATGTTTTTCCCATTTGGTTTATACTATAAACAATGAGAACTACTCTTGTAATTTTATCGTTCATCACAGTCCAACGTTAAAGCGCTTCACGCTATTCTTGTTTAAGTGTATTTAATGTTAAATTTCTTTCATTTATAGTTGAATAAAATTAGTAGCCTGAGACAATCACATTTGACACGTATATCTATAATTGTACCCAGTACAGCAAAGACAATTGTACTTAGCAAATCAGTAAACTCACAAAATCTAAATTTTCTTTATAATACTAGAAGTTGTACTCATAATCGGTTCGAAGTCATGCTTAATAATATGGTTAGGGATTGGTTTAAAAAAAAATATATATATATATACTATTGTGAGTTCATACAAAACCTGTTGGTAGTTATAAGCTAGAAGGAATCCATGATTGTAAGGTTTCATCCTACATAGTTTTAATCTACTAGTTTGTTAATGGAATTGAGTAACATTTATACGTACTGTAGTTAGTTATGACATATGAAATCTTACAATCACGCTCTCTTGCAGTTTAGTCGTGCATAATCTCCAAATCCCTCAAGAAAGTTTGTTTTTAGTTTCCTAGCGCCTGACGTAAGGCCAGTTCTATATTAACCCTTTAACTCCCAGCAACTTGCCTTGGACAACCGTTTCTGTACTTGAATATAAATGCCAGAAAGATAACTTTCGACATTTTTTTTTGTTTATTTTTTTTACCGAGGTCGGCGGATAACTGTTACACAGTTGTGCCTCGAAGTCCTAAGCCGGACCCAAATTATGGAGCGAGACGCCCGCGCTTTTCAAATTGTGTGTGTAGTAAGGAAAAGAGAGATAGGGAGAACGGAGTCAGTTGAGGGTCAGATTGAATTAGTGACCTGATGCCTCATTGACACCAATCCACACGCATGTATTAGTGGTATGACCCTAGCTATGATTTACTCAGATCACAGAGCTGGGTCCTAGATGCAATATTTAGGGAATACCACGAAAGCAATAAATACAGGAAATCTAATATGTAGTTAGAGTTAGGTGTAAAATAAAACTGTAAAAATAAATGTAAAATAGGAATTTCAATCCCGGCGTGATAGAGAAAAATCATAGAAAAACCTAGAAGACTTAACCACTATTGAGCATGCGCGTGAAGAAGTCTCTCCCATGTTCGATGAGGCTCGTGACGTCGCCTTCGAGCTACGTCAAAACTGGCAGAAATGCGTGGGACGAAACGCCTTTATAAACGAGGCCTGTTCGCCGCTCCGGTTGATTCTACAGTGGAACGTCGACGAGTGTGTGTGCTCCCAAGACCCGGACGCTTAGTAGAACAACAGGTATGTGATTATTTTTTCTAAGTTCCCCCTTTAACGCGAGATGAGCACTTTGAGAATGTTTGTGTCGAATACGAAGTCCCTTCAACTTGAGACCAAATTCCCTCTTCGAGAATTAACATTTTTCCCTTTGGGCCAATGCAAGTTGCGATGTACGAAGTTCATGTTTCACCATTTTCAATAAATCTCGGTTTAGCATAAAAACCTTCTAGCACCCATTGAGTATTATAGGGGTTGTGCTCCCACTTAGATGATGTAGTAAAACTTCCAGGTTGTAATTCCAAGTAACCGATTTTGTTAAATTCATCTGTATTTCTATTTTTTTTAATAAACCGTCAAGTGAAATGGTCTCTTTGATTTAGTCAAGCTATCCCACCTAATTAGTTTCAACTCACAGTCTTCATGTGTTACCTGGGTTTCGATTCCTAGTACCAAGCTCTACCACTGATAGTGCACTTTCTCATCATCTTCGAACCAGTAAGCTAAAGACGTTTTTCGAGACCGAGGCTAAAGGGAGTTGGACTCCGAACCAACTTTGTAATACTGGGTGGAGAGTGAAGAAGTGATCTCAATTACGATTTCACAAAAGAAAGTGTACACCATTGCTACGCCAATCTCAGAACAAACAAAACATCATATATAACAATATAAACATAAGCTTGAAAAACGATATTTGCCAAATTGGTCTCGAGAAATATTTCTCGTTGATAAATATATAAAATCAAATCCTGTAACTTATAAATTAAAAGACTGGAATGGTGATGCAATTAAAGGAATATTTTATGCTGAAGAATTACAAAAAATATTTCTAAGCTCAAACAAGACCTATTTAATTGAAAAAGTTCTTCAACGTAAGAAGGCGTGGGTTTTCGTAAAATGGTTAGGCTACCCAGAAAGTATGAATTCGTGGATTCGAGTATCTAGTATTCAGTCTGCATAATGAATTCATCATTGAAACACGGTTTTTACGTGACGTTACCTTCCAATGCAAGTAGTACACTTTTTGATAATACAACATCCTCATTTCGAGTAAAACTTGCAACGGTCATAGATTTAACGGACGGAGAGTGGGTTGTGGGCTTAACACAAATTAATATACCGTGGAGTTTTTATAATGTTGGTCAGGGTGAACAAATTACAATCGATACATTTATTGATGGTGAATATATTCGATATCCTGTTAAAGTAACAGAGGGATATTATGCATCCATTAAAGCCATCTTAAATCTAATTCCCGAAAAAGTACGTATAATAAAATATAATTATTTTAAGAATCAAGTGTATATTCAACATTCCTTCCGGTCACGTGATCGGTGTATTCTAGACATAACAAAAGGTTTACAACATATACTCGGTTTTATGAATGAAAATTCAAATTTTTATAATTCAGTGGTGTATATAAAAGATCAACATAGGGAACAATTTCTGGCTCCTCAGGGAAAATATCCCTGTAACCTTGATTATAATATTCCAACAGAAGTTAACGTATGTGTGGATATTGTAAAACAACAAGAAGAAATTGGACCTTTACTTCGTAAAATTAGTATATTTTACGAGCGGTATGGACGAATCAAAAATATTTTATTTCATAACCCGCAGTACGTGAAAGTTGAAAAGAAATATTTTGATACGATAGAAGTAAACTTAAAAGATGAACTCGGTATAAACTTACCATTTCGTTTTGGAACTTCGAGCTTGACACTTCACTTTAAACGAAAATGATTTCTGAAAGCATAGAAGACAGCTTCTACATTACACTGGTTTCAAATGCAAGTACAGACGTTTATCCTAAAAATAGTCCAACCCATTTCATTAATAATTTGAAAAATACTGTACATTTAACAGATACGGATTGGTGTGTCGGATTAAGTGAAATACATATTTCTTTAACGTGTCATAATGTCACCGAAGATGAAAATATCGTTTGGTACAAATTAGAAGGTCATGAAATTATGAAAAGTAAAATTACTCCTGGATATTATACAAACATTGAACACATACTGGAAGAATTAAATAAAGTTTCAGAATTTATACGATTTAACGCTTCCAATATTATTCATGTTACTTCTGAACCAAACGTTGAATTTATAACACTTTCACCTACTTTGGCTATACAACTAGGTTTTCATGAAAAAAATGACCTCATTATTCAAAAACAGGGATTTAAACAACCATACTTAGATATTGGATATCCTTTTCAAATTTTTGTGTATACTGATCTTATTGAATATCAATTGGTGGGAGATACGCAAGCTCCCTTACTACGTATTGCAACTGTTGGCAATATGACTTATGGAAAAGTTCAAACGTTACGATATCAAGATATTCACTATATACCACTCTCTAAATTTTGCTTTAACAGTGTTGAAATACTACTAAAGGACCACGCAGGACGAAATTTACCATTTCGTTCCGGGACATTGACAGTGACACTTCATTTTAAACGTTCTCCTGGAAAATGAAAAAGCAACATACGTATTATCAGCGGGGACGTGGCCTTCCCTTCTTTTCAGGTCCAGTTTATCAACGGGGTCATGGGATTGGTAGTTTCTTTAAAGGTTTATTTCGTTTTGCATTGCCTTTATTAAAGCAAGGTGCCAAAGCTGTAGGCCGGCAAGCGTTACAAACCGGTATACAAGTTGCAGGTGATGTACTAGAAGACCGCCCATTTAAAGAATCCGTTCGTGCTCGCGTAGAAGAAGCTGGAGAAACATTAAAAACTAAAGCTGCAAATAAACTTAGTCAGTTGTTAACCGGTAGTGGTAAGAGACGTCCACGAAAACGTAAGGCTCCTGCTATTGTACAATTCGGCCCTCCGGTCAAACGTAATCGAAAATATTCCGGTGATATATTTAGTTAATCATGGCTTTACTCAGTGGAAGTAGTCCTGAATGTTGTACAAGTGAACTTGATTTGTTTACTATTCCAATGACTCAAACTGCTATTGAGTCATCTTCCACTGTTGAATATCGTCCGGTTTCTACTTTATCGTCAGAAGGACCAATTGAATTTGTTGTACCTGGTGAAACTGGTGATTTTATTCACACTGCATACTTGTATCTCTATGTAAAATGTAAAATTACAAAAAACGATAATACAAATTTAGTTGCGGCGGATATTGTTGCACCTGTAAATAATTTTCTTCATTCGTTATTTAGTCAAGTTGATGTTTTATTAAACGATAAATTAATTAGTTCATCATCTGGTTCATATCCGTACCGTGCTTATATCGAAACATTATTAAATTATGGTAGTGATGCCGCTCGAACCCATTTAACTGGGGGATTATGGTATAAAGATACTGCAAACCAATTTAATGTATTAGGTAATGCAAATACTGGATTTACAAATCGTGCCCAGTATGTTAGAAATAGTGCATCATTCGATATGTATGGCCGTATCCATGCTGATATTGCCGGTGTGGGATGTATGCTTCCTAATAAAGTAAGCTTATGTGTAAAATTACATCGTACAAAAGATACGTTTTGTTTAATGTCTGCTGAAAATACAGCATATAAAGTCAAACTTGAAGACGTAACACTTCACGTGCGGCGTCTAGATATTGCTGCCGACTTAGCTATGCAAATCAATGCTGGCATGGAACACATTCCGGCCAACATACCTCTTACTCGTGTTGAAACTCGTACCTATACCATTACCGCAGAAGTAAGTTCATATAATCTCGATAATTTATTTTTGGGTAAAGTACCAAAAGGTGTTGTTATAGGTTTTGTATCAAACGCTGCATTTAATGGTCAACCACATGTAAATCCTTTTGAATTTCAACATTTTAACGTTAACAAACTGCAATTACAAGTTGGTTCAAAATCATTTCCACCGACACCCCTCACTCCTAATTTTGAAAATGGATTATATGTTCAAACCACTGCCCGCTGGAGTCTCTCCTCTCGCTCGCTCTCTATACTGCCTGTCGAATCACCGAAAATAACATAGAGATCGCCGTACGAATATTTTTCCGAATTCCGCCGCATGGGTGCAGCACTAAGCGTGACTTGTTTGTATAAATCTCATAGAGGAAAATACATTGTGAGGTTCAGTGTTTTCGCAAATTAAAAGGTATTACTGTTATATGGTCTTTTCTAAGTTACAAAGAGATATTTTAGAATACGTTGGGGTATCGTTTCACGAAATACCATCGAGTATTCAACTGCAGAAAAATGGTTAATAAATAAAATATCAAGACATGATGATACGAAGGGAAGTAACTGAATTCCTCCAGACAGATCTATTGTTTGTTGTCAATATTCTGTAAAAGAAGTTTTTTTTCTTTTTTTTAATGTAAAGTTCGGAAGCTGAAACAAGACTCTGTGCCCAATGTGTTCTTAATAGATGACTAAAAGAACCACTTAGAAAGGCGAACTTCCATAATCTTAGCTGTATTACGTTCGTTGATGCTTCTATACCTGATTTCAAGAAAACGGTAGATTCATTGAGAAATATGAGCCATTATGTTTGCCAGTTCTGTGGAATGCACTTTGTAGAACTGTTATAGTGATGAAAAGTGCAAATTGCTGTTATTAGAAAAAATAGTGAAAAAAAATGAGAAACCACTAATCACATATGCAGAAAGCATAAACGAAGCGTTTTGTTTTTATTGCAAATTCAAACTCATTTCCAGAAAGTCGAAACTCCAAAAATGAGTATTGGAAAATTTGTACTATGTTTCGTATTATTATTATTATTATTATTATTATTATTATTATTATTATTATTATTATTATTATTATTATTATTATTATTATTATTATTATTATTGATAATAACATTGAGATTTGGAGTGAATGGAGCGCGTCGTTCGCCAGAAAATAGCTGCAGGGTTGGTTTCAGATTTAATGTTTTTCCACCCATAGGCAATATATATATATATATATTTGCCGTCTCTCTTCCCGATGTACAAAATTTTAACACAATATAATATTTATATAAGTGTAACGTCCCGTTTATAACGATTTTAGCCGTTAGGCTAAGGGAGACGGATGATTAAGACAAGTGTGTGTTGATGGAAGAATTGGTGGAAAGAAATGTGGAAGGAAACGAAAGTACCCTGAGAAAACCCACGGACACCATGTTATTCATCACAAACTTACTTGGCGGAGGATTGAATCAGGGACCCCACGCAACAGAGGTAAGCGCTCTACCACTGGGCCACCCTGCCCCTATATATATTATTTTTGATCAAATTTTAACAAATTTTCGTTTCGAATCTCCTGTAAAGAAAGTCAAACTTATCCAAATTTACGTCTTTTAAAATAAAGTTACAGAGAATGATCAGTTTGTGCAAGAATAAAAGAAATTGTTTCGAATTTTCGGCCGTAAAGTGTTAATATTCAAATACTAAAAAGTCACAGTATGATTGTGAAAGAGTATAATATGGAAATTGTTGTCATTGTCCAAAATCAGATGCGTGAGGTCTATAAGCGTTTGCCCTTAAAATAAACTGCCTTCCTCCTTGCTTTGTACTGAGCGAAGGCATCTATTAACATAATCATACTGAACGTCATGGAGGGTGTTTACTGTCTTTAATCATTTTTCATCTTTTGCATGTTTTTCGTTTCACTTATTAAATGTTGGTCCAACGGGCGATCGTAAGATCGTTGTGCCCTTAGGCCGGAGTCTAGTTGTTCTAGTGTTAAATCCAGTCTTGCGCAGGATATATGATATCATTTACAAACTTTTGGGGGTTGGCCTAGAAAGAGATGCATGAAAATGCATCTTGGGAAGATGGATAGTAAATCGTGACTTCATTTTATAGTGTGTTCATTCAATGGCATTCTTTTGTTTCTGATATGATGAGTCGTTGCTCTTTTTGTCTATAATAATAATAATAATAATAATAATAATAATAATAATAATAATAATAATAATAATAATAATAATAATATTAATAATAATAATAATAATAATAATAATAATAATAATAATAATAATAATAATAATAGCATAATGATGGTGGTGCTCAGTCAACACAAGCAATGTGAGCTGCTTATGTTGGGCCTTATCAACTGAATAGATTATAATTTAATTGGTTGGAGTGTGTTTCGTCTATTTTGGATTTATTTCTTTGAGAAAATAAGGATGACACTTTATGTATTTTCATTTAAATATTATTTATTTTTATATGTGAAGTATGTATGCAAACAAGAGCGCCCATCAGGAGGGAGCAAGGTGGGGCCCCCTATAGGAAAATGTATTTGGCAATATCGAAAACCTATTAGAATTTTTACATTAGTTACAGCAAAATTTGAAATATCGCTTATACTTGCCCCCCCCCTTGGAAACCACAACATGGGCGCCCTTGTATGCACATCACAAATTACATACCATTACTGATTGATACAACTAACGATGACTACATGTCTATTGCGCTCTTTTTCTGTGTTAACCTTTCTATTACTTCGTGATAATAGATATGTAGAATTTCTTCTTTTGTTAATTAAAAGTAAAATTCTTATTTAAAAAATATATACAACTTTGCCGTATGTAAATAAATTATTGAAAAAGTGTACTAGTTCCTACAAAAATTGGGGAAAAATATGCTGAATTACTGTATAGCTACATTGAAGTAGACGAGAGCAAGCCTCGGCTGTCCCTGCCACCTAGCGGTCATTTTTTTGTTTTTGTCGTACGCTATGAATCGTTGATTCGACAGGCAGTATAGAGAGCGAGCGAGAGGAGTGACTCCAGCGGGCGGTGGTTCAAACATATTCCACTCTGTTTTCCGGTACCGGTACATATTATCAAGATCATTCACATATAATTTCCCGTGAAGAATTTCGACATGGATACACTTTGTACCCGTTCATTCTATCTCCAACAGGAACATTAGATGATTCTACGTGGGATGTCATACGTGATTCCCCTGTCAATTTAAAATTATCATTTTCTCAACCTTTACAAAATTCCATTACATGTATTGTGTACGCTCAATTTGACTCTCTCATTCAAATCGATAAAGACAGGAATGTATATACTGATCATACAATGTAAAATTTCGTCATTTGAGTGCCATGAGGGTTATTGTTCACTTTTCCGCGTTCAACGATAATGATGATCATATTATTATTAAGGAACTTGCAATTGTAAATCCTGATATCCCCTTTGTACAAAGCTGGATTTTTAAACCACCATATCCATTACATAAAATACGTGTGCCGCTCATACTTTCGAATAAACATCTAGTACAACATGATTATGGTATTGACTGGTACAATGGCGATGTAGATTACTCATTGTTACCTACTATATTGAAACAATATTGTGCTAATACCTGTACCTTGTATACTTATGGTAAAACACGTCAGGACTATCTGCAGCAACTATTGGAACGGACTGTTGTGAATTTAGAAGATTTACAGTGCCCAAAAGCGTCTTCCTTGGGATTTCATGTTTACTCTTGTGCTTATTTAAAACATAGATTTGGACAATTTAAGTGTTGTGTGCGTGAAGCTTTATTATATGCCGAATACTTAAAAGTCTATGGTTATGTTTTATACGTAAATCCAAATAGTGCAACGTGTTCCATCAAAAATAAAACAAGAGGAGGAAAGTAAGGATGAAATAGACTAATAAACATGTATAGTGATCAATTATTACAAGTGTTACTAAAGGACTGTATTACCGGTGCAAATGTGACTGGAATTTATCCCATTGATCGTTTACCTATACTTGTTCAACACCCTGTAGGACTGATTATTAATTTGGACAAGTCTGATTTACCTGGTAGCCATTGGGTAGCGATCTATATCAATAACAATAAACATGGATACTATTTTGATTCTCTAGCACAGGGTGTGCCTAAATTAATTCAACAGTTCCTACAAAGGAATTGTAAACTCTTTTTTGTAAATACTGTACAAGTTCAAGATAATCATTCTATCATGTGTGGATATTTTGTATTATATTTTCTGTATTATATGATACGTGGTGTTTCATTTGACAATTGTATTGCAATGTTTAATCATAAAAAATTAAAATATAATGATAAGCTTGTCAAAAAACATGTAGAAAACATAATGAAAAAGAAAAAAGTAGATGTTTGTAGATTTTTAGAAATAAATAAATACCAATTTTTTAAACTTTTTTTTTAGTTGTATTTAGTTTGTATTAAACAAAACAGTGTCGACATACAGTTATTAAAATTAAATAATAATATAAATTTATACATTTGCATCAAACAGTAATTTACAGCAATATATGATTGTAAAAATATGTAAATAAGTTTCGGAGATATAGCGTATAGTATGTAGTATTTAGAAACAATGGATAACAATATAATATATATGTAAAATTTCTCTGAACAGTTGATATATTATTTTTATTATTCCATTGTTCGCTTGTTTCTGTTCCACTAGAGAAGAAACACCTCCTCCAGTTCCTTTCCAGGTGGCAACGTACCAAGAACTGACGAAACGTTGCCACGTTGAACCGCAATGGATATACGTTGAAATAAGAAGGATGCTGAACGAACATCTCCAGAAACGATAGATATGCGTCTGCCTACCTCTCTGATAAAATCAAGGCTTCTAGAGCCCCATGCTCCACTGGTCTCGATAGCTATTGGAGCAAATATAAATTTATGGAGGAGATTATTGTATTTCCTTTCCTTTTCTGTCTCTCTACGTCTAGCAACTTCTCCAGCATTCACAACGGTCAACGGCAGGCTTGAATGGACGAATGTGTCCGAACATGTAAAATCCCATACTAGAGATTTGCCTCTCTTCCAAGGTATTAATGTCATGCCATCAGGTCGTTTACCATCGGAACGACAACAGCCTGACGGTTCACGAATCGAAGGAATTCCTGCCGTCGTGAGGGCTCGCAAAATGATGTCATTAACAGATGAATGTCTGGTGTTTCTGCCTATGCTCTTCATGCATGAGAGGCCATGCAGGCCGCGTTGGGTAACTTGATCCCCGCAAGCAATTTTAAACTTTTATATTTTTATTTCTCCATAAAATATATCTTCCTTACAATAAGTTTAAGATTACAATGAAAACATTAAACTTGCTATGCCCTTAGTAAGGGTTGTGGATCGCTCATTTTTCCACCAATAATTCAATTGTTTCGATAATTCATTTCGATATGCACATGCCGATTTTGATTCTACTTGCTTATGAAATGAACAAATTTCATTACAAACGGTACCTTGTAATTCTGCTAATGGTGGACAACCTTTTCTTTCCAGATCCACAACGTTTGCTAACGCAAAGATTTTCTTTATCCAAATGGATTTTTCCCCACCTTTACAAAGGAAAGTTGCATCTGGTGCACAAAAATCATACATAATATTCCGAATATGTGATACGAGATAGCCAGTCTTACTAGACCATGACAAGCCATGCAAGTGGTTTGTAAGCCAATCGATTTGTTTTTGGCAACCTATTGGTAAATCGTTAAATTCACATGGTACTTTTACTAAACAATGAAAATTTAAAGTATCATCACACGCAGTAAGACAAAATTCACGTATCACAAATTCATTCGGGGAAATCTTAAATCCCTGTATGTCTACAATATACATTTTATGGCAAACTGAAATTTCACACGAACGTTCCATGACAACTGGAATAAGTTGTCCAATAAATTCAGTATTTTTTAAACATTCACCAGTTTTTAACATAAAGTTTGTGATTGAAATTTCACGATGCCGTTCATGAAAAATTTCAAAGAGTTCTACTAAAGTCTTATCATTCAACAAGTGCTTTTCAAGAAAAGTTCCAGTATTATGCTGCATACCACTTATTCCGTTTGAGCGTAAGTATACAGTTATCGTTTCTAACACACAACTTTCACTAATGTTTTGTCCACAATTCTCACTATCACAATACATGATTACTAATAAAAGGAAATCAAACAATTAAACAATTTACCATATGTCCACGTATTTCCCATAATCTTTTTCTAGTAAAATTTTTAATAAAATGGGTCTGTATTCAAAGTCCCACACAAGATCTCGAAAACGTTCAATGAAATTCCATATCATCGCAAAAGGCTGTCCATGCTTTTTTCTGTAACTTGATAATAATTCTTCACGAACTTCAAATTTCGTTACAGCATCTATAGCTTTCCGTTCAAGAGATTCCGTATCCAACACCAAACAATCATGTGTCCATTGACTGCCGTTTCCGAACCCGCAAGCAAAACAAATACATATATCGTCTGGTTTCCAGTATATTATACAGTCTTTTATACAATCCAATGATGTACGTTCCACAGTACACTCACATGGCAAATTCAAAAATTCTTCCAACTCCCAATTCTCCACCGGGGAATTACTCACTGTTGGTGAAGGTGTAGGGGGATATTCTTCTATTTCATGATCCACATCAAGTAATGGGAAAACTTCTGTTTCCAGTGGCGGAGGCTGCGGGCTCACCACCGGTTGGGATAAAAATTCTGTTCCCGGTAATACATCCACTGTAGACGGGGTAACTTCTGTTTCCAGTGGCGGAGATTGCGGGCTCACCACCGGTTGGGATGAAAATTCTGTTCCCGGTAATACATCCAAGTTGGCCGGGGTAACTTCTGTTTCCAATGGCGGAAGTTGCGGGCTCACCACCGGTTGGGATAAAACCTCTGTCCCCGGCAAAGATAATAATTCTGCGAGATCACTTTCACCTCTTGTACTAAAATTTAAAGGTTTCGGTAAATCCATGCTTTAAAACCAATCTATAACTCCTTTTCACTAAAAACACTGGGTATTTAATATGCTTCGTCCATCACGTGATATCCCATTCCAACGATCCAAATTTCTAGATTATTCTCCAGCAGCTGCCGCGTTACATGTGATGCATATTAATGAGTCCAACAATCTATTACCTTGTTCTACGTGTGTGATCTGTATATTTTATTTCCGAAAGGTTTTTTCTGTATTCTGCTTATCCAATTAACATTTCTTTTAACCGGAAACATTTATTATGTGTCATGTTCTTTATACAACCTCCGGCTGCACCTGCATACATTATGTGCCATTAATATGCGGAAAAAAGGTGTATCCATTTTTCAAACTGTCAACCGGCCTTGTATTACCAACTGCTACCATGTCAAAAAAGTAAACACTCATGAATATTCATGACTGTTTACTAGATGGTAACATACTACTTTGCATGCAAGACTCTTGCAAAAACTGCAAGACCAAGACTTTTGCGCTCACCATTAATCACCATTCGCATTCAACTCACGGGGTGAGGGCCAATTGAACACAGACCTCCACAAAAACGACAGAACTTTCTTGGTTACCTTTATAATATTAAAGTTTCAAGAACTTCGCCTAATAACTTTCAAATAGGTTACCGAAATTCTAGCGGGAGACCCGGGTTCGATTCCTGGCGGGAGCTCAAGCGGTTTGGAGTCCATGTTAATCAGTAGGTCCAATTCTCATATAGTTTCGCTGCTGAACGGGACGTTAAACTCAAAATCAACTCAACTGAAATTCGAATAAATATGACCCTTACTATACGCTGGCTTTTAGCGTCCATGTACAAATATATATATTTGAGGTTGATTTTGTTAGACATGTGCCTATTAAAATCACTCGCATGTTATGACCCTGGTGGAAGAATCTTCATATTTTTGCTATCATGCTCCTAGATGGTTAAACAATATTCTATTCGAAAGTTTTTGTATATCGGCTATACCTATAATTCCGGAAGGTCGGAAATATAATAATAGGAAAGTTTTCCATGTTATTTTGGTTAATTTATTTTTATGCTTTGAATATGGAATCAAGCGATCACACAAGAGAGAGCCTATATTATTAGTAACTTTTTCTACTTGATGTTAATCACAATGAAAACTATGATACATGGGAAATGCACAAAGAGTAGTCTACCCTTATAATTACAAATGAAAGGGGTAGATTGGTACAGAGCAGTGCGGGCACATGGTCCGTTCCAATCCACCCCACATGCATGTGTACTAACGTGCCTCAACCGAACTTCAGGATCATTAATTGCTATAACTGAAAAATTACTCCACGCAGGGCAATTGAACATAAATGAAATTATTTGTAAAGAATTACACTTTCATGCTACATACATAAGTTTTCAAAAATCCAGCGCTTACTACTTTTGCTCTAAGAAATCAAGTTTTTTTTTTTCTGCATAGAGAAAAGAACGCTGTGACCGTCCATCAACTGTGCCTCACGATGTTCGTTTGTCACCAATGTTGTCAACACCAAACTGTTGTCCATTTACCTTTTCACAGTGGAAAAATATCTACCTTGTACCTATGTGCCCCATGTAGCAATGCCCCCCACTCTCCCCTATACAGAAATAAAAAAAACAGTGATATTTTAGTAACCGGGCTAGCAGAAGAGTCCCCATTACTGACATCATAGGAGTCAGTATATATATTGGAAATGTACATCAAGTTGTTTTCTTCAGCTTTTTTTTTTTTTTTTTAGCTTATACGTAAAGCACTGAGAAGGTTATATTTTCTTTGTTTTTCAGCTTCTCTGCGATTAGCAACAGCTCCAGCATTTATTACAGATATAGGGAGACTTGAATGAGCGTATGTATCAGCACGTGTATAGTCCTCTAATAGTCATTTACCTTTCATCCGTGGAACCATTGTCATGCCGTCGGATCGCTGTCCATCCGAACGACAGCAGCCAGAATAAATTATTTTTATAGGCCTAATATAATTTCCCAAAGTACACTTATGTCCAAAATGATTGTCGCATACCTATAACTGTCTTCTTGTAAGAATATAATTTGATAATGATTTTGCAGGGTACTTTTAATACTGATACTATGTGTATAATCGGGAAATGTACTTTTGTGGTAAATTTGATAGGAAAAGAATTACAAATACGAAAATTAGAATGAGTAAAACAAAATATTGCAAAATGAACAAGAAAGTTTTGTTTTCGTTTTATTGTTCTTATATTTACTGGTCTTTTGACATGAGATTTGCCACATCCATGTCTGCCAATTATACACATACTAACATTATAAGAAATACTGGGCGAATTCGTTATCAAATTATATTCCTACAACAACATATTTATTGACATGCAACAATAATTTTGGACATGAGTGTACAATTGCATGTATTCCAACAGGAGATACAGTAATGAATGGGCATATACAAGTCTACACAACTTCAGGAATATTCCATAAATTTCAAATTGTTTTCTGTATATGCTCAAAGTAACTCCCTTCTCGGACTTGGAAGAGTTTCATGTTTGAATATTCCACTATTACGGACGAAAATTTAAAACTATTTTCATTTATTATTGAAGTAGTGCATACTGTTAAACTAAAACTAATCATTTCCTATAAGTTTATTTTAAAAATGTAAATTTGTCACAATACAAATCTTTCTGTTCAATTGATAACATAATTGCTTCCACCTACTTTTCATTGCAGTCCTAAAATTTGGCAATCCTTTATACGGAATTTGGCCCATTATGTACTATGGACATCATTCCGAAATGTTTGCAACGACATAACATAAAATTTCTACGTTAGTTTACGATTATCGGCATAGGAGTTACAATTGCTAATAATATTTTTTTGTATTCCGATTCACAAATTTTGCAAAAGCAGGTAAGGAATGTTAGATCACACTCCAATTTAGTCCCCGCAGAATTTTTCATAACGTGTGGGGGACACGGTAGCTCAGTATTAGAGCAGTTACCCTTGGTATATGGGGTCCTTGGTTCGATCTCCAGCCAAGTAAGTTTGTTGTGGACAACATCGTGTACGTGTGTTTTCTCAGACTTCTCCAATTCTCTCCCACTTTCTCATTCCACCAATTCGTCCATCATCATTCCCTTGCCTTAATCATTGTCTCCCTTGGCCTAAGAGACATTTTCGTGGGACGTTAAACTGAAAGATTTCATTTTTATCAATTATAAGAACAAAACTTAATGGTCCTTATGCAGAGTCGTTTTATTAGCGTCATACTAAAGGCTTGACTACTGCAGGAAACGTATGGCACTAATCCCGCGTCAGAGCGACTCTGCATAAGACCCAATATTTCAAAGTAAAATGCAAATTTTGAGTTTTTAGTACTCATTCCGTACAGAATAATACCCGGAAGCAGTGGTTGAATTCAGGCATGTTCAAGGGAGCTGAGCCCTGCTAAAATATCTATATACTTGTATTGAATGCGCTTTTTTCTGTTTATTTTTTGGAAAAAAATCTTAAAAGCAAAAAAAAGTTTTTTTTCTTAAAAAAAAAGAGAGAATCTCTTTTTTTCCTTTGCCCAACCAAATTGTTCTAATTAACTAACGCACGTTCTCGTATAAAGGCGAAGTTAAATGAAAAATTCAAAATTAGATACAGACGCGCAGAAACGCTTTACAACGTTAGTCAGAGGAACCGGTCAGACAATAACAAGTCGCGAGTTTTGTTGCGATAGATTCCTGCTGCTGTATTTCAATCTAGAACAGAGCCCTCCTTAAATTTTTTCTCCCCGCTTGTACAACAGCCTGAATTCAACACTGCCCGGAAGATCATTTCATTGCAGTCTTCGCAAAATTCTGCTTACAGCAAGGCAACACACACAAAAATGGTAGAAGTAATTACAATTCAGGCCCAGCCCTTTCATGTGCGGAGTCCAGGGGTGTACTCATGTGGAGGGTTGGTAATATGAGAGCGGAGGGTCCCCAAACGATTTCCTGACTCCCAAATAAAGTTCGACTGTTAGATGTTTACTAAAGCGAATGACGAATGTTATAACAGACCAATTAGAAATGCCCATTCTTTTCACAAGAAGAATAAGGTTTAATAAGGTAAAATCGGAAATTTGAATATTGTAAAAATTGACCCTCTTTTCCATTTTGATGCGGAATTGTAATAAACGCTGCAACACACACGATTATTCGTTTTTCATTGTTAGTTTAAACATAGAAATTTACGTCTCCAACTTAAGCGAATGCTCATATTAAGTATTTTGAACAAAGAATCGAAAAATTATAATACTGGTAATTATTCCTTTTAGGAGCCAAAGTTTTGAAAAGTAAAACATACTTTCGATTAATTTCAATTAGGAATTTATTTACCAGACTTCTTACCTCCGACTTAAAAGAATACCCACATAAAGATTTTCTGTAAAAAAATCGAAAATTTGAATATTATAGAAATTGTACCTTTTCCCCATTAGGAGCGGAATGTGTCGAAACATTTATTCTTTTATTTTTATTTAAAAATTTAAATATTGATTTTCACACTACTAACTTGAGTGAATTCCCACATTTGGCAGTTTCACAATAAAGAATCGAAATTAGGACAGAAATCGCACCTTTTTTCCCTATTTAAGAGAGGAATTTTCGAAAACTGAAACTAATACTAAAACGCTTGTCCAGTTATTTTTAGTGGGAAGCTTGTATGCCAAGTTTTTATCTTCTTAATGTGAGGTATTTCATTCATAGAAATAAGATTTGAACCCCCCCCCCCTTTAATATCTCTTAGGATACGTGTTTTAAAAACTTTTTCTTATCATATGTTTCATGACGAAGGAGTTTCCTATCAAAAATTATTATTCTACGTATGGCCTTTATTTTGTTTACTGTATCACTTTTATATAAGATATAGATACGAAAGGAAAAAAAAAATCACTATAACAACTCATCATAATGGCTACAAACTTCCCAAATGTAAAAATTGGTGCAATATTGATCAGTGATATAGTAAAAAATATAACATGGAGAGTACTAATAATTGTCGTAACGAAGAAATGCGCTTACACATACATATACACCAAACATTATGTGGTGTCACCGGCTGTAATGTGGACCATATGGTCAGACAGAGTACTTCAAGCACTCTTGTAAAACAAAGTTTATTTCAGTACACAGACATGAGGCAAATTGCCCACATGTGAAACAGGTAAGAAAAAAATACGTTTTTCAGTTTTCTTTAGTTACAAAGTATTGAAGTACTGACAAAATTTGCTAAGAAGTGTTAATTTCCTGACACTGCAACCATGAAATATTATGGCCAGCGCATCGATTGCCAGGCGTTATTACTTTTGGTTTTCTGGATCAGGGTTCGCTACCTCTTATTTCAGACAGCTCTCCAATTGCGTCAAGATGCTAAGTCAATACCAGAAAATTATAGTGCTCCCAAGAGAATAGGCTTAGGCACCATATACACCGAAGTCAAACAATGCCACTAAACTGGAGCTAAATAATAATAATAATAATAATAATAATAATAATAATAATAATAATAATAATAATAATAATAATAATAATAATAATAATAATAATAATAATAACAATAATATTTAAAGATTCACTTTCTTTTTAGGTCGCTCTTGTAGACACACCCATGGTACCAATCTACTGTGGAAATAACACCGTACATCAGTACTGCGCATGCGCAACACACATAAATTGCTTATCTCGTCGTAAATGTGCATGTGCAATTCCTTGATTGCGTCATTACTGTTACGTCATAAACCAAATTGTCACAAGCCTTATAATTGCATAAAAATTATAGCAGAGGCGTTATAAATTCAGTCCGGGAAGCACTAGTGTCTATTTGCACCCGTAGACGGTAAATTTTGATTCATATGCTAACGAAAAAGAATTCAAAAAAGATTAAGGATACGGGTATATATATATATATATATATATATATATATATGTCTAATCTCCTGAAAACTTGTGTAGGGTTAAAAATAAAACTTATGGGAAGTCGGTTTTTCTAAAAACATATCTGTGTAATGCTTGCTTTTTGTGAAAAATTATTTATATGAAATAGTAGTCTATATAAAAGAGTCACAAATTGAACATATTACATGAAGGCAAAATCCATGTCAGTATCACTGTACTAATGGGGGGAAGGCTTCAGCCGAGTCATCGATCTGAGCACACCATTACTACTGGTTAATTATCAACTTTGTTACTCTCATTTAGGTAACTGGATGAACACTGTTTCTATTTTATTAACCAACTATACTATTGCATAATTGTCTGAGAGTGGTCTTATTTTTTCTTCGATATTTTTGTATTTTTATCATTTTACTTCGAGGGACGAGAGAGATATATATAGTGATCGTGAAAAACAATGAATTCGTGATTTCATGGAATTTACACATTTCGCAGCCTCTACATGCCGAAAAACAGATTTTTGAATGTCTGTCTGTACATCTGTTCTTACTTTCTTTCGTTCGTCTAGAGGTCATACCGTTCAACGTAACGAAACGAAATTTAAAACTTAAAGCTTTTATTAAGGGTAGTTTACTGAAATGTGAAAATTAAGACTAAGCGATTTTCTAAAAAAAAAAAAAAAAAAAAAAAACGCTCTAACGATTTTGTTCACGTTTCATAAATCAATGTTCCACTACAACAGATTTCAGATGAGAAGCGGCATGGCCTTGAGTTGGCTTTACGCGGCGTCCAATTGGCTTTGAGCGGTGTTGACAATTCGCGACAAGCAGTTCTGCACGCTGACTTCTCGCGCTACTGAGAATCTTGACAATAGCAGAGGCGCTTATTAGAAATATTGTATTAGCACATTAACTGCTCACTTTACGAAGTAGAGAAAAGAATTACGAACACATACGTGAAAACTACATCTTTTTATGATAACTGGTTGTCATGATACACGTTTTGAAAGGTTTCCATATAAAACAATTAGTAAAACGAGCGTTGAGTCCCGTCTAATTTCCAGTGGATTTTTCTTCGATTTGGAAATGGAACTCAACTTTTATTAAAGGATAATCAGGGGTGTAACCAACAGGTTGTTCTAGGGGAACATTACTTTCAGGGGGAGGAAAGCTTTTCACACATTAAAAACAGAACAAATGACCTCTTTCAGAATATGAAAGCATTTTAACTCACCATGTATACTATACACATATTATGTTTCCTCGATGCTACCTTAACAAAAGACGGATCTTAACAGTACTGAAGTTGAAAAGCGGATTGTAAGAGATAAATCAATAAGCTATTCATAAGAAAACAAATACTGTTTCTAAAATACTAAAAGGAAAAAACTCGAAAAAATATCAACTCAGATATTATTATGCAATAATATAGTAGTGAGAGATCCTGGGGGGACTGAGGGAGCCAGGGCCCCTCATTTTATTTGTAAATGTGCAATATTAGGCATAATTTGAATGCAATTTGTCTTAAAATCATCATATATGCTTTCTGCATCTGAATGCACCCCCCCCCCCCAATTTACAGAGAAATCAGCGTCCTTGTAATTAGGTACAGAAACTGTATTGATGATGTTTTCTTTTTTCTTTTTTCTTTTTTTAAAAGTCTTATTTTATTATAAACGTTCCTAATTTGCATTAATTATTAAATAAGTTTACTAAACATATACTAGATGAACCTCATTTCGGGGCTGGAAATAGTTTGGAAAGTCAAGGCCCGCTTTTCCCCCGTTTCTACACCCTTGAGAATAGTAAGCGATCGAATTAAATAACAAGCCTCTGCAATTTGATTCATATATATATATATATATATATATATTCGATTCCCGGCGGGAGCTCATGTGGAAGAACAGAAGGTATGGGACATTCGTAATATTGTTTTGAAATTGCCTTCGTGCAAGATTCTTCCTTATTCGACAGAAGAAACGCAGTATGATTTTTTTCTTCGTTTCAATACCTTACGTATGTGTGGCCAATTACGTACTCCTTCTTTACTCCTCTAGCAGGGACGCAAAAGCACCAGGCGTCTGAGTGGTGTCATAAATTATTGTAACCCAAAACAAACTCGACCATATCGTGTTGCTTACGAATCAGATGGATTGTTGTTGTGAGACCTACATCAAGTATAAGAGTATGTTATTACATGGAAGCAAAGGAGCTGATTGTGTGTGTAGGAACGCAACTTCTCTTCTTCTAGCATAAACAGAATTCATCAGTGTCTAGGTTGCTTTCTTTCGTGGTAGTTCATTTGTTCTCCAAAATTATAGTTGACAATGTCTTTAAGGAAACCGAGTACAAGTGCGGAATTTTCTTTAAAAAAAAAAAAGTGCTACGAAGTGAAGCTCGAAGAATTATTTTTTGTTTACAATTTTTGGAACTCATAATAAAAAATTTACAAGAGTCAGATTCAGACAATGGCGAAATATTAATTGACATAGACGATAGTGAAAGTAGTGTTGAAGACGAACGTTTAGCAGTTCCACTGGAATAAGTTAATAGGTAGGTTATTCAGTTGCTATATATACTTCTAGGATACACAGCCAAAATCTTTGAGTTTGCTGGAATAGTATATTTACATTGTGAATAATGTTGCCAATGTATGTGTAATAATCTCAACTAGAGGAAGAGCGAGAAGGGAAAGGGGAGTCCGAAATCCGGCAACACCGCGCGGAATATCGCACAGCATTGGCTACTGCCCGTGATGCTTTACATCTGAAAAACACTATAACAAGTCTATAATATGGCATAATCGTTTTTCTATATAATAAACTCCAAGAGCGGTAATTTGTTCCTAGATGTGAGTTTTCGTACAGGTGAATAGTCATGATTCCGGCCCTTTCAAGAACCAACAGATGAAAAGCCAACACACAAACGTGAGAAAACAAGAAACAGAAGAAAATGGCCCTTTCGAGGACCACACAGGGATCGCTCATATACAGATGATTAACCAATCAGAAGTGCCTCAGAAAGACGATGCATCAAACGGCCAGAGGGAGGAGGAGGACTTCCAAAGAGTGAAGAGTAAAACCAGAAAAGAAAAGAATGCAACAAACAACTCCAAAGAAAAGAGGAAACCACAACCGGAAACAATGTATATTTGTGTTATCAAAGGCGTTCTAATCACAAGTAGCATCGATACCATCAAAACAGCATTGAAGAAGCAAAATATTAAATTCAACAAGCTCATCTGTATTCAGACGAAGACAGGACTAGAACATATGCTGAGACTGTTCTCAAGCAGTTCCAAAGACGTTAACCGGCTAACATCACTTGGACTAAAAACAGAAAACAAACACTATAAAGTCTAAAACTCTAAACTACAGCCAAGACCGATGCCCTGCTGGAATTGCTACCAGTATGACCATCGACGCAACCAAGGTGCAATACAGAGTATGCTTACGTTGTGCTGGCACTTACACAGAGGACTATGACAAACCAATCAGTAAAAACTTATGCGCTACTTGCAAAGAAGACAATCACCGAACAGGAAGCAGGAGGTGCTCAAAGAAACAGAACAGAATATCTAGTATTACAATAGAAGAAGACAAAACTCGTAACACTGGCCTTACTCAGATTCAGAACCAGTAGTAGCCACCAGCATCGAACACACATGAACAACAGCATCATAGCTCAACAGAAGAAGTACTAAAATGTACCATAGAAACGGCGACCAGCCACATCATTACATGGGTAATTACAGTCCTGGCAATGTGAACACCATATAGCGAGCGCCATAAAATGTTGGATGCTATACAACTAGCAACCAAAAATGTATTTTCAAAGGCAGTAAACATACTAACAACTGCAACTAGAAAGCTGCATATCACAAAAACCACATATGCAGACAAAATAAAAGAACTAGGAAGACAAACAAGTCTGGATGATCAAGAAAAAACAATAGTCGACAACAGGAAGGAAGTCAGCCCCCATGAACCACGCAGAAGAAGCAGCGGAGGAAAAAAACCAGGAGAGGAAGTAGCTGCAGTCTTGAAATCGATGACGACCAAACCACAGAAAATAGACAACGCAACGGACAAATTGTATGTTCAAAAACTAACAGATTCCCCACTAACAATACAGCTCCCCACTACAGACTACATTGATTTGCATACAAATACCATATTCAGATAGGATTTAAATTTAACAAATAATTTAATAATTTATTATTGCAGATAAGTCACATGGATTTTTGACACCCTTCAAATGTGGTTTTGCCATATAAATCGCCTATTGCATATAGCATGATCGGTTAAAGTTTTCCCCCTGGCTATCACTTTATCAAATCTTCCGAAGTTAAAAAAAACTCTTCTTGCTTATTCTCCTTCTTTCTATCTTATACATTTTAACAGATTCGCATGTAATTGTCTCAGTAAAGATAACAGCATCGACATCCCCCGACAGATGCTTTAGTCTACTAATTGCATGGAGAAGAGACGTGCAGAATATTGGTTGATACTTTACTCATTGCCTAGGACGCAGACTTTACCGAGGGTGTCTTTCTATCCTTTATTCTACTGTCCAAAGTCAGGGGCGTCATTTAGGGGGGACAGGAGGGGACAATTATCTTCCCAAGAGTTTGAGGAATACATATACTTTAATCGATTGTCTAATAATATACTAGTACAAAACGCGAAAGTCTTATGTCGGTGGTGCTCTTGCCTCTCTCAAGCGAAGTCTAAAATGACGCCCCTGTTTAAAGTGGGTCTGGTGAGAAAGTATTCTACCTGGATTCCATTCTGTTTCATTCCATTATATATATATATATATATATATATATATATATATATATATATATATATATATATATATATATATATATATATAACCATCTATATTTTGACAATTCTTTACTAGTGTTCAATACAATTTATGTTTGAGCCACCCCACATTCGTATTTAATTAATATTTTATAGTTATCTTATAACGTTCGAAACTAGGCAATTGGTTCGTCTGTGCCATCCATTTTCCTTACTTTTCTTTCTTGCATTTACACTGGAAACGTTTTATCACTTGCGTTATTCATAATTAACCCTTTGACTACCAATTTTTTTAATGTGAAAATTCTTTTATATGGACGACTCATTTAATGTGATCTGTACACAGTTTTGGAAACTAAACGCAGTATCCTGGTCACATCTGACCCAATGGGAGAACAACATGTATTTTTTTTAGAATTTTCTGAAAATATATTTTCAATGGCGTTTGAATTATTCGCATGGGACAAATGTATCCCATTGGTAATCAAAGGGTTAATCCTACACAATTCAATTTCAGTGTTTTGTCGACGTGGTCCCAAGCTGCGACCATTGTAATTACTGTTTCAAACATTTAGATAGAATGAAAAGAGCGCAATGTTACCAATCAGAGGGAAAAGTCGCAACTTCAAGTATAGCGACAAAAAAATATTTTTTCCGATTAATGACGTTTTTGGAAATTTTTGAATTACAATTTGGCGACGTACTTACAAATATAGCGACTCTTGTGCTGTGAACAACTTGTCCTGTAATTAAGTACTACTAGCTCGAATCAGTTGGTATATATGTTTATTTTCCTTTTCCTTATTTGAACCAGCTCGGGTATTGACAAGTTGGGAAAGTACAAACCATTTATTTCCATATTCCCATTTTGATTGCTGTTATCTGATGCTCTCTAACGATGTCCAACTCTAACCTTTAATCATGGGCGTCTCTGACATGTTAAAATTGAAGGGGGGACAAGAATGACTAGAATGCTAGGAGACACTCCAACTAAAGTTACTTCAAAATTATGAGTAAATTGGAATCTACTTTACTAACGGGATCCCCTCGTCCTACCTTTAACATCAAAATTCATCATAATTATCTTTCATCACTGGGAGGCTACTTCCAAAATTTTAAAATTATATGCAATATGATTCTTAGATAATTTCCTCGCCTTGACATGGGAATTATACTTTCAATACTATATATTAAGATATATCTACCTTCTTCGTATTTTTCATCTGTGTCCTTTCTATATCTCTTCATTCAGTAGCTCACATGATATTCTTCTCATCATAATCATCACAATCATCTTAAAGATTTTTCACTATTTTTTTCCGTTGCTTCTATTTAAAGTTCAAATTTCATATCTTCGTTAATAATACTACCTAGACATTGAAAATAAGCATCTATTCTACTTCTTTGCCCGAACATCTATTATATTTATATTTATTTCATATTTTCATATTTATTTATGTGTGAGCTTTGCAACATCCAAAAACCTAATCGTGAAGAGTACAAAATTCCCACATCGCGACGTTCATAAATACACTTGGACATCACCAGACGGGAACACTCATAATCAAATTGATCACGTTTTAGTAGATAGAAGAAGGCAATCTAGCATAATTGATGTACGGTCGTTTAGAGGGGCTGATTGTGACACTGATCGCTACCTGGTAGCAGCGATAATACGAGAGAGATTATCGTTGAATAAAGGTAATATTTATTGTCCGAAAACGGAGAGATTCAATTTAAAGAAATTAGAAGAGAGCCAGGGAAAAGAGAAATACCAGATTGAAGTTCCGAATAGATTCTCGGCTTTGGAAGATTCGGAGTGCACTAGTGTTGAGGATACCTGGATTGAAATTAGAGATAGCATTAAAATTTCAGCAAAAGAAAAATTGGGACACGCGGAAATACGTAGGAACAAACTATGGTTCGAGCAAAAATGCATAAAACTAGCAGGGAAGAGAAAACAGGCAAAATTACGCTGGCTACAAAATCCGAATGAAATAACTACACAAAATTTCGCAGATATCAGGCGGGAAACTTCCAAAACTTTTAGAACAAAGAAACGCGATTTTCTGAAAGCTAAAATTAAGGAACTTGAAGATAATAGTAAAAATAAAAATATTCGGGACATGTATAAGGGAATCTACGAATTTAAGAAAGGCTATCAACCTCGTGCATATATATTAAAGAAATCTGACGGTACAGTTCTCACTGACACGGATAGCATCTTAAATAGATGGAAAGATTTCTTTCACGATTTGCTTAACACGCAACCAAAAACTAGAGTGCGTGGAGAAAAGGAGATACACACCGCAGAACCGTATATTCCAGAACCCAACCGAATAAAAGTAGAAACCGCTATAAAGAAATTAAAGAAACATAAATCTCCGGGTGTAGATGAAATTCCGGCTGAGTTAATTTTAGCTGGAGGCGAAAAATTGTGGAACAAGATACACTAACTCATTCTCCTTATCTGGAACAAGGAAGAATTGCCACAAGACTGGAAAGAATCAATCATTGTTCCAATTCACAAGAAAGGCGACAAAACCGACTGTAATAATTATCGAGGCATTGCTCTTCTGTCAAGATCCTATAAAATCCTTTCAAATATTCTATTAGCAAGACTGACCCCATACGCAGATGAAATTATTGGAGATTATCAGTGCGGATTTAGACGAAATCGATCAACTATCGACCAAATATTTACCATTCGCCAAATACTCGAAAAAAAAGTGGGAATACAATACCCCGGTACATCAACTATTTATTGACTTTAGAAAGGCGTACGACTCGGTTAGGAGAGAAACGTTATACAACGTTCTTACAGAACTTGGAATACCGAGAAAGCTAATTAGATTAATTAAGATATGTTTAAATGAATCCCAAAGTAAAATCCGGGTAGGAAAATTTTTGTCCACGAGCTTTCACTTCGAAAATGGTCTGAAACAAGGAGATGCGTTATCGCCATTATTATTTAACTTCGTTCTGGAATACGCTATAAGAAAAATCAAAGATAGCAACCAGGGCCTAGAGTTGAACGGTATTCACCAGGTTATGGCATATGCTGATGATGTAAATTTAATAGGGGATGATATGAGAACAATAGAAAGAAATGCAGAGGCCTTATTAAACGCTTGCAGGGACATGGGTTTAGAAGTAAATGCAGAGAAAACTAAATACATGGAAGTGCGTCGGGACCGGAATACAGCAAATTATGGATGCGTTAAAATATTAAATAATACTTTTGATAAAGTGGATAATTTCAAATATCTAAGATCAATATTAACAGAGGAAAATCATATTCACGGAGAAATTAAATGTCGATTAAAAGCAGGGAATTCGTGTTACTATTCGGTTCAAAATCTCTTGTCGTCGCGAATTCTGTCGAGGAATTTGAAGCTTAAAATATACAAAACGATAATCATGCCTGCTATTCTGTATGGCTGCGAAACATGGTCACTTACTCTGAGGGAAGAACATAGACTGAAAGGATTTGAGAACAAGATCCTGAGACGAATATTCGGACCCAAAAGGAACGGGAATGGGGAATGGCGAAAACTTCATAACGAGGAACTACATAATTTATATGGTTTACCCAACATTGTTAGGGTGTCAAGTCTAGAAGGCTTAGGTGGGCGGGTCATGTAGCTAGAATGGAAGAAAGTAGAAACGCTTTCAAAGTCATGAGTGGAAGACTAATCGGAAAACGACTATTAGGAAGACCTAGGCGCAGATGGGAGGACAATATTAAGATGGATCTCGCAGAGATTGGAATACAAAGTAGAAACTGGATGCAGTTAGCTAAGGATAGAAGTCAGTGGAGAGCTTTTGTGAACGCGGCATTGAACCTCCGGGTTTCATAGGCCATAGAGTTAGTTAGTTAGTTAGTTAGCTGGTTCATAGCTTACAATTTGAGGACAATCCCCAATTAAGCATTATAGTTGTCAGAAATGGTTTACATTCTCTATATGTTATCAGTAAGATAAGTTTCCATAGAGTAATAGCTTTTTTCTAACAACAATTCTAACAGAGTATTTCTGAATATCCGTTTTTCGTTAATGTCCTTATACTTTGTTGGTAATTTGTTATATAATTTTATACAATTCATATATACAGTTTTGCTAAAATTTGCATAGTTCTCCTGGATAATATACATATTACAATTCTGCCTAGTATTGTATGAATGAATCGTATTAGCTAATGTCAATAGATTCTTGTGTTCGATTTCATACATAATTGTGTGATACATATATAAACTAGGTAATGTCAATAATTTATATATTTTAAAAACATTTTTACATGAGGATCGTTCAGGCATACTAAACATTATTCCAATATTTTTTTCTGTCTTCGGAATGTACTAGCACTTATTCTCGAATTCCCCCAGAATATAACACCATAGTTTATTATTGAAAAACCTTGCTATAATATAAGGACATAACAGCTTCCTTGTACAAACTACCTTGCAACCTACGGAATGCAAAGCAGAGTGAACTGAGTTTAGTATTAATGTATTCAACATGAGTATTCCATGTTAAATCTTCATTAACATATACTCCTAGAGATTTAATAGATGTTGTTTGACATAATTCTACAGTGTCTACAGTTATTGGTACACGTTCATTTCTTTGGCCCGTTAATCGAAATTTGACAATGTTAGTTTTTCCTAAATTCATAGTTAATTTATTTATGTTTAACCAACTAATAATTTTTATAAGTGCCTTTATAGTGAGCCTTTCTGCTTCATTCACTGAGTCTTCACTGACAAGAATATTTATGTCATCGGCATACAATGTTGACTTCACACAGGCTAGACTGTTAACCAAATCATTAATATATACAACAAACAAAAGAGGATCCAATATTGATCCTTGTGGTACTCCTTTTGTTACTTTCATTATAGATGATTTAAACATTTTTCTTCTGCCATTTACCTCTTTACAGATGCCAACAGTTTGACTACGTTCAAATAGATACGACTTTATCGAATTGTTTGTACACCTCTGATGCCATAAGAATACAATTTTTCTAGCAAAATACCATGGTCTATAGAATCGAACGCCTCAGATAAATCAACAAAAATACCAATTAGATGCTTTATTTATATCCATTGCTACATCAGAGATGAAATTAAAGATTGCAGTGTTGGTTGACTTCTGGCTTTGAAACCCGTGTTGACTTGTGGATATTACATTATTTAAAAGGAAAAAGTTATTTAGTCGCACTCTCATTGCTAACTCAAATATTTTTAAAAAGCACGACAAAACTGAAATAAGACGATAATTATTTAACTCCAATTTACTTCCCTTTTTATATACAGGTGTAACTCTAGGTAACTTAAGCCGCGTAGGAAAAATTCCGTATATAGAAATGAATGATTTATTGTATGACAGAGTTGATGTGCAATAAGAAGAGAACTTTCCTTTACAACCATGGATGGCACTTAATCTCAACCTGGAGAGCTTGAACTTTTTAAGCTTTTTATTATTTGTAAGATTTCCTTTGGTGTAGCTGGTTTCAGAAAAAGCGACTTAGGTATTCCGCTCCTTAGCTTCCAGTTATTTTCTTGATGAGCTATTTTGATTGGTTTAAATGTTTCTAAAGTTAAGAAATATTTATTAAAATGATTTGCAATCTTATTTGGGTTACATACTACTTGAGAGTTTATTTTTATTGCATCAATTCCTGCTGTTTTTACCTTATTCATCTTACCATTGATTAACTTTATTTCTCGCTGCTAAGATGTGATTTGTACTGTATAAAAGCTTTGCCGTTTTTATGACTCTTTTGTACGTCTTTCAATAGTATTTTACATATTCAATAAATTGAGGTGTTACATCTTTACACATTTTTAGTTTTTTTTAATATAAAAAACTCAAGGAGTTTGAGTTTAGAAATCCTAATTCCTATAGTGACCCGTGGTTTCGCCATCCTAACCTTACTGTATTTCTTTCTGCGAAACGCAATATTGAAGTGAAAGAGAAATGTATCTAGAAAACAGTTAAATTTACCATCCGTATCGCCAATTTCATATATTTTGTGCCAGGTTTCTTGTGCTAGCAAGTGTAGAAAGTAATTAATATTAGTTTTTGAGAAACATCTTTTTGTTGTAACTTCTGATTGAGTAGGTACGAATATTTGAGATGTGTGTATTTGCCCTATTAATGCATCATGGTCAGAAAAACCTGGGTTAAAGATATTCAAAGAGGTAACTGACTCTGTGTATTGTTGACTTATTATTATTTGATCTAACGCAGTTTTCCCTCTAGTTGGTTCTCTGATAAGAGGCTGCAACCCAAACATATCCAATATATTTTGACATTTTGTTTTTTCTCTTGATTGAACCAGCCAGTCAATGTTAGTATGATCGCAAATTATTACCGTACTATATTTCGTACTATATAGCCTTAATAATCTAACCACCATTGATTTAATCTTTTTCATATTTAGTATCATCTCACATTATTTTCAGAGCCTTTCCTTATGTTCTTTGACATCATGGTAATTTTAGATTCTGCATTAAGAACCATTTCATCTGAAAGTAATTTTATTAGTCCTTTAATCTCTTACAATTAACGTGTTCCCTGTACTATTAAAGCGAGTGCTGTACGGTCTTGAACACTTTTTAACATGTTCAGGATGTCCCATGGATGCTATTCCCGACATAGCATCCATGGGACATCCTGAACATGTTAAAAAGTGTTCAAGACCGTACAGCACTCGCTTTAATAGCACAGGGTATAAGGGGAATGGGGTTCGATACTCGTTTGTTCCAGTGCGAGAAGACCGACTAATAATAATAATAATATTGGGATTCGAACCTTGGATCTCTCAAAGTCTCCTTTACAACTTCATTCAAATACACAAATTAGTAAATTGACGTAAGAGACTGGCAATAAACAAGTATCTTCACTCCTCCACGGTCCTAAGATTCGGGCGTTATATGTATCAGAGGTCTAAGCCATATACCCACCATCGCTGTTACGTCAGCTCCAAGATACATCGATCAATACCTGTAAAAAAGTGCAAGGTAGGATAGCCATGCGTGATTAACACCAGATAAGTAGTGGGAGGCGAAAGTAAATGTTTGAACTTCTCTATTGATAGATACCTTACCTTCTGATACACTTCACATCGTGTACGTTTTAATTGGTGCACATTTCAATCGCTAAAAGAAATGTATAACGTATTAAACACATCTGGTTAGCACTATCATCAATGTTAGAAATGATAACAAGAATTGTAAATATCTTTGTATTAATATGCACTATGTGGGTTACACTACATATGATTTAGAACAATACTAATATTTTCACATCACTTTTAACATTTCACTCGAAAAGAAATTGGCCCAAAGATTTCGGCACGACGCGTAAGCGCGCACGACGGTTCCGGCGCCTGTACGAAATAAAATTCACTAATGCATTAACAAATAGTAGACTTCCATTGCTGTTGAAACATAATTTGTACATGTAGTACTGTTCCAAATTTTAGTATGTTGCACTAGCTTGACATTGCGGTGTGTGTATTACAGTTGTTTGATTATATGGCTTTCATTATTCAGACTTTACTGGCTTCCTGAAGACAGAAAGTTAGTACATTCAACTCGTATAACGTCTTGGAGAACACACACACGCTTCTCTTCATGCGTCGCACAATTGCCAGTTCACAGCGCAAGAATACACTGACAAAACTACAATATAGTTCGTAGAGAGCATTGAGTTTTTGTATTATTATAATGTTAATAATATATAATGAATGGTCCATAGGTTAATAGAAATCACATTAAAACACTGATAATTCCAATAAGTTGTAGAATTGGCGATTATTAATAATTTTCACATTGTCACGTAAAACTCTATCATCATCATGAGAGTTCACTGCGTGGGCGTTTCTCTCGAGAGTAGCTAAATTTTTCCTCCAAATAAGGGCTGACGGGAGGAAACAGGACTGTCTGGAAATGTGAGGTACCTTTTGGGTGACAAATTCCTGAGCATTATTCTCCTTCAACTGTTAGCTGGTTGCGTATCATTTCTAAGAATTGACGCTGGGGAAATACGAGGGTTGAATCAAAAATCCTAGCCAATCCATCTTGTTACATATGGTGGCCAACGGATTGTCCACTGAAGGTACCACAGAAGTGGGCAAGAACCCTGGAATCCAAGTCTTCATAACCATATTCCAACACAACAGCAATCACAACATTCCATTAGTCCATAGAGGGTTAATGTCATTTGTAGTTCGTTCACACTGGTGAATAGCAGTTTGTAACTTCACTCGAACGCACATAATCGCGAAATTCGAAGAATAACGAACGCGAGGGCCATTTACGATAACGCGAGGACCATTTCGTAAATGTCTTTTGAGTCCTTTTTATTTTTATTATTTGTTTATATTTTCTATTTATTTCAATTATTCCTTGAAATATAAACACAAAATAATTTCGATATTTGAATATAAATCAATAGTTATTTGTAATTCAAAATACTATTCAACATTATACTTCATAATGTTTTTCAAAATTCAAACTAAATTACACAAACATATTAATATATGCAATGCAATACTATTTTCAATAAAGCATATTGGTAAGGTATCGTAATTAATGAGGTATTGTATTCAATGCCATATTTAAGAATGCACAGTAAAATATAAATAGTACAAACTAACTATATACCAGTAAATTTGAAATAGTAAAATTACTTAAAATTCTGCAATAGTACTTCTTAATTCTCAGATAAAACACATACTATCACTTAAGAATAGCATATATCACTAAGTAGTTCAACTTGTCATTATTTTACTTTTCATAAAGATAAAATATTCCTTACGGCTAGATGCACAAAAATTTATTGTATTTGAAACACCAATATTATTCATAAAATTCAAAAGTGTATGTTCATTGACATGTTAACACAAGACATTTATCAAGAATATTCGAAATAACTCAACACAACTAAAACATATGATATAATTCACGCAATTAGTTTATTTTTATTAAGATTACATATTAAAAACACATGTGTAAATATAACACTAAAAATATTTCATTTACTATGAAATGAAAGACTAGGCACATGTGAGCTCGTCACGCTCAAAGTATATAAAAATATACTGCCTGCATAAAGTATGCAAGACCCTACCCCATTTATTTATTAATATGTTTTCATCCCCGAAGCAAAGTGAAAAGATAGAACGTTTGGTTAAAATTCAAAAATAATATAGAGGGGACTAATAAGAAAATTGCCTACTCCGGGCATTACATAATATGGATAACCCATAATATTGGAGGGACCTTTGCTTCAATGTCTTCAAGTACTACTTGAAATGTTTTCGTATTCAACGAAAAGATTAATACAAAGTAAATGCAACAATAGTTGCTAACAATTATCATGTAAGTATTCATTTTCCTAATCTCACATTTGCATTCGAACATTGATTCTATGATTTTTTTTACTAAACAACGCGCCATGAAGGTGGGTACAGGTAACTACCATAACTTACCACACCAAACTTCAAGTATCCTCAGCTGATTGCTAATCCCAGAGGCATACTGGTTGGTTAAAACAAATAACTTGACATAACACATCGTAAATATACATTACTATTAATTGACGCATGGTTGTTTTTTTGGAAATCGAGAGATTTAACTCATTAATTTAAAATGTGCTTATTCAGGTTTGTTACCGAACGGTTTCTCACCAGAGTATTTAAATTTGTGATTCAAAACATTTTTAATTTTGTAAAATTGCAACACTGTAATGGAATATTTTGTATAGATTTTCCACATCTTCACAATTTAAATTTTATTTGGTTTCACTATATTTGAAAATTTTCACTGCGCAAATTCACTCTTGCACTTCGAAAAGAAACACTATCTTTTCTATGATTCGAAAATTACATTTCGTTGTGACAGCATTAACGAAAAAAATATGCTATTACAAGTAATTTCGTAATACGTATTTAAAATATCATTTTTTAAAGGGTATCTCTAATTCAACATTTTCAATATATTATAAGGTGCAACAATGTATGAAGTGAAAAAAATTAATATTGAAAATTTTTTCCTGAATCTATCGGCTATAGCCATTCACATGATACATACAATAAAATATTATTGCTTTTATTTAAACATGCAAAATTTTGTAAAACACTAACAGTGTTGAAAAATATTTATAGCATGAAAAATAATTACTAACACCTGAGAATTTTGTATAAAAGAACTTTTGCAATGGATATGACCAAAATTTATTTTTCATTGCAAGGTCAAAATATGGAAAATGGGCAATCCGGCTATGTGTTAATGTCGTTTACCCAATTCCTTTTCGTATTGGATTTATTACAACATCGTAAAGTAAAATTATCATGCATTCAAAAATTTTGAGTTTAACTTTCATAGTAGGCATCCATGGTATTTTGTTAATACAAAAACGCAATATTCTGTAAGCACTAGATTTTTGTACTACCTTACTAAGAGAACTAGCAGTTACCTTACGAATGGTTTGTACACTCGGGACATTTACTATTTGAGTGTCATTGCAAATGTTGACAGTAAAGAATTTACACTTTCTACGTAGGTGTAATATCTTACTTACTTTACGCACACTTTTGCGAATCTTCAAGTTATTTTTCATTTTCGCACGGTGGAAAAACCGTTGCTTACCTTGTTTACTTTCCAAGCAAAAATTTCTGTTTTTAAATTTCTTAGTAACATTTCGAGTTGAGTACAGAATATTGGTTGGTGGATAATCAATCTGAACGTTTTGACTTAATTCAATACACTTTTTCTTACCTCTTCTGAATCTCAATTTCATAGATTTACTAGTTGCACGATGTATGCCAAGCGAACATGGAATGGTTTCATTTCTATTAAAACATACGATTACGAATGTACATACTGTACCTTTTAGCAACACTAAAGATATATTACCACTGAAAAAATAATGCAACTCACCAATCTGAATTGGTTGCCTAATGCAGCTTACTTTAGGGTAATTCGTAACATGCCGTGTATACACCACAAAAAATACAGGACTTGTAGACAAACATTTCTTATGAACAAGTAGCATTGAGCCGGAAGGGGGAAACAGCTGATCCGCCCACTTCCTTTCACATAAGGGACAAGTGCAGACTTTATTCTCGTCTAAAAATACTACAACAGTATCACTTTTTATTTCCCTAGTGGTGGTTACGTTGAGCACACTCGTACTACTATTGGAGGTAGCCTCCATGAAGTCAACCTGCACGGTGTTTACGTTTACACTGACATTTTCATTACTTACTTCATTTCCCTGAGTAAAGACATTATTACTCTGTAAAATAGAAATACTTTCCAGCTTGGTTGTAACGCTTTGTAATTGTACAGTGTTATTATCCAACAACTGAAACAACTCATTCCATTTCGCATTTTCACTTTCATTAATTTGAAGATGCGACTCTTCGACTTCAGATAACCTACCTTTTTTATCAGGATTTGAATATAAATCAATATCATCGGCAACATTTTCCAATTTCCTCTTACAACTTTTAGTTCTAACCTCAGAAGGACAACTATGGCGAACATGTGCTAACAGGTCAACATTAAATTCATCAGTAAATCTAACCTTTTTAGAGATTTTATTTTCCTTTTCGGTTTGATCCACATTACCTGACATAGTATGTAAACTGACATCCTTGTTACGTTTTTTGAGGATAGATTTGATACCATTGGAACTAGTTTGAGGAGAACTTTCGACATTACTTGAAAATAATTCTTTCTCCTTTTCATTGAACATACTATCCTGATCGCTAAAAGAACTAACATCATTAGAATACTTTTTCTGTAGCCGTTCAACTATTATTTCAATGACTTTATTCTTGACATTAACGTCATCACATTGAAGTTTCAACTTTTTTGCTACATACTGAAAATATACAATTTTGCCGCGAGCACATTTCTCTTTCAATTTTTGGTACTGAGCAGTTTTTCTGATACCACGTACACGGAGATTAACCTCCTTTTCTACGTTTTTCCTATATTCACAATTAAAATTAAACACATATTCGCAAATTGCGAGTTTCGCTACTCTATTGAGACTGTGAGTTTCTACATTGAGACCTAAAACATTTTGAAACTCTTCTAAACAAAATGGAACAATACTATACTTATATTCATTTATTACGTTAGCGTACTCTAATTCTATCTGTGCTCTTACATTCATTAAATTCAGCGCTAGCATTTTGTACGTGGATTTATGAATCATATACTCTAAAATGAACACAAAAATATAAAAATGTAAGTAACACTACATGTGAAAGAATGCAAGGATATATTTCTTTCGCAGAACATTAATTGCTAAGTTCACATTTTAAATTTCAGTGATTGTTTCGCATTCTGGTATGCGTAAACTAGGACCTACCTGCTTTTGTACAGCAGCGTTTGGCTGATTTAACAGCTCCTGAGAATTTTCAACCTTTTTGTGCGTTTCATACTTCTCACGTAATTCAGCCAGTTGTATTTTTAGATTCTCAAATTGTTTGGTCAACTCTTTTTGATTTGATTTTAATATTTGGTTAGTTGCAGCCAAATCTGCAGACAATTGTTTCACCGCTTCAAGCAGTGTTTCCGTTTCACTAAGCGCTGACATTGTAAAATATTATACTTAAAAATAAAACATGCAAATTAGTGGCATTGAATACAAAATAGTGAAGTTCAAATATTCGGTTTCTCCCCACTAAAACATCTGTCTTTGATCGGTGCGTCAGATATAAGAGTTCTGGGTTCGAAAACCGTATGTCCCTGTTCGGGCGCCAGATATAAGGGAAATGGGGTTCGATACTCGTTTGTTCCAGTGCGAGAAGACCGACTAATAATAATAATATTGGGATTCGAACCTTGGATCTCTCAAAGTCTCCTTTACAACTTCATTCAAATACACAAATTAGTAAATTGACGTAAGAGACTGGCAATAAACAAGTATCTTCACTCCTCCACGGTCCTAAGATTCGGGCGTTATATGTATCAGAGGTCTAAGCCATATACCCACCATCGCTGTTACGTCAGCTCCAAGATACATCGATCAATACCTGTAAAAAAGTGCAAGGTAGGATAGCCATGCGTGATTAACACCAGATAAGTAGTGGGAGGCGAAAGTAAATGTTTGAACTTCTCTATTGATAGATACCTTACCTTCTGATACACTTCACATCGTGCACGTTTTAATTGGTGCACATTTCAATCGCTAAAAGAAATGTATAACGTATTAAACACATCTGGTTAGCACTATCATCAATGTTAGAAATGATAACAAGAATTGTAAATATCTTTGTATTAATATGCACTATGTGGGTTACACTACATATGATTTAGAACAATACTAATATTTTCACATCACTTTTAACATTTCACTCGAAAAGAAATTGGCCCAAAGATTTCGGCACGACGCGTAAGCGCGCACGACGGTTCCGGCGCCTGTACGAAATAAAATTCACTAATGCATTAACAAATAGTAGACTTCCATTGCTGTTGAAACATAATTTGTACACGTAGTACTGTTCCAAATTTTAGTATGTTGCACTAGCTTGACATTGCGGTGTGTGTATTACAGTTGTTTGATTATATGGCTTTCATTATTCAGACTTTACTGGCTTCCTGAAGACAGAAAGTTAGTACATTCAACTCGTATAACGTCTTGGAGAACACACACACGCTTCTCTTCATGCGTCGCACAATTGCCAGTTCACAGCGCAAGAATACACTGACAAAACTACAATATAGTTCGTAGAGAGCATTGAGTTTTTGTATTATTATAATGTTAATAATATATAATGAATGGTCCATAGGTTAATAGAAATCACATTAAAACACTGATAATTCCAATAAGTTGTAGAATTGGCGATTATTAATAATTTTCACATTGTCACGTAAAACTCTATCATCATCATGAGAGTTCACTGCGTGGGCGTTTCTCTCGAGAGTAGCTAAATTTTTCCTCCAAATAAGGGCTGACGGGAGGAAACAGGACTGTCTGGAAATGTGAGGTACCTTTTGGGTGACAAATTCCTGAGCATTATTCTCCTTCAACTGTTAGCTGGTTGCGTATCATTTCTAAGAATTGACGCTGGGGAAATACGAGGGTTGAATCAAAAATCCAAGCCAATCCATCTTGTTACAAGGGAACACGTTAATGCAATCACTTTCTTCTTGTGTACAACTTTGGGCCAAACCCATGAATTCCTACTTAATGTTTGTAAACACATTTGCAGCAGTGTAGTTTTATAGTCCTCATATATTTCTATTTTTTTAGCTAACAAAATCGTAACTCTTTAAAAGAAATCTTATGATGACACTCTTGATTTGATTGCGAATTTCGAATATTTGTTTTTCATTCTGCTTCTGTATTCTTAATAAACTTAAAAGATGTGTGACACAGAATCATAGTCATACGTCTTGCAATTAAAATCAGAAAAATAAACACACTGCTGAACAAGACTGTACTTATTTAATATAAAAACACATTTACACGTGACGTTTCGATCTTCTAGCCAAGATCCTCATCAGACGTACACTAAGTGATCTCTCAGTGTAAGTCTGATGAGAATCTTGGCTAGAAGATCGAAACGTTACGTGCAAATGTGTTTTTATATTAAATAAGTGCAGTGTTGTTCAACAGTGTGTTTATTTTTTAAAACAAAGATGTACAGATGGTGATCAGAAAAATGGAAACACCTGAACGAAACTGCAACTTACCAGATTAATATACATTACCTGTCGGACCACCTTTCGCCTTCAGAACAGCCTTGATGCGACGTGGGATGGAGGCGTAGAGGTCGTGAATGGTAGCAAGTGGAATTTTACACAATTCCTCGTGCAGGGCATCGGCCAGTTCTGTGAGAGAGGATTTAGGTGGAAATCGTCGCCGGAGTCGTGTTTCCAAGACGGACCACAGATGTTCAATTATGTTGGGATCTGGGGATTGGGTGGGCCAGGGGAGGTGTTGAACTTCATCCCGATGTTCCTCAAACTACGCTGCAACAACGCCAGGTGTGTGAATGGGTGCATTATCATCCTGGAAGATGGCGTCATTGTCCGGGAACAACATCCGGACAATAGGATGCAAGTGGTCTATTAAAATTGCGACATAATCGTTGGCAGTGATTCGTCCGCTAAGTGTGACCACAGGACCCAATGAAAATTATTATATTGCGGCCCACAGCATCACCGAGCCGCCGCCATGTTTCACAGTTGGGTGGAGACACTGCAGATCATAAGCTTCTTTGGGCGTTCTCCACACATAAACACGGCCCGTGGTTGGGAATAGGGTGAAGGATGACTCATCCGACCATATCACACGTTTCCAGTTCTCAACGGTCCAAGTTGCATGGTCGCAGCACCATTTGCGGCGTGCGAAAGCGTTATGGTCCCTGATAAGCGGTTTGGCCCGTGCAACACGACCCCGTAAGTCCATGTCATGTAATTCGCGGCGGACTGTGATTGTCGAAACAGGGTGGGGGAGGTGCTGATTGAGTTTCTCCGTCACTTGCTCCGCAGTGGCACGACGGTTCTGCGTGACAATGCGCTTTAATACCCGGCGTGACCTGTCACTCATGATTTTCTTCCGCCCACTGTTCCGCTTCCCCGATGTGGTTTTCCCATGTGTTGTGCAGGCCGTCATCACCTTCGACACTGTCCCACGCGACACACCTAACACAGTAGCCACTGCCGTCACACTCACTCCACATAACTGCGCATCAACAATTTGCCCTCTTTGAAAATCTGAGAGGTCTCCCATTTTACACTACCACCGTCTGCTGCAGCCACTGGACACTGCTGTTCCACTGCGCCTGACGTAATATGGAGACCGACGTAACACATCACCACCAGCGGTCCGGCGCTGCGGGCGCCACGACACCACTGCCAACCCATACATCTGACGTGTTGCCAACTACAGGTGTTTCCATTTTTCTGATCACCATCTGTATATCTAACTTTTCGTTCTTCATTTCGTTATACTTTTTGAACTTGTTCGATCATCTATCCTCGTTTACTTTGTTTTCCGTTATAATGTCTAAAATGTACAGTTTATTCTTGCTGTCATCCGGCTCCTCAATGTGTTCTTTCCATCTTCCTCAAACTGCAATTCGCTCAAAGACTCATTTCCATCTTTACTTTCTATACTGTCATAGTAGTTCTCCCGTGCTACTCTTGTACAGGAATCTTCTGAAATTTAATCTCATATATAATATTCAAATTTCTCTATTTTTTAAAAAAAGAATTCTCTTGTTATCTTGGCTTCTATGGTATGTTTCCCTTCTTAATTCTCAGAGCAAATTTCTATACATTCTTCCCTTCTCTTCTGTACTCTTTCTACGTCATGGAATCCAATTGTAGGTTGTTAAGCACTGAAATAAGTGTGTACCTGCAGCCGAGACTAGTTCGTCTAACCAAGATGTGTAGCTTTAAAAAAATCTTTCTTTGAAAGTGGCACATGTCAGGCGAATATTTTAATTGTCCCCTCTTGCTTAACAAGAGACAACATACATTTCTTCTATCTATGTTTTTACTTCTTCAATATAGATCTAAATATATTCTGCATTGATCCATTTTATCTCGTATTAAAAATATTGGAGGGGGACGCGTCCCTCCTGCCCCCGTCAGAGACGCCCGTGCCTCTAATATCCATTAGTTTGTAGAGCTTCCGTTTAGAGACGCAAATAATATATTACCAATAGCAAACTGATTATCTGTAGAATCGTGAGTATAAGTGAAGTGAGATTTTTTTCTTTGTAGACTTTTGCTTTTGTTCATTTTTCAAAACACATTTTTGATTTCGTTGAAGTGAAATTGGTCATAAAGTTAAGAATATATATTTTATTAAAAGTAAAATTATTGTTAGTTATATATATAAGAGAGAGTAAGACGGAATCCCACGAATAATTTTTTTTAGTGACTTTTCATCCAAAATTGGAGTCATTTCATCTATTTAGCGACTTTTTGTATCAACTTATTGGCAACACTGAAAGAGCGTCTATCTTTCGTCTGCTTTGCTGCGTGGAATGGTGTGGCTGTAAACAAAAGGTAGGAAGAGTCCATTCAATGAAAGTGTGACAAACTAATTTGCAGCAGGAGCAAAGTGTGAAGTTCGTACGTGTTATTGAGAGACAGGTGAGTTAAAAGGTTTCGTTTCACAAATATATTCAATTTTTTATGAAATGTGTAGGATGAAGCCTTACGCTTATCCTCAGATACACTTGAAATACTTAGATTTGTGATACAAATAATCAGGTTTAGAAGAGCTATTTCTAAGCCGCTAAAGAAGTCAAGACTCCTATTCAGAATATTGACACTTGTAAATCAAGAACTAAAACTAAGTTCTTGCTAAATATTGGACGTTAGAAGAAGATTTGGAGTATTTAATTTAACGACCCACCTGTTGGCTCTCTAGGTTAAAAAAGACGAATTATTAATGAAATTGTATGATTGGAAAAGAAATAGTGGAATGAGAATGTGGGAAGGTATGGGATTACCCACAGACATGTTATTTTTACAACTTAAGGTAATGTTTAGTATATGAATGTTAAATTGCAAGCAAAGTGTAAGAATGCGACCCAGTGTTCTAGAACTTTATCATATATATATTATTAAGACAAGAGGATTATACATCTTTGACTGCATGGTTATTTTATGCCTATATTTTGCGTATTAAATCAGTGTTGTGGATTTTGTTAATAGTAACTCCCTCAATCTAACTAGTAGGAGTATTATAGTAGTAGTAGGTATGGGTTAGAAACCCCGCAGGGGTTGGTTGAGTTCTGTTCTCAACATAATATAGCAAACTAAAGAGCTGGGGGAAATACTAAATGCTATTCAAAGGGTTAAAGAACATACCCAGTAAAGGGAGAACCAGAATTCGAGAGTGAAAAGCGGTTTGCGAACAGAAATCTTGTCAAAACGCTTATGTAGCAATCAAGGTACAGATTAAGAAGACAATAAGCTCTTTTTATTGAAATTTACAGGCAAAAATCTGTTAATTCAGAAAAGGGGTTAACTTGACCATGCCCGCTCCAGTTGCTATTCTTACGCAGAGACCAGAATTGCACTCTTAATTTTAAGAAAATGATTTCGAATTTTCCTAAGTTAATTCGATCCTACCCTACCTTTCTTATCCGTGTCTTACTCTGGTCTAGCTTATCCTACTATACTATGTCCTTTTAAAGCGGTCCTGTTTATTGATGCACAGCTGGAGCGTGCATTGCAAAGTTTACCCCAGAAAAGGAAGGGTGATGTTCAAGAGACTTAATTGTGTAGAGGTGAACTCACAAAATGTGAATCATCTGTGAACACAGAAATAGCGTTAGGATCATTACTATGCAATAGAAATGTATGAGAAGCTTATAATGATCATCTGCACCTAGTTTATGTTGGTGCAGGGGCGGATCCAGGGAGGCGTTCCGATTCCCCCCCCCCCCCGAGAAGAGGAAACTTTCTTGTTTTATTTATATAAATAAAACCCATCCCAAAGTTTGGAACCCTTAAAAGTAGCAGTATGACAACTCACCGCCCCCCCCCCCGCCCCAGAAGTCGGTCCTGAATCCACCCCTGGGTTGGAGCGTGTTTTTCTCGTTTGTGCTCCAACGCCTGCTTCACTAACGCACTTGGTCTATACTAACACATACCCACGCGAGCCTTTTGGAAGGCATTAGGAGTGAGAAAACGATACTTTTTAAACTATTATTTCTGGTGGCGTCCCTCAGTTTTACTTGCAGCTGTAATATGGCCATGTATCAATAAGAGAAGAAATTTTAGTTTCACTGTATTACAAAATTTCTCCAAATTCTTAACTTCTACGGGTTAACTTTACTTATATCCTCATTGTAGAGTTTAAGAAAAAAGAAAATATAAATTAGGGAATAAGATCTTAGGTTTGATTCGCGACGGAAGAGCGTTGAATGTGTTACCCAGGTTTCGGTCAGCGTTGTTGAAATTTTGTCTACCCGAATAATGCCGAGCGTTTTTTTTTTTTTTTTTAACGTTAAACAACCCACATATTTAATATTAAATAACCCACATACAGCCCCCCCCCCCCAAAAAAAAAACCTCCAAAACTTGACTTCAGAAGTTGGATTGAAAAATGAAATGAAATGAAATAACCTTATTATGGTTAATTATAATTATTTTTTTCAATCGTGTTTGTTGGAGGTGCGGTGGCTCAGTGGTAGAGCGGTCATCTCTTGTGCGTGGGGTCCCTGGTTCGATCCCAGCTCGCACCAAGTGAGCTTTGTGGTGGACAAACACCGTGTGCGTGGGTTTTCTTGGGTTCTTCCGTTTCCTCCCACTTTCTCCATTCCACCATTTCATTCACTTCTCATCATCACCATCTCCTTTAACCTCGCCGGCATATCCGTGGGACATAAAACTTGAAGATTTCATTTCTTTCTCTCTCTCTCTCTCTCTCTCTCTCTCTCTCTCTCTACATAGTCATGGTGGTCGATGCATCCTTACGGGTTCCTGATTCGATCTAGGCTGCCAAGTATTTCCTGGTGGATATTTCAGGCTTTTTGGCTCTAGAAATCTGAAAGGGCCCTCAGACTGGACCCACTTACAGTACGGTAGTTAAGACGTTGGTATTGTCCCCATATTTCCTTATTTGGTTGGTAGCTATAGGGTAATTGATAATTAATTTTATTCACCTTAAGGTATGTTATTCATATGTTGTTAAATTTCAATATAAGATAGGTGGTAAAGAATTAAAGGGGGAACAAACTATCAAAGATTTGGGTGTAATATATGATAACAAACTATCGTTTGAGCATCATATAAATCAAATTGTAAATGACGCAAACAAAAATCTTGGATTTATTTTGAGAATGGGAAGGGAATTTAATAAGTCGAATGTTTTACTGAAATTATATTTTTCATTTGTTAGATCAAAATTAGAATATGCGTCTATTATATGGAACCCCCACACGAAGAAAGACTCTATTAGAATAGAAAGAGTTCAAAATAAATTTCTGCGGTTTCTGGTGTACAAGAGAACAGGCATCTTCCCCACATATGAAAATAGTACTTCTCTTAATGAAAATTTTAACACAATGTCTCTCAATCACAGAAGAGTGTTAAATGACATGATATTCTTGTACAAAATATTAAATAACAAATTAAATAGTAAGGATTTGGTCTCTGCCTTTCATCTCAGGGTACCCAATGGAAACATACGTGTGAGCAATGGAAATTTCTTTTATTCTAAGAAATCTCGAACAAATGCAACAAAACAGTCACCAACGTGGAGGATGGGTGCAGTCTACAACAAACTGAGTAAATGTAAAAAAGTTCTGGATATACACAGTATGAGTCAGAATAGATTTCGCAAATATATTATAGATATTCTATGTAACTCTGATATGAACACTGTAATTGGGTAGAATAACCTGTTGTGTTCTTCTTCTTAAATAAATAAATAAATAAATAAATAAATAATGGTTTCGTCATACATTTCAGTGCAGTAGTAAACAGTAAAAGTATACATATGAAGTACACTCATGTCCAAAATGATTGTCGCACATCTATAATTGTCTTATTGTAAGAATATAATTTGATAATGATTTTGCAGGGTACTTTTAATACTGATACTATGTGTGTAATTGGAAAATGTATATTTGTTGTAAATTTCATAGGAAAAAATTATAAATACGGAAATTAGAATGAGTAAAACAAAATGTTGCTAAATGGACAAGAAAGATTTATTTTCGTTTTATTGTTCTTATTTACTGCTCTTTTGACATGAAATTTGCCACATCCATGTCTTTGCCGATTATACACATACTAACATTATAAGAAATACCGGGCGAATTCGTTATCAAATTATATTCGTACAACAACATATTTATAGACATGCGACAATAATTTTGGACATGAGTGTACATATACACAAATTCTGAGACAACAAACTGTTACAGTGGGTTACTCTTAATTGAAGAAGTAATTTTAAAATATCCATCAACACTGGAAAAATAGGTTCTTCTGGAGCAGTTTCTTGACCCTGTGTTTGAAAGCGTTATTATTCAATTTTTTATGAAGAGTGGTATTCAAGAATCCAGAAACATCCAAACTTGAGAAGTGCTGATTTGTGGATGTTGCTGTGTATTTTTAAGAGAAAAACGAATGGAATTTTATTGCTCACCAACTAAATAAAAGTGTTCTATTGGATTTTAGTTCAACTATTGAGGCTGTTGTACTGTATGGGACAGAAACATGTACATTACGCAGAAACGATGAAAGAAACGGCAGTTTCGAAATGGTGTGGGGAACAATGGAGAGAATTAACTGGATCGAGCGGAAAACGAATGAGAGGGTGTTGAAAATGGTAGGGGAGAAAAAAGCATTTTCTGATAAAACATTTTGGATCAGTGGGGTACACAGAAATTCATAAAGGAGGAGGGGCGGATTAAATATTATCTTTATGTGGTAAATGCATTTTTTTTTTTTTTTTCATACGTTGTTGAAGGAGTGGATTTACAACCCTGAACTGGCTAGTTTCTTTGCGTATGCTACTGCTTAAGCAAAGCAAAATGGTATATCGCAAGAAATCTGTTCGTCGGGTAAACGATCCAGACGTTTGAACATATGATGCGTGCGGCAGCTGGACGTATACTACTCGGTTTGTGTTTACAACTCGATCTGTTATCGTGGAAATAACTTTATACGTTTTACTTGAAATTCAAATAAAAACATAACTTTATTTAAATTACTGATTTGAAAAAAAAGTCATCCACCATGTAAATCGATCAATTCTCGAGGAAAGAAAGTAACTGTCTCCGTGAAACGTTACATATTATTAAAGTTTTTATTGGCAGTTACTTGATATACTCGTAAAGTGCCACGAAGGTCAGAACAGTATTTAAGCCTTTACAGCCTTTATATGTTATCAGACAAAGGTATTAAATTCCAACTTTTATCAAAGCAAAAACTTCAAATTTTATTGTATTTGTTTTTCTAAGGTTTCATATCCCGTTTCAGTGCAAATATACATAAGACGAGAGCCTGAAGGTTAATAGAAACTGCTTGTACACCCGACAATGTCGAACCCGGATATCTTGCATCAAGCAGGCCTGAGCCATTGACATAGAGCTAATCTTATCAAATTTGAGATAAACTGTGTGTTAGTTTAATTGTCTCTGATAAGTATTCATTTAATAATATTCAAAGGTCAATTATCTTTAATAATAATAATTTCCGGAGTTGCTGTTGGAGAAGGGCTGTGATCGGCCAGGCGGATTTTAATAAGAAGACATGGAGCAGCACCCTTTGTGCAGTTACTTTTGGCTTTTTAGACTTGAGTTCGCTACCTTGTAATTCGAATGGTCCTGTGTTTGTATCATGATTTTGCGTCAACACTGAAAAATATTTCCCTCCACTAGAAATCGAACATACACTGACGATTTGGGCTTTTACGTTTCATTTAAGGATGACATTAATCTGTCTGTGTGGAGTTTCACGTCTCTTCAGGTCTGAAGTTTGAACTACTTGTACCCCTAACAGGGATCAATTCTGAACCCCTTTCTCCCGAAAGCAGACTTGCAAACTCTTATATTTGGTACACGTATGCACGAAACCACAAACAGCAGTCCGTGCCGAAATATTCCTCTATTAGCATTCCGAGCCGAGTACTTCCGTGTAAGTCGTGGGATTTGTGGAATAGACCTCCAGTTCAAGGTGGGATCCAAGTCCAGGTCTTTCACGCAAAAGGTAAGAATGCTGCTAATTTAATGAGTTTTCCAAGGGTTTTCTCTCATTGAGACCAAGAGATTGCTGGGATACTAGCTGCAGAAGTTAGGCCCTGGACGCTTCAGACCCTCATCCTTAACTTCGTTACTTCGGAGTTCTCTGCTTGATCCACGAATACGCAATTCTGTGCATTCCATTTCATATCATCCTACCAACCATGTTAAATTCTTATCACGAACACCCAAAAGAATTCCGTGAAAGTTAAACGTGTTCTGAATATAACTCTGATAATCTATTTATGAAGGTGCTAGCGTCACATATGTTAAGTCAACATACTATTTTTAGCTGCGTCACTTTGCAAGTTCGTTAGGTCAGTGCACAGGCAAGGCAAGTTTTAAATTTGCACATTTATCATTTATTCATTCAATTTATCGCCTTCGATTCGTAGTAATATCATTATGTGACTGCGTTCATTATCAATACTAAATAACTTTCGTATATACAATATATAAAGATAAGATTACGTCTCGATTTATCTTCACTAACAAATAAGTACTTAATCCATTAAAGAAAAAGGGCCTAGGCTACAATCCACAATCAAAAGAATGTTCCAATTATAATCTCTCTATCTGCTTTGTACGCAATTATACAATATCTTCTGCATAAAATTAGTACTTACACTCATGCCCAAAATGATTGCCGCATATCTATAACTACCTTCTTGTAAGACTATAATTTGATAATGATTTTGCAGGGTACTTTTAATACTAATACTATATGTATGATTGGGAAATGTATATTTGTGGTAAATTTCACAGGAAAAAAATATAAATACGAAAATTAGAATGAGTAAAACAAAATGTTGCTAAATGGACAAAAAAAAGTTTTGTTTTTGTTTTATTGTTTTTATTTTCTGTTCTTTATATGAAATTTACCACATACATGTCTTTGTCGATTATACACATACTAACAATATAAGAAATACCGGACGAATTCGTTATCAAATTATATTCCTACAACAACATATTTATTGACATGCGATAATCATTTTGGACATGACTGTACACAAAAAAGTATATCGATCGGCTAGACGATTGATTCGTCGTCTATGATCATTAAAAGGAAGAAAAATATGATCTTATATTAAGTTACTGTTTCTTATATTTCTGTTGTATATTTTTCACAATCAAGATGTATCCATCTGTTCGTTTTTTAAAAATTATTTTTTCCTCTTTATGGCGTAGCAGTATATCTTATTTCATATTTTCGTTCGTGCTGTTTCAGGTACTGCTAATCTCATAGTTTCAACTTTGAGGCTTTTTATTTATTTATTATTATTTTTTTTTAATCTGGGTACGTGAGCTGCGGTACCATATTCGGTTCCAAAACACAATACTGCTTGCCACTTACTTTCTCCCGGTATCGCTGGGGCCGGATTTAATATTTTGCCGCCTCTAGGCCGAAAGGTGTTTGCAGCCGTCCAAATTCATAGATCAACAGTGTTGCCAACTAAATATAAAGGTTATACTTTTTCAAATGCCAGTATGTCACATTCTTATGTATCTGAAATCTACATATTAAACGGAAACTTACACGTCCAAACTTCGAAGATCTGAACAGCAATCAATAGCGCAGTTGAAGACAGACGTTGCAAAAATGAAAATGGAATGAAATCTTTAAGTTTTAGGTCCCACGGTTATACCGGCTAGGCTAAAGGAGACGGTGATGTTGAGAAATGAATGAAATGGTGGAATGAAGAAAAAGAAGAGACGGGAGAACCCCGAGGAAACCCACGCACACGTTGTTTCTAAATCACAAATCTCCCTTTAGACGGGCTCGGATCGAATCAAGAATTCCATGCACCAAAGGTGAATGCTCTACCACTGAGTTTCCGCGGCCCCGACTGGCGTTGTAATACATATCCAAACTACCTTTATTCTTGGAAATGGCACGTACTTCTGGTGTGCACCTCGTACATTATGATTGAGATACAAGTCCTGTAGAATATTATAGTCTTGTCATTATTTAAAAGATTCGCAAATAGGCAATTTTAATTTCTGGTTGCAACGGATGTATTTTACTTTTTAAACTAGTGTTTGCTCCGTTGATTTGGAAACATCTTTGCTATAATATATTGGGGGAATTATTTCAAGTATTGTAGCTTCATATCTCCTTGTTTGAATAATAAGCTATTGTAACTCAGAAATGGTTCTTATCAGACATATCTATCAGTTTATTATTATGAGTAATAAGGAAGTTTCATTCATTTTTTAGTTGTTGTAGAAAAATGTTCCTGTTATTTACGACGTACCTAAGATTAATGTCTTTTTTAACGCCTTTTCTTTAGAGGTGAGACAATACCTTGATATCGCAACTTTCTCCTGTCTGAAGGTCATACTCGAAGCGCAATCGCTGTATAACTGTAAATGTTATGCAAAGAGCTACGCAGGTTGTCTGAACAAGGTTAGCGAGAACGGTAGTGTTCATATTAAAGAGCCTGTTCTTGAATACAGTATGTGCAAATCAAGTTCTTTTCTGTAATTCTTATACATTTAAAATAAATAAATAAAGTAAGAAAAACTTTGAACTTTATTTTCATGTGTGTTCGCGGTATACCCATCTTTTTCTTACACTTGTTGTTTTTTTTTTTTTTTTTTTTTTGTATATGTGGTTTCGGGTTCGATTCATTTGAAAATATTGGGGTCCCAGGTTCGATCCCAGCCCCCGCCAAGTGAACTTTGTGGTGGACAAACATCGTGTGCGTGGGTTTCCTCGGGGTTCTCCCGTTTACTCCCAGTTTCTTCATTCCACCATTTCATTCATTACTCATCATCACCGTCTCCTTTAGCCTAACCGGCATAACCGTGGGACGTAAGACTTAAAGATTTCTTTCTTTTTCATTTGAAAACAAGCTCTCTCCGCTAGCGTAGTGGTTAGCGCGCGTGCCTTTAAGGCATAAGATTGTGGGTTCGATTCCCGGTGGGGAGTGCATTAAAGGGCTTGCGGAGTTTCTGATTCTACCTTAAGGCTATGGCTATACGAGGATGCGTTTCCCATGCATTACTCCCCGCAGCGAACGCGATCTAGGTGACTACTCGGTAATTTTACTTTAGTTATAGTTATAAATCATACTGTGAGCCAGTCAGGGTTTCCAGGTCTTTTTTCTATGTAACCCTAGTGTGTTACATAGATTTTTCCGTGATTAGCTAATTTTTCGGGAATTTCTTTGTAATTTTTGTGAATTTTCTTTTGTTACACACACACATATTTTATAATAACAGAGTTCCAATACTCTGCACAGTGCATCTTGCAAGCAGCTGTTTCTTGCTAAAATCCGCTTGCCTGGCAACACGTCTTTCCTCCCCCCCCCCACTTTACTGATTCCGAAAGAGCAGGCGGTCTATTGTTCCGAAACGCACCAAATACGCCCGAGTCTACGTATTCTGCGCGTTTTTATTGCTTTCGCGTTTGCAGTGCATTGTGGTTAGTCATCCACATTTAAATACATGGCCAGCGTATTCCAAGTGTACGCATGAGCTATAAAAAAAACGCGCTGCGGACGCATTGAGAAGCCGTAGACCAGAGCCGGATTAAGGGAGGGGTTTAGGGCCTCCAGGTGGATGGGGGCCTCCACTCTGATCAAAATCTCAGCTTGCTGTCTAAAAAGAATCATAGAAGATAACAACCATGATCATAAGATAAAATACACCAAAAACATGAAACATAGTCCCATAATGTTCCAACTGTACTTGCACAGAAATGTGTTGGGCGAATTCAGCAGGGGCCACATATTTTTTCTAGCCCTGGGCCTCCAGATCGGTTAATCCGGCCCTGCCGTAGACTAACTGTAAATCTTGTCTCGCATGATCTTAGTGAGGCCGCGATCACTCAGTGATAAAGCGCCCACCTCTGGTGCGAGAGGTCCGGGTTCAATCCCAGTTCTCATCAAGTTGGCTTTATGGTGTATAAACACCGTGTGCGTGAGTCTTTTTTTTTTAAGAGTTCTCTCGTTTCGTTCCATTTTCTTCATTCCACCATTTTCATCTATCTCATTACCAACATATGTCTTAGCTTCAATGCATAAACGTGGAATGTTAAACTAAAATAAAAAGCTTTGGTGCTGATAAGGGACGCTAAAATTCAATAAACATACAGACAATCGATTTAGAATCGAGGGGACAATCTCAGAACCAGAGAAGTTGTATTAAAGAATATATTTGCAATATCATTCATTGTCTTACACTTCATGTTTATGTAATCTGAAACACGCCCATTTGATTTACAGTTAATTTGTGGAACACGCCAAGCAAATGTATTTCACTTCCAGTATTAAAGTACAGGGTGAGTCAAAAGTCCTTGGACACCTGCATAAGTTTGAAAATCGACGGGAAAAGTAAAAAGTGATGATGTTAATAGAGGTTTGATGAGGGGCCGCAACTTTTAGAGTGTATGTCATTCATGGCCGCCATCTTGAAATCCGCCATTTTGGATTCAAGTCAATTTTTTTAAAATGGGAAGGGGGTGTATGACATCAAATAACACTAGCTTGAGCTCAGGAATTTAGTGGTGTAATTTTTTTTCTATCTTGTACAGTTTAGAAGTTATTAATGTTCAAAGGTGGGAAATTACCTTGATACTGAATGCTACAACACATGTTCTACGTATTGTCCATCCCGTGCAATGCACAACTGTAGTCGCCGCAACCACTCTGACTGCACACGGAGGAGAATGTCTCCTGAAATTTGGTCACAGGCTTGTTGGATGCGTTCCTCCAGGTGTCTCAAATCACGGATTGTCTTAGCATACACTATCTGCTTAAGATGTCCCCATAGATAAAAATCAAAGGGCGTTAAGTCAGGGGATCTGGGCCGCCACTCCACGGGACCTCGGCGATCAATCCACTTCCCTGGCAGTTGTTCATCCAACCATTCACGGACACCAAGTCCATAGTGTGGAGGGGCTCCATCGTGCTGAAAATAAGATGGGAAAATGCCGTCAGCTTTCAGTGTGGCAGGGAACACAAGGTCCTGCAGCAGCATCAGATACTGTGGTGCAGTTAAGGTGTTATAAATGAAAAATGGCCCAATGATGCGGGTGTTCCACATGCCAGACCACACCATCACCTTCGCTGGACTATGTTCTCAACTCGGGTCAACCCAGTTCGGATTTGTGTCACACCAATACCGACAATTATGTTGATTAACCTCCCCGTTCAAAGTGAAATACGCCTCGTCGCTGAACAGTATGCCCTTGGCAAACGCAGGATCCAGTTCGTGTTGTTCAGTAGCCCACATGCCCACATGCACGACTCCAACCGGCGATCAGGGTCATCGTCGTTCAGTTTGTTGTATGTGCAGCTTGTAAGGATGCCACTGATTGGCGTGCAATATCCGGATAACGGAGGATTGGCTTATTGCACATGCTAGGAACACACGACGGGTACTTCGTTTAGGACTTTTTACAAACGACGCAACAACCGCCGTTGCAGTTTCCTCATTGGTGTCAGTTTTTGGTCTCCCACTACGTGCCCTATCTTGAATAGAGCCCGTTTCCCGGAACTTGGTGATTACGTGAGCCACCGTGCTTTGCGATACCGGTTCTCTGTCTGTGTGCCGTCTGTTGTAGTCAGTTGCTATTGTTCGGTAGCTGCGTTCCCCTGATATAAGGATGATTTCGATCTTCTGTTCACGTGTCAGACCCATTTTAGATCACCTAGAACAAAGAGAGAACTGGGTCAGTATCAAGGTAATTTCCCACCTTTGAACATTAATAACTTCTAAACTGTACAAGATAGAAAAAAAAAAAACAGATTACACCACTAAATTCCTGAGCTCAAGCTAGTGTTATTTGATGTGTCATACACCCCCCTTCCCATTAAAAAAATGACTTGAATCCAAAATGGCGGATTTCAAGATGGCGGCCATGAATGACATACACTCCAAAAGATGCGGCCCCTAATCAAACTTCTGTTCACATCATCACTTTTTACTTTTCCCGTCGATTTTCAAACTGACGCAGGTGTCCAAGGACTTTTGACTCACCCTGTATTTCATGGAAAGTGTAAATACCAAATGTAAAAGTTGATGATTAATTTACTGTCCGAACAATAGGCTTTTAATTCCTTGGTTGTTTCCAGTTTTTTTTTTTCAGGAAAATTAAATTTCTCTCCATAAAGAAGTCATTAATATCCAGTGATTCATCACTTTTTTTCTCATTGACTTTACTGTTGTATTTGACTTACACCCATCATGATATGATACATAAACTCATTAAACTAGTCTGGCGCTGGTCTTAATTTGTGTCAAGGTCATAGGCTATCAGTGTTGTTTGAAATCATTCCAAATTCCGTGGGTGGGTGAGAAAGTTCTGCTTGGTGGTCTTTTTTAATGTAAAACTACTTTTCTAGTGAGTAGGGAAACTAGGGTATCTTCTGCGAAGTGGCATTAAATCTTTTCTACAGACATAGGTTAGTGTTGTGATTTTTTCTTCTTTCTGTTTTTAAAGTAAAGTAAATATTTTGTGTATATTATTTATCATATACAGTGTATAAATATAAGTGTATTATTGTGTTAATTATGAATACTGTAACAGGTCTGTTTTATCAATAGAATAAGTGTTGTTGTAAGAACGAAAATAGAAACCACTGAGTTTTCACTAAAAATTATATAAAAATTCAGACACAACTTATCAAAGGATAAATTATTTCAGCAATAACTCTTAAGTTATTTACTTGTATTCTCGTATCATACTGTCACATAGTTACAACGTTAAGGAACTAATGCCATGGCATATACTTTGAAGTTTGTTCGGAGATAAACATTAATCAATTGAGATAGTTTGTTTCAACAAACTTAAAAAGTACGTTACTGAATTCTCTGTCTGTGTGTGTGAGGGAGAGCCTGTTATTTGCGAATTTTTCAATTTTGAGTCCTCCATTCGATAGAGCTTTAAAAACCATCTAAAGGAAGTGATGGAATTTTTCGCATCACTCTTACCGTTCCCGAAATGTTGGCCAAAAAAGTTCCGATTTCGGGAGATTTAAGGAGCCATATCTCGGGAACCGTATGTCATAGAGAGATCATATTGGTGTTGATCAATACTTAAGAGAATGGTGAACATTTTGGTACCAAATGAAAACCTGTGTCCACTGGCCAACTGGCCACCGTTTCCCAGATATTGGCCAAAAAAGTTTGGGTTTCGGGAGATTTAAGGAGCCATATCTCGGGAACCATAAGCCATAGAGAGATGATATTTTGCGAATTTTTCAATTTTGAGCAGCTCTTCGTAAAACAACATATCGTAGGACGTTTTAACAAAACTCACAAAACATGTGGAAAAAATTTAGTACTCATGAAAGTTATAAATGAATAGATATATTACAAGAATTGTTTAATGAGTATAATAATAAAGTACATAGAACAATTAGTATAGAGCTTGTAGAAGTTAATAAGAAAAATTAATTATTTTAAAGTTCGTTCTAATATTCTACATGGGTATAAAGTAAAATAAACCACAAATGAAAACTCAAAATCCACTTCAGTTGATTACTGTTGTTATTGTTTTTACATGTTTACTAACGATTTTAGTATTCTGCCTATTTTATAAAATATATTATTGTTTTAAGATACAGAGAAGTAAATTTATTGTATTGAATTGAATTGTTTTGCAAGAAACAAACTAGATAAATCTTACTATTTGGTAAACAATTCTAACTAGTTTCACGTACAATACACGTGCTCTGTACTTTAATATATATTACATAGTTGACCCTTATTTGTCTTGTTTCGTGTTAGTAATTGTTTCATATAATTAAGAAAGAATTAAAAAATTAATGTTATTATTTTGAAAGAATAATACTCATGAATACAAATCGAAAGTTGTGATTTTTTTTCTTTTTTTAATTAAAAGTTCTTGGGTTTTAGTGATTACATTTGAATGGTTTCTTCGTCGTAAGAAAATTTTTTAACTCTCAAATGTTTACGTAATTATTCAGAAACAGGGTTGGCTGGTTTAAGCCAAGGTAGTTTAAACCAGCTATTAAAAAAAATGGTTTAAACCAAAAAACAAAAAAATGTTCGTAAGAGTGTAAGTGTTCGTAAAATCGTAATGAACACACATTTGTGGGTTATCACGTTTCTATCGCGTATATTATTCGTATTATATTCAGACCTAAATTCCCCATTCATTACTCAAAGAGATTATACTACAAAAACAACTTTTTTTTAAAAAAATAAGTTTATGAAGTTTCTTTTGTGATATTTTATAATTTGTTATTATGTTATTCAACTACAATCAAAAACAAATTCTAAATATTGTTTCCTTTTAATAATGTTTACTATTGATAAAATACATGGAAATGACATACATATGTATTGCATTTGTGGCCAACTAGTCCCTTTTTCGAGTTCAAATGGAGGACAATTTCTCTCGGATGTAAGCCGAGAAGCGGTTTGGATTCTGCTTTAAGCTTATGTGACCTCTTTCAGCATAACCCGATTGTTGCATAATAACACCAAGGCGAAGTAAACTTATTTCTGTCAATATGTGATATAAATACATAGAGCAAATTATTTAAACCAAAAAAAACCTGGCTTAAACCCCCCCCCCAAAAAAAAGGTTCAACACCCCCCAATTTTTTTTCAATAAAAACTATGGTTATTGCCAACCCTGCTCAGAAGTGAGTAGTTTTCTGATGATATTATTAAAGGAAAGAGTAGAATTATTGTAAAGAATCATTGCAGATTTTGTTTTCTTAATATTAGCAATTTTTGTGTGGGATGAGTTTGAGGTAGTTTTAACGTCAGCAGTTGTTCAGATTGATATCTACGTTTCGTTTTGAATGTAATTGATCAATTTCATTAGTGAAAAAGGAAAAGAAGAAAAGATCTTTGATAGTGAGAGTAATCTTAAAATATAGGGAGTAATAAATGAGAACAGGAAGAGATTAAAAGACCTTTTATTTTAGTGTTCGCTTATCTTATCTTCACGCTTTCATATGTTCGTTTTAAGACAATAGCTGAAATAACGTTATTGTCTTGGGAGTATTTACTCCTGAGAAATATTACTGTTCAACATTTATTTTTATACTTAACTACTAATGTGGTTGTTTTAGAAACCATTTTTAATCTCAGTTCTTTGCATGTGGCGGGGAAAGGGGCAGATTTATTTTGCCCTCTTTTTTCTTTCTTTTTTCACTGCATTTTGAACTTCTATGTTGAACTTCGTTCCAAGTCTGTTATCACATTAACTTCCCGAACTGTTCGTAGTAGTTGGCAAAGTTCCCCATCCCTTATGTCTAGTTCTCTTAAATATTGTAGAAAGAACTAATGTTCTTTTGTTTCTATCTTATTTGTTGGCTAAATTCAACTTTGAATTTCCCCTCTCCCCTTTCGATCCGAATCCTCTTAATTCAGTTGTACTTCTGTATAGGGGCAGTTAATAAGAACAAGGAAAAGTCTTTTTCAGTTATTTTTTAGAACTCTTTTGGTCTTTGTTTGTGGTAAGATCTCATCTGTTTACTTAACTAGCTGACTTTAAAATTTGTTTCCGAAACACCTCATTTACAGAGTTGTTGTTAGTAAAATAATATATGTTTTAACGTTGTTTTTAATCAATCTGTGACTTTTGAGTGTTAAGGTTTAAGGGAGTTTGATTATTTAATTGTATTTAATTGTAATTAAGGATACGAATAGTACTATAAGTGAAAATGATGTGTTTGTAATAAGACAATATGTTTTATTTTACATTTTGTTTTTTTCTTTTTGTTTTTCAGGTGCTTCTGAAATAAATAACCATGGTGGTGGAGAATAGTAAAAATATATCTCGGACCGAAATAATGGTTGAAAATGGTTTGGAGACGAACCACCATAGTGATAGCAGTGGACAAAACACACCAAGCAATGAACGATGTTGTTCCCCAAACTGTTTCGCGCAGTATCGTTCGCTAACGGACAAAATTCAGGATCGCATTGCTTCGAAAGATATATTTTTTTCTTTGGAGTTCTTTCCACCAAGGACAAAGACTGGAGCAGTGAATCTTTTGGCAAGGTGGACATTTGCTTTTATGAAATGCGCAGTTAGTATTATGTATACGTACACAATATAAGGGATTGCAATGCTAGTGTAGATTTTTGTATGCACATGACGTCAACATCCAAATCACATATATACTCCCGTCGGAGATCAAGCGCGTGCTTTCCGCACTAAAGGCGAGAATTGTAAGCCATTTAATCACAAGGAAGCTCGTTAGTATAGATTAGTGTTTCGCAAACTACGGTCCTTGTCTACCCTTGTAGTTCTCTTACATCGAACATGTGTATAGAATGACATTAAAATAAAATTCAAGTGACTTGCGCATCACACATTATAGTTGAGAATCTCAAATAGAAATACAGGGTGTTTCAGAAATGATCATCCAATTAAAAATGTAAATAGTATTCATAGTATAGAATATAGACACTTCAGATAAATTTTATGTTACAAAGATAGTCATGAAGATTTTTTTTCTTACATATCAAATCATAAGTGGTCATATGGTCCCTTATAATCATAATCCTAATATGGTCTCCTTGGGATGCACGGCAATGGACTATGTGCGAAACTCTACCGGATGCACCCCTCATTATCTTCTGGCACGCGAAAAGGACCACTGGATTTTCCTTTACCAAACAACCCTTGTCTTGGAATTGTTTATACCATCGCCTAATGCTCTAAGTAGTAGGAGCTATAACACCATGGTATTGTCGACAAACTTCTCGCCAAGCGTAGAACCCAAAATGATTTCTGCTGTACAATCACCATCCTGACAAACATTGAGGTCACCGGTGAAGGAAGCGCGTTGCTACAACCTACTGGAACTGTGTGAAACTTAAGAATGCATTCTTTTTGACGGTTTATTGTTGATTCAAAACGGATTTATAAGCCGCATAATTGTGATTTGTTGAAATCGGATGATTCTATTCGAAACACGGTGTATATTATACAGTTTAATAAGGTAAAAATCACACAAATTGGAATAGCTTATATTGGTGTAATTATAAAATATTCTTCTTAGCTTTCAAGTATTTTTTTTTTAATGTGTAAATTCGCTATTACTGTCAATAAAAAAAATTAAGGAAATTTTAATTAATACTATCATGAAACTATAAGTATACTGGCAGTAGCTAATGTTTTATAAATAATAATAATAATAATAATAATAAATTTTCTATAAAACAGTAAAGAGGATCACACCTAGAAATTTCAATTTCGTCCGGTAATATGTCAACCACTGAACAATATTCTGTCATCTAACTGCACCATGTGCAACTAGCATTCTACAATTATCTTTGTTTCAGTTCTAGAAAATGGGAGGTAGATAGCCACCGTTTCCCGTGAAGATGCTAACGGATTGACTGTATTGCAATAAACAGAATTCAAAAATTCATTTTTGATCAAGAGTTACCTTGAGAGCTAACGAACGGACGTAAGTCACCGTTATTGGTTAAAAATGTTAACGGATTGACTCAATTAACGAACTCGACCAACACATTTACTCTAGCTATTGAAAAAAAAATACTTTGTTCACGAGTTACCGTGAGAAGCAACGAACGTACGTAAGTCGCCGTTATCCGTTAAGATGTTAATGGATTGACTCAATTAACGAACTCGACCGAGACTTTCACTCTATTGAAAAAAAAAACAATTCAAAAATTTACTCTTGTTTAAGTTATATTGTGGAGTAACGGACGGATGTTAGTCGCCGTTATCGGTAAGATATTAACAAATTGTCTTCATAAACGAATTCGACTGTGATAATCAGTCTAGCTATTTACTCCCCAAAAATATTCTTGAATTTGTTTTTATTCAAGAGCTATCTAGTAAAAAGAAAAACTTTTGTTTAAGAGTTATTGTATGGAGTAAAGAATGGACGTAAATCATCGTTATCCGTTAACATGTTAATGGATTGTCTCCATTAACGGACTCGGCCGAGATAATCGGTCTAGCTGTGTATTGCAAAAAAAAAAAAAGAAAAACTCTTTCGTTCAAAAGTTACCGTGTCTAGTAACGGACGTTCGGACGGACGGACTAACATCACAATATTATAAATCGACGCTACTTTGGAGCTACCTCATATCTGAAAAAATAAAAAAAATAAAAATTTACAGGAGAAGAAACAAAAATTGAAAAAGTTGGATATTAGTCAACGACTTTTCTGATAGAGAAGTCAATTTGTTATCGTAATTGACTTCTCCGTCAGAGAAGTCCCTGACTTTCAACTAATTTCAAACTTCTTGTTCTTATGTAAAGCTGTGTTTTGTTTTTGAGATACGAGGTAGCTTTAAAGTAGCGTCGAAATTCAACTTGCGTGATCCTAATAAATTTACGGGACAAGACAATGGTAGACCGTAGAACATCCGGACTAATAAAAGTGCTCCTCACTTGAAAAAAGTTTGAGAAACTCTGCCTGAGTAAATAAGTCTTTTTTTTTTTCCCTCTCAAGATTTTGACATGTATGAGTTATTCCATATATTTCTGTTATTCGTTATGGAATAAATTTTAAGAAAGAAAGAACATACAATACTTCATGTTAGGTTTACCTAGTGATGGGACAATGCTTATATTTGTTATGTTTTGTATCTAAAACTTCTAAATACTTAAATTAGGTCATAATAGGAAAGATGTAAAATCTATTGTAATTACACAGAGATTTAAAAAAAAAAAAAAAAAAAACGTATGCGGGGAGCAACAATTTCTTAAACTGTTTCATTCCTTTCTGGCATCTTTTTCAATGTCTTCAACGGTGTTCCACATGTTACCAGTCTAGCAGTGCATTGGAAAAGATACCAAAAGGAAATGAAAAAGTTTGGAGAATTTTTTGCTTCCCGAATAAATGATTTCTATGCTTCCTCTTAAATGTAATTGATCAATTTCATAAAAGAAAAGAAAGAAAAAAAAAAGCTTTGGTTGTGGGCATAATGTTAAAATATAGGAAGTAGCAAATGGAAGTAAGGAGCAATTGAAAAAAAAAATACTTTAGTGTTTGCTTATCTTCAGAGTATTCTTTATAAGTTATTCAAATATGTATCCTATAACTACAGTTAACAAATGTTTCAATCACTCAGTGATGAACATTTAGAGACGTGGGGTACTTTAGTTTCTGGCGTGTATTTGATTTTATAATATTGTTTTAGAATGAAATAATTGTGATAGTCTGAATTGGCACATGTCTCTTATTTTTACATTAACGTAATAATAAATACGAAATGAGACGATTGAAGGATTACATGAATTAAGAAATAGTAAATTCCAGTGTGGAAGTTCATAAATAATGGCCTTGCACATAGTTGTAGCTAGAAGTATTTGATGGGAGGGAATATGTCTCCAGTAAAATAATTATCATTATGTTATTGTGTTTCGTAGAGTACATGTCTGACACTGCCCTCTTTACATAAACCTCTCTCTCCCGTTTTCCTTCATGCATAGATTCCAAATACAATATATGGATATTCCTTCTGTCCGTTATTTGTCCATTTCACTGGAAAGCGTCAGTTTGATTGTAGTTTCCCTTCTTTACATAAAAGTAGTAGTATTTGTATTGTAAAATCCTGCTACCCCTCTGGGAAGCCTTGGAAATATGTGTATTACAGTCGAGTGGTCTCCCGTCCAATACAATTATGGTCCAGTGCTTCAAGCAATCGTTTATTTATTTTCTTCCAGCATCGATTATCTTTCCACGATTAGATGAATACTAAAATCGCTAGAAATAACATATGACTAGGGTTTAAATTTTAATTGTAAAAAAAAAAAAAAAAAAAAAAAAAAAAAAAAAAAAAAAAAAACACTTTCGTCTCCTTCCTTTTTTGAATAAGCGTTTAGTGTACCCAGACATGATTCATACTTCTGAACATTTGGAAGTGATGTATCGTCAAATATATAAATTAATCCTCCTTTACACACAGAGATTATTTCAGTTCCGAAATTTAAGAAAACTGTAATTCTTCCTATTTTAATATTTTCGATAAAACCAATGTGAGGGGTTACAACTCTCCCTCCTTCGGTGTGCCAGTGACCTTGCAAGTCGATGCAGTGATCACGCATCACCCAATGGAATGTGTTTAATCTGGCTGCCCATAACCCATCGTGAGCTACGATGCTATGGAATTTAGCTTCATAAACTTGAGGCTAATATGGCATACATATCAATATTATTAAGTTGTTTTTAAAATAAAGAATACGTGTACAAGAATCAAAAAACAAACGGATTCGAAATCTCATGAAGTCTGTCTGTGGTGTTTCTGATGGTTCATTGAAGAGGTGTGGTATAGAGCAGTGGTTCCCAACCGATGTGTAGCCCAGTCCCATAGAGTGTCGCGAAATTTTAGAATTTAAAAATCACGAAGCATTTAATAATTAGTTTATAATCATTTTTGAAACAGATGCAACCAGTCAACGCCTCCAGCGACAGCAACGATATTCAGTACTGCATAGACTCACGCTATTATAATTTCTATTGTAATTAATAAAAATCGAACAAGATTGTCGCGGTATCGTAGGCATTCAGTAAAATGTGTCATGTCCAAAAAAAAAAAAAAAAAAAAAAAAAAAAAAAAAAAAAAAAAAAAAAACCGGAACAATTGGTTTAGAACATTTGATTTTGCACAGTTACAGTTATTATTTATTAATATTGTAATTAAAGATTTTAGCAAGTGATTTAAATATTATATATAACAATTTACCAAAGTTACGTATGACCTAATATTCAGTTAGAAGTTTCTATCAAGCTACAATTTTGTTTAAGACAGAACGATTGAAAGTCTTTAGGGAAAAGGCTAGAAACCTTAAACTGTTAGCTAAAATATCCTTTTCTTTTTCTTTTTCGTCTTTTTTTAAAATTAATTTCGTTCAGTATATTGCCTGTATCACTGAGTGAATTAAGGGTAAGGTATTAACAAGTGGTAAAAGGTCAAAATATTATTTTTGAAAAAAGCTGATCCGTTGTTTGTACATGAATAAGTGAAAATCAGAAATGCAAGAGAAACTCAAGACAAACGGGTACAAAAAAAAATTAGGAGCTGCCAGGCTTAGCATGACATATTCGTCGTTCATTTCTTTCCGCTGCTTTTCCAAGTCATGAGCTGCATATGGAACGTACAATAATTATGCTTTGTATTTACTTAGTTATAAATATTATAATGAAAGAGAGAATTGCAGTTTTTAAGTTTATGAACGAGGATGCTTTAAAGAGCAAATAAGTCGAAGATAAGTAAGGAAGGGAAACTTATTTACTTAAAAATACAGTGAAATACACACCAACCTCTGCTTTCTTTACGTAGCAGACTTATTGTTTGGGACAGAATGTGAGAGTTCTAGATCCTTGCACTTAGATCGAAAGTGGGAGTTATGAAATTATTTGACACGTCTATTAAAATTTACAGTAAAAGTAGTGTTTGAAGACAAAAGAAAATAAAAGTATTCCTTTAATAAAATTGTAGTTTGTCTCTAGAAAATAGCTGTTCTATTGTATATTCATTACTGCAGATTTGATCGCATGCGCCTGGGTGGTCCTCTCTTTTGTGATGTGACATGGCATGCTGCTGGCAATCCAGGTGGAGATACAGAAACGTCCTCTATGATGATAGCTAGCGCAGCCTTGAATTATTGTGGTTTGGAAACCATGTTACACATCGCTTGTTGTAATCTAACGAGGGAAGAGGCCCTTCGACATCTTCATCGTGCCAAAGAACTAGGAATAAGGAACATACTTGCATTGCGTGGAGGTGAGTGGTGTTATGTATATTTACACTTTTCTATATGCTGTGTTACTAATATAACTTATTGTTTTGAGACATTATAGATCAGCAATTCTTGCTTCAGGTGACCATATTAAAGTCAACGGCACTTTGATTTATTTATTTAATTTTTGTGCCAATTGTACCTTCACTGTTTGGAGATTCTTCTACTTCGTCGTTCCATTTCAGAAGTCTATTTCTTCTCTTCCTTCTCTAGTTTTGTTACTCGTTTTCTTCGTTTTATTTTTTGGGTAATTCTTCTCGAAAAAATTCAGAAGAAAGTCTTAGCTGATTTTTTTTTTTTTTTTTTTTTTTCAGAATCTGTTTCAACTTCCATTGTTAAGGGATTAGCATAAAATTGCCTACAGCAGCTGTGTGTAGAACTTCGTTAACAAATAAGATTAGTTATAATAAATTTCTTCCTATAGCTCAAACTAGAAAGATACTTTTAAGATAAAATTGAATACTGTGCGTTGTTCTATCAAAATACGTGTATTTTATCCAAAGGTCAATGAAAGTTAGTTAGCTGTTATCTGTAAGTCTTACTAACTCATATAGTAAAATAGGGTTTGATTCTCAGTTGAGGGACTATAATTGTTGATGTTAACTCAGCATCTTTAAACTACTAGGAAGCTACTTTAATTAGTAGCGAGCAAATTCCTGCATGGAAGACCATTTATAGCAGCGATATAATATCAGCATATTGAGGCAGCTGTGCAACATGCAAGAACTCCCAGTTGGGTATATATATATATATATATATATAATGTTGCTTAAACAAAAACCAATATTAAAATTTGGGGAGCAGCGCCTTATTGCACAGGAAGTACTATGAAATATTATGAAAATAGTTTGTTTTTTTAAAACATTTTCTAAATTTAAAACATTTCAGTTTTACGTCCCACGATTATGCTGGCTAGGCTAAAGACTCTGATGATGAGAAATGAAGGCAACGATGGAATGAATCAAGTAGGAAGAAACGGGAGAACTCCGAGAAAACCCACAAACACGGTATTTGTCCACTACAAAGCCCACTTGGCGGGAGCTGGGATCGAACCAGTTACCCCACGTACCAGAGGTGAACGCTTTACCACTGAGCCACCGTGTCCCTATATTTTCTAAAGTTGGAAATAAATAATAATTATGTTAAAAAGAAATTATCATATAATATCTTTTGTTGTAGATTTTTAAAAATGTCAGATGTACAGTGGCGTGTATTTTGCTTCCAATAGCACTTCTACAATGCCAGATTAAAGTGTTGTTAAAGATTTATTCCCATGATTTAGTGTAGATGCATGGAAAATTAGCAACATATATTAATTAAATACTATAAGTCACTTTGTGTATTGTCGATATCGAGTATCCATATATCTTCATCTTCTGAAGTCAAGTGAAATACTTACATTAATTTCTGTAGTTTGATTTTATTAGTTATTTATTTTATTGGCCTTCGTGGAATATATATGTTGTATACTTTTGAAGAGACGCTTGCTGATGAGAAAATCTCGTCATAATTTCAGATATTCCTCTTGATATGGAAGGAAGCGTGGATGACCATGAATTGAAGCATGCAGTTGATCTAGTTCGGCTGATTAGAGAAAATTTTGGTTCCTATTTCACAGTATGTGTGGCTGGATACCCTACTGGTCATCCAGAAGCTTCGTCGTATGAAGAGGATTTGTTCTTCTTAAAAGAAAAGGTAAAATAAAACTTAACAGTTGATGCTTCATTGCTAGGAGAAAAATCTATAAACTTATTCTCTCCTTTACTCTTCATTTTATCTTAACGAAGAAGCTCGCAGTTACTTTACAGAAAATGAATTTTAGTTCGTTGTGATGATATATTTGAAATATAAAAAATGATAATAGGGCCGATAATGGTTTGAATAATAGTAATAGCCTTAGTTGTTAGCAGTTCGTTTAAATTAGGTTGTAATATGGAAGTTTTATAAGTTGTTTAGGTTAGGCCTATGTTAAGAGTTTGAGAAAGAAGAAAGAAAGGAAGTAGAAAAACATAGAAACTGTGTTTTAATACTAGGGTAATTCAGAAAGTAATGCCTCCAAAGCCACTACTTGACCAATAGTACTGCAGACATTCTGAACTGTTTATCATTAATACACTGATGTTTAAGATATAGAATGTTACTTGTTTCCCTCCCTATCTCGTCTCTGTCCAGAGTAATGGAGTAATCCGTGGCATCCAGAGGTAACGTCCAGTTGAAACAGCGGACTGTCATTGAATTTCTGACTGCGGAAGGTTGTATGCCCAGAAACATTCATCGCCGGCGACGAGTTGTAGATACACCATTACGACCCGGAAACGAATCTCAGTCGATGGATCCTCTCCTCCTCCAAAAAATTCAAAGTTGTCCCATCTGCTGTCATAGTATTTGTTGACATTGCCTCATCCTGCCTATAGTCCGGATCTAGCACCCAGCGACTTTTGGTTCTTCCCCAACTTAAGGATCACCTTCAGGGCCAACGCTATGGAAGAAGCAGTTCGGCAATGGTTTGGCCAGCAGCCACCACAATTCTTTTTCGACAGCATGAAAAACCTTGTTTCGCGTTGGCGCAAGTGTGTTGCCCGTAATGGGGACTATGTTGAAACATGATGCTACCATTTGTTGCTGATATTGCAAGCTTTTCAGTGATACTTGTATCGGTGTTATCTGTCAAACACAAATAAAGGTATCACCTTAAAGGCATTACTTTCTGAATCACCCTCGTAAGAATTGAGGAATAATTGACGGAATATTTCATTCAAGCAGTGAAATGAGAAAATATAGTGAATATATGAGGAAAGTGTGTATAGGGTAATTTGTCATAAGCGTGACCGTAAATAGTACCATCTAGCTATATTTCATCGTTGAACTAAGTTTATTCGATAGCAACAAACTCGCCAATCTTCAGTGGAGTTCTACGTGTCCGTTGATGTTCTTAATTTGATACGCCTTCCGATATTTTTGAAGATCAAATTCGTTAAAATTAATATATGTTATAGTTAACATATAATGTTATAGTTAACATGTAGTTAACATAACATATTAACATAATTAATATATGTCTAAACCCTGATTAGAAGAGGTCAAAGCTCAGAAACGTATTGTTGTTTGAGTTACGGGTTGTCAAACTCTGTGACTTATGCCATTTTTGAGTACGCCCAGTATCACAGTTTGTCAGCCCATAGCTAGAAACGAAACGATAGGCTTTGTGCCTATTGGGACTATCAGGTAGGACAGTGGTTCTCAACCTAATTCGTATCACGACCCCCATTTTATCACATCCTCTTTCCAGCGACCTCCTTATATTTTCTGGTTTGTAATAAGCCAGTGTGGGATTTTTAATATAACTATTGCGGAGATCTCACGATATCCATCTATTTCTATAACAGTAGAATTCATTTCTTGTATATAGTGGATTCAGAAAGTTCCCTAAAAGCGAATGAATTAAAACCAAACTTGGTCAGTTCATTCATATTGCAAATATCGAATCCGATCCGTCATACTGTTTCAAAACGGAGACCGTTTCAAAAATTTTAAACTTCATAACTCCCTTAATTTTGGGTCATATAATAAAAAAAATAAAGTGATTTCTAATTTTGATTTAAAAACTTGAACAGTTGTTTAAAAAGTTATTGAGTATTTTAATTTTCAAGAGGTCGCCACTTTAAGTTACCTTATATTGTTGTGTATGTGTTCGGTATCATCAAAAACTATTAAAACAGCTTGTTTACATTCAAACTTTAGGAAACAAATAAAAATCCCACACCAAAAATATACCTTCATTGTGGCCAACTTGCTGGAAAAGACTCATACACATAGGTGTATAATTTTGCAAAGAACAACAAAGGATCCTTAACAAAAGCAATCACGTTTATTTCGGACACAGTAATTTATCCATTGTTGATTTATCAACAAGTGCAACACAGCTATTGCGGATTAGTGTTTTGGCTCTGTGATTACCTCAACATCACAGCGCTGAGAAAATAATAAATTCTCATTTGTTTTACTTATATATTTTTAAACAACCTGTAAACCTATAGTGCTGCCAAAATGTCTTGAGCTGTGGCAAAAATGCAAACTAAAGCTCACGCCCACTCATTGAGTCAATAAGGGTTCAGTTGTTGCTAAGCGAGAGAGCCATAGCGAAAGAGAGTGGAATTCCTTCAGAAGATAGCTGCGCTTGGAAGGGAATAGTAGGTATCAAGTCAATGTGGTATATCTTTAGTAATTTGGATGCAGTTTTCATTAGTTTCATATCGTACCTCTTTCATTTAAATTTATTTTTAAACAACTCTGTTTCTGTTAAAAATGTTTAGAAGATTTATTTTTTGTTGTTCTTAACAGTGTGTATAAAAATATGCCTATCAGAACAAAATTCAAAATAATATTTAAAAATATTTTCCTGTAGATTCTAATTATATTTATCTCTTCCGCTTATCTTCACGACCCCCATGAAACCCTCTCTCGACCCCAGGTTGAGAAATCCTAAGTTAGGACCTTGGAAACAACAACGTAATGAATTTAACCTAAACCTCATTTTCCATAAGAAGATTTCGAGATCTTTTCTCTATGTTCAGGGCTCAGAGTGTCACCTTTTTTAACTAAAAGTTACTTTTTTTTTTCAAATTTGTCACTAAAAGTTACTTTTTTGGGAGGTGAATACTTTTTTGGGAGGTAAAGTGACTTTTTCGTGTGATTTATGTTTTGCATTGGCAGTTTTCTAAGAAAAATATAAAAATAAATGGAAAAAGACAGAAACTTATTAGTCATTACTCTTTAGTACTTGCTGCCACATGTGAAACAGTCAGCTTTTATTCTTTCTAAAGCACAGTGGGTGGTTGGCGGATGCTTAAGCTCTCAAGGTGGGGTTGAGAACCCTTCTGTGTCTATTCTTTCTTCTGTCATAATAGTCTTTTAGTTTTCTCTCGTAATAGTTAACGCTCTGCTCAGCGTTGGGTGTGTGTGTTTGTGTGGTTTATCATGTTCGTCTTGTGTTATGCTTCTTGTATTTCTTCTTAAGAGTAGGTGATGAATTTGAATATTTATGGCTTCGAGAACTCTCAATGCTAAGTTAAATATAATGTTTGAGATGAAGAAATTTGGAAATAGGCCAGAACTGGTTCCATTTACTCAGAAGCTTCCTACATCTGCTAAGTCTACTTACCGTAACTACAAAGCATACTTAGAAAACCTAAGAAAGGAGGAAGCTCAAAAAGAAGTAAAGAAGAAAAGATGAAACAAAACAACAAACAAAGAGAGAGGCGATGGAGAAATTGACAAAGGAAAAATGGGGCATGATGAGATTTTGGTCACTTTTCAACTATTTACAAGAGACCAGACCACTATGAGCCCTGTATGTTGTAGTGCTTAAAGAGTAATATTTAGAGAATGTTTACGCGTGTAATATACACATTATGGATAAATTGCTTAACAATAAATAGCAGTTCATAATTATTAACCGATTGATCATAGTATCCAAATTCCATGGTAATTATCCTATCACTTGTTTATATGACCACAATCGGGACTTATTTTAATTATTTACTATTGTTATTGTTGATTTATTTTTATTTTAATATTTCAGACTTCAGTAATTTGTTTCTCTTTTTGCAAAGTGTTTAAACAGACTTGTGAAATGACTTTTCACTTTTAGCGTTCCTAGTATTCTCTTACAACGTAATATTCTGTTTGTATTTCCAATGCATATAGGGGCACGGTGGCTCAGTGGTAGATCCCTCATTTCTGGTGGAAGTGTCCCTGGTTTGATCCCAGGCCAAGTGATTTTGTGGGGACTTCGTGTCCGTGGGTTTTCTCGAGTTGTTCCATTTCTTTCCACATTTTCATCCCATCAATTATTTCTCAGTCATTCACTTTCATTAATCATTTATCTCCCTTAGCCTGCAGGGTATAATCGTGGAACGTAAAATTAGACACCATTTTTTATGCTTCCAATGTAAACATTTTTGCAAGTGGATGAGACTTCCTATAGCTCACTGCTCTATGTACCATCGATACAATATTATTTTAAACCCCTTTAATGTTTCTTGAAGTTCTTCCTTGGCCACATTATAATAACATATCCATGGTTTCTTGTTATTTTTTTCACTTTTCCTTTGTTTTTTATTGGATAGTGTTCAACCACGTTAATAATATTTACTCCGTATACCCATTGTTCTTGCCGGCGTCTCTCAAGTTTGTGTCCATCAACGCTTTCCTATTGGAATACTGATAGAAAGCTCATCTGAAAACACTTCTGAGCTCCCTCGTGGCTAAGCTGTTAGCGTACGTGCCTTTGGCGTTGGAGACCCGGCTTTGATTCCCGGCGGGAGCTCATGTGGTTCGGACTCCATGTTAATCAATAGTCCACGTTTCATATAGCTTCGCTACTGAAAGGGAACGCTAAACTTAAAATCAAATCAAATTGAAAACAGTTCTTCCATAGTCCAATTTTACCAATTAAAAATGCAAATTTAGAAAAAGAACAGATGTCCCATATATGTAGCAAAACCCTCTAAATGCTACATTGGATGAGTATGTAGTAGAAACATAGTTACTTGGAGAAGGATATTTGTACAAATTCTAATGGTGCACTACTGTTGCGTATTCATTGGATCTTATGCACTACCTTATAGCCTATATTTTAGTTCACCACTTTTTCTTTTCGATGAGGACAACCTTTGACCCGTAAATATCGAGAGAAACTTCGTACAAATCTACCGAGTGGTGAATACGTGTAATTTCCAGTTATCTGTAAAAAGCTCCAACTTAGATTTGACAATTATTCTTATTTGCTTATCAAATATATTGCAATATTATTTTCTTGCAGGTAGATGCAGGTGCAGATTTTGTCATCACCCAACTGTTTTTCAAACCTGAAACTTTCATCAATTTTGTGAAAGACTGCAGAAATATTGGCATTACAGTTCCTATTATTCCTGGAGTTATGCCAATTCAGGTGTGTTTTTGTTATTGTTATTATTCTTAATATTTAATAAAACTAATAGTAGTATTTATAATTGCTACTTTTGTTTAATGAACTGTAGTTCTTAAGAGTAATGTGCTAAGTACGTAGTATAAAATAGTATAATCAGTGTCGTGTGTGTTCTACCCGAAAGCGGGTTTTAACCCATCTACCTAGCAGAGTTAGACGTAACCGCTAGGCCGAGGAGCAGGAATAAATGACGAGTTCTTATTTTCTGTGGTTTACCTCTAGCTTATCCTATACAATATACACGCATTGGCGTTATATTTTACATTTTTTTGCACTGTTAAATAATTCTAGTTTTTATTTTAATGTATGGATGTCAATATATAAGTTGTTACACGTTCTCTCTATTTGAAATAAAATCGTACGATTGTGATGACGGAAAATGGCTTTCTTTGTCGAATTGATTGCTCTTTTAACTGAACATTATTTGAGCATAGTTTCTTTAATAACGAGAAAAAATTAGTTTGTAATTAAAAATACGTCTTTCTTTCAATCCTGTGTGTCATGTGCATTCTGCGATGACGTAGGTGGAAGGATATAGAGAAGGATGAAAAACCAGAAAGCGCAGCACGAAAAATAAATAACTAAAAAGTGTTGGAATTAAGCGCTTTGCAGGTCTGACATAATCGACCAATGCCAAAAAAGGTAAGGTGTGTAGCGAATTTGCTTACGTTGTGTAGCGAATTTGTTCGTCATTTGTAAGCTCTCTTTTTTTTGTTTGTTTGTTTGTTGTTGTTGTAAACGTGAGAGTTGTAATTTCATGATTTTAAGAACTTTCATATCAAATCACTTCTCACTCTTCGTAAGTTATTGTACATATTCTGAATTCGTCTGATGTACAACTGATGGAAAATAACTAGCTGTATTTTAGTACTAATTGGCGCAGTAGCAAGGCGTGTGTGTGTGAAATCAGTTTCATTAAGATAAAAGCTAAGAATGTGAAAAATTGGAATTTAGTGACTGGAATGAAGAGATATATTGAAAATTACGGTTAATTCAGTTTATTTTGAGTTTAACTCCTTTTTCAGCAGCGAAACTATATGAGACGGAACCTACTGATTCACGTGAAATCCGAACCATGTGGGCTTCTGCCGGGAATCGAGTCCGGATCTCCCATGCCAAAGGCGCGTACGTTAACCGCTTAACCACAAAAAAGCTCAAAATTATGGACCTCTGGTGCATGGGGTTCCGGGTTCGATCCCAGCCCCCGCCAAGTGAACTTTGTGGTGGACGAACACCGTGTGCGTGGGTTTCCTCGTGGTTCTCCCGTTTCCTCCTACTTTCTTCATTCCACCATTTCATTCAGTTCTCATCACCGTCTCCTTTATCCTAGCTGGCATAACCGTGGGACGTAAAACTCAAAGATTTCATTTCATTTTTCAAAATTACGGTTAAGATTACTACATATAGAAAAATAGAGTAATAATGATTAAATTCCCCAAATACCCTCGTATTCACTTGCGCTCGTAAATCAATAGTTCTCTGACATTAAGGCACTGTGACGTTATCAGGAAGCCAGATTTTTTCCTAGGGGGAAGCACCTTCGTGGCTAAGCGGTTAGCGTACGCGTCTTTGGCGTGGGAGACCTGGGTTCGATTCCAGAGGGAACTCATGTGGTTCGGATTCCACGTTAATCGGTAAGTCCCGTCTCGTATGGCCTCGCTGCTGAAAGGGACGTTAGACTCAAAATCGACTAAACTTTTCCTAGGGGTTTGAAAGTAATAAAAGAATCTCAAAAGATACTGTTAATCGCAGTTAGATACACATATATGCCTTCTCAGAAGTACCTAATAAATTGAATCGTTTATACGATAAACATAAGAAACTACTTAGTTCCGAATAAATCACTCGCAAGATTTACTTTATTCATCAACATATACATACAATAGCATACTGCACTTCATTCAATAACTGATTCGTCGGAACATAATTTAGTCTCACATAAATATCACATCGACTAAAGCAAATAACTTTTCTCTGATTTCTGTGGGGATAATTTTCTTAAATTTATTCAATCACATACAATGTACAGTCAGCGACAAAAGTTCTTTCCGTTTGATGAAATTAGTTTTGTAAATAACTTCAGAATGGAAGGACAATTTGAGTACACTTTTAAAAAATTAAAAAGAATGTAATTTTTTGTACGTTCGTGCCATACCACCGTTATTCCCAAAATAAATTTTAGCAAATGGAAAAAACTTTTGTCGCTGGCATACAAACACAACAACAAACATCAATTTGGCTTTCTTTTGTATTTCTCTCTATGTCTGTGCTTTTCTCTTCATGCAGTTCCGACGATCAGGAAAAATCATTTTAAACTCACTCTTTTATTATACAATATATGCATAATATGAAAATTTTAATGACGAAGCATTCATTTGCGCTAAAAAGACCATGACTAATGTATTACTAAGAAATTCTGAGTCATAAGAATCCCAAATGTTTATCGCCGCAGAAAAAACTCCGTCTTTGGAGCCTATCCTAGACAATCCAATCCAATCAGTATTGTTATTTTCGATCTACTTAAAATCCATCTTTGTGCTGTCCTCACATGTTTCTCTTGGTGGCCTACCGAAATATCTCTTTCGTTATAGTATGCTTTTTTTTTTTTTTTTTTTTTTTAAATACAAGGCGATAATTGTTAAAAATAATTATGGTCGTTTATTCTTTATAGAGCTATGATTCCATGAGGCATATGGTAAAGCTGTCAAAGCTTGATGTTCCACAAGAAATTCAAGATATTTTAATGCCTCTGAAGGACAATGACGAAGCTATTAGAAATTACGGGATTGTGCAGGCAGTAGATATGATTAAGGAACTGTTTTCACATGGAGCTGCTCCTGGGATCCATTTCTACACTCTCAACAGGTAAGAAAAATATTATTATTCAGTTTTCACCAATATTATTTTTTTTTCTTCTTTGAAATCGTTATGTAGGAGGGTTGCTTAATATCGTATCTTTATAATGTATGCGCAAGTACTCATTTCTCTTAACAAAAGCCATGCCTACTTTTAAGTCAACTAAATGGTGTACTGATCTCTAGATCCGATCATGGACATAGCTTTAATTTACAGTGAACAGCAAGAAAATCCTTAAATAAGTTTAAATTGGTTGTTTACTCCTTTCATTAATATATATGAAATTACAATCATCAAAAGGTGTTTTCAATATGTGGACATTGGATTGTCCAAGCAGAGCAGCTAGGCTGTGGTACAAGCCATGTGATCTGAGTGGAGACCACAGAGTTCGGGATTAAGAGTGTTTGGCCGTACTGGGAAGCTGAATGGGTAGCGTGCATCGGCACGGTTTGCCGGAAATCCCGGGTTTGAGTCCCGGCCCATCATTTTTTACTCTGTGTGTTGCTAAATTCGCACCTACAGAGGATCTGGTATGTGTAAGAAGAAGTTTAAATCGGTTGTTTCCTCCTTTCGTTAATATACAGTATATGAAATTACAATCGTCAAAAGGTATTCTCAATATGTGGACAGTTGATTGTCGAAGCAGAGCAGCTAGGCTGTGGTACAAGCGATGTGGTCTGAGTGGAGACCACAGAGTTCAGGATTAAGAGAGTGTTTGGCCGTTCCATGAAGAGGACTGGGTGGCATAGTGGTTAACGCATACTATACCGGAGATTCCGGGTTCGAGTCCTCGTCCAGTGAGTCACTTTTTCACTCTGGGTGTTATCATTAAAATCCATTCAACAATACAGTAACGCTAGATCTCATTTCCTTTTTCCCTGTGTCTCGTTGCCATTATTTTAAAATTCATAGGTGTCACATGTCAGATTAAAATTCAGTATTCGAATAAAACTTTAGAGTGAATGACTTAAGCACGACTTATTTCCGCCAGTCTTTCCAGCATCAGATGATTCCGGTGTGTTCCAATGCTACAGATGGAACTTAAAATGGTTTATATTTTGTATTGACCGATTCACACTATAATGAAAGAGAGAATTGCAATTTTCGTTTAAATTTCTGAAAGATGATTTCAAAGTGCAAATAAATCAAATATATGGAAGGTAAGGAAATATGTGTACAAGAAAACAAAATGAAGCACACACTGGCCTATGCTTTGTTTACGTATCAGACGTATTGTTTGAAACCGAAACTATGGCTTTTCGAACCTTGTACTTAGATTGAGAGCGGAAGTGACGAAAATACTTGACTTATCCTTAATTCAATTGATGATTGATCCTAGATCATCCTAGATCAGTTATACAAGCTAAACTAATATCAGTTTGTAGTGTAACTCCTTTTATTCGTCAGATTTCAGTATTAACTACAGGAGGTTAACTTTTGAAAGAAATTCTGTACAGTCTGCTACTAATACATCTATGATCCAGGAAAAATTTTATTACTGAAACTAAAGATTTCATTTTCCTTCTTCCATGTGTGTGAAGATGAAAAATTAATGCCACACTATGTCCTATGATAGCTTCCTTAGCTAGGGTTAGCTCGCGCCGCGTAAGCTTAATAGTAAAACAGTACCAGGTGAACCACTTTTCTCAGGGGTTGTGCGACATGAGTTTATAGCTTACTTCGTGTTTAATTCATTGATTTGGAGACTAATATTAAAATAAATAAATAAAAATCAAAATGCATTGTACAGAGGTTGTTTTCGATCTATGATAATGTCAAACAGCACCTACTTTAAGAAAAGTCATGTTGCCACCATCGAAGGTGGTCTGTTACGTAGCCCTGCATCTTGGCAATTGCCCAACAGCTAAGTTTCCACTGTAGGAGACTGGCACGAAGAGTAGATATGTCTATTCGTAACCACACCTTCAGAGATTTTCTAGAGTCCTTCAATGATGCAGGGTTTCTTGTGAGACCAGGCTCGTTACGGAGTGGCACGGATGCCAATTTCTTCTGCCGTGTGCTGGAGGAAGAGGCGGGTTGAACGAGAAGTGTGATTGGATGCTTTGTCTTGATGCAGGCATATACGACTCTGTGCCTCCTGTAGAGATTTGAGAATTTGATGGCGATAAACAGGTGTGAGGATGTTAATCTAATAATATTCTAAATTTAACTTTGTATTTTTAGCAGAGCGATGTACGGTGAGCTTGCCATTGTATGAGTATCCAGCAATTATCATGAAACGTATGCCAAAACTTCCTTTACATTCAGTGAACATCTTTGAAACTCCCTTGCACTTTTACATTGATAAAAAAAAAAAAAAAAATGTACGTGGCTTGTGACACTCATGAAGACAAACATGTGCTTCGTTCATTCTAACAACAAGCTTCCACTTTTTATCCGACGGGTGCCGCTCATGAAGTTTTCGACAGTTTGTTCGATGTTCCTGAATGTATGTTACAAGAGCTTATGGACACACCCCTTGGGTCTTTGTTCCAAACCCAAATCGCATTGAATTATGGTGTGCACTGTTTTGAGTTATGTTTGTAGAGATTCGCAGTACTTGTTTGTATAGACAGGATTCTCGCCAGTGACAAGACTTCCTCGACTTCCCAAATCGTGGCTTGTGTGCGGCTCAGAGCAGCCCGGAAATTGACCTGTTTCTTCTCTACAGGGATTACCCCACGCTGCGTCTTATCTGCCTCTTTCACCACCCGTAAGATACCATATTTGGACAGTGAATTCACGTTTCTTGGACAATTTTTTGTGACATTATAACCATAGTTTTTGTCGGAAATGCTATTATGCATCCTTTCCAATTTGCACTGAATTTCGATGGCATTCCTTACGATACTCAATTACCATGCCTGTCATGCACACTCATCGGTTCAAGTAACCCACATGACCGGCAGCATCGTTCTCTTTCCGCTTAGTGGTGCTGCTACAGATTTTGAATGTCATCACTATAGATCGGAAGCAACCTCTGTATAATGTTTACCGAAACATTTCGTTAATATTATCAATGACAACTTCTTCTTTTTCGTTTGGTTTCAAGAGGTTGTAGGGAAACATGATTGTAAAACTGGATAAGTGGGGACAAAAGTACATTGCATTATATTCAGTGTCCTGTTTTTATTTATTTTCAGAGAATACGCAACAACAGAGATCTGTAAGAAGTTGGGCTTGTGGCTTGCAGAACCTCGTCGTCCACTGCCATGGAAACTAGCTGCTAACTACAAAAGATGTACGGAAGATGTGCGACCAATATTTTGGGCTTCCAGACCGAAAGCCTACATCTACAGAACTCAGCACTGGGATGAATTTCCAAATGGACGATGGGGAAGCTCTGAATCACCTGCGTTCGGTGAACTCAAAGACTACTATTTGTTCTATCTGACGGTTAGTAATTTTTTGATAATATTTTCTGATCGTATTGTTTAAGTTGAATGTCGAATGTGTAAAGTCAAATTTAATTTAGAAAGGAGGTAGTAATGAAATATTTGCTAATTGTAGATCTGACAATAAAGTAGTAAATAGGTTCCATAAAAGATTATTTTAAATATTTTCGTATTTTTCAACTTACCGTATTTTCGTAGTTTTCTTGTGTCATAATTGTATATGTCGGCTACAATAATTGTTTTATTACTGTCATAGATTGATAATTCTTATTCATAAGTTTATTATAGTTTTTATTTTAATTTTGTGAGAAAAGGGAACAATGCTTTTCTGCCTAGAAATTTGGTTTAAAATCCGTAGTATGTTATTTTATGTAACATATGTATGGATGATTTCTTAGTCACTGAGAAAAACACATTTATGTAACAAAAATTCTTCTTTACGTAAGTATGTGGAACGCTTTAGTTCCCATGATCTAAATTGTATAACACTAAATCCTGTAAAAGAGGCCGCGGTGGCTCAGTAATAGAGCGTTCACCTCTGGTGCATGTGTCCTTCGTTCGATCCCAGCTCGCGTCAAGTGAGCTTTGTGGTGGACAAACACCGTGTTCGTGGGTTTTGTCGGGGCTCTCCAGTTTCCTCCCACTTTCTTCATTTCACACGTGCAGAATTGAGTAAACAGGTTGTTGAATCAGGTTCCACATCGTAGCATTAATTTTCGTATAAAACTATCTGTCAAATTCAAAATGGCAGGGCACAGAAACAGAAAAGAAGAGACAGAGAAATCAGAGAACGCAGAGACGTGAGTAAGTAATGAATTCACGTCATTAATATCTTACAAACTGAAGGACCGTAAGTCAATATCCAACTTGGCTCATATTGTCATTGAGTAATTTCCAGTTCAGTCTACGTTAGTCTACGCTAACCATTATAGTAGACTTGTAGCTAGCCTACACAATAACAAGCCTATAGGAGGAAAATTTCGTCCAATCGACCTTGTCAGAACTCAAGCTTACAATAATTTAGACACTAGTTGCAGCGTGCAATCAGGTCAGTGCTACAGTTTGTCATGTGGATCTTTCAGTGTACTTAAGAATTAGATCAAGAAGAATTCTTGATCACATTCAAGCCACATTAACCTAAAGCTTGTGTTCGAATTCTCTTTCCCAACTCGTACATTTTATGTACACTCATGTCCAAAATTATTGTCGCATATCTATAACTGTCTTCTTGTAAGAATATAATTTGATAATGATTTTGCAGGATACTTTTAATACTGATACTATGTGTATAATCGGGAAATGTATATTTGTGGTAAATTTCATAGGAAAAAACTTATAAAAACGAAAATTAGAATGAGTAAAACAGAATATTGCTAAATGGACAAGAGAGTTCTATTTTCGTTTTATTGTTCTTATTTACTGCTCTTTTGACATGAAATTTGCCACATATATGTCTTTTCCGATTATACACATACTAACATTATAAGAAGTACCGGACGAATTCGTTATTAAATTATATTCCTAGAACAACATATTTATAGACATGCGACCATAATTTTGGACATAAGTGTACATACCGACATTTGGCCGATAATGAGAGCCTCCACTTCAGAAACATATTTATGTTCGAAGACATTTTGTTAGAGGTCGGTTTGGTTACTTCTCATAAAATAGGATCACATGAACGAGGGAACTGAATTCGTAAAATTATTTTTACAGACAGTATAGCATAAGACCAAGGATGCGGTCGTATAATACTGTAAATATGTTCCCACCTTTTTCTGGTAGAGTTTCGTCATGGCTATAAGGTTAGTGACACACCTTCGGCGCGGGAGACTAGGGTTCGATTCCCGGTGGGAGCTCATGGTTCGGATCCCATGTTAAGCTGTAGATCCATGTGTCATATGTCCTCACTTCTGGCAGGGACGCTAAATCCTAATGAACAAACAAACAAAAGCTATTTCTGGAGAACGGAACTTGTATCGCGAAAAGTGTGATCGAATATGCTGTTATGCTAGATTTTGTTCTGTGGCAACTAAAAGGGAAATCTGAGCGCTGTAGAAGTATTTGAAATTGTTGATGGTGATCAAAGAAGACATAGAAAGCTGGACAGAGGGTAGGGTATAAATGAGACTCGAAGAGTCTCCCCTACTGGAAAGGTGGAATATGTATTATGGCTTTAATCGGATGCTTAGAATTTAAAGTGATACCGTTTGTAGGGAAGTTTCAGATTTGGCTTTCGGACACTTCTTTGATGGAAGTACGAGATGTATTAAGGGACCAGTTCCGAGCAATGGGAGAATACATGCTTCCAGTGAAAAAAAGCCTTCCTAGTTTTGAGTGAAATAGTAAACAGGGAGTAAGCAAGATTCTTGAGTTCGTACAATTATATAGTTAGTGTAGTTCCTGTATGGTTAGTTGTTGTTCTACAAGTTCAAGTGTTTAAATATTCATGTTAATTACATTCTGTTTTATTATTCTTACAGAATCAGACCTCGAAAAAAGATCTGATGAAAATGTGGGGAGAGGAGCTAAAGTCTGAACAAGACGTATGGGATGTCTTCTATTACTATGTTACAGAGAAAGAAAATCCGAAAGGCGTCAAGGTAAAAATACACTAATTACAATAAAGCATTATATGTAGACATTTTTCCATAACTTTAGATTAGCATACGGTACAACCATAGTATCTTCAGGTGCTCTTTAATTGTATAATGGATAACTCGCATGCTTCTATGTATGTTGTCCCGGGCTCAATCCCCGATGGGGTTATGAAGCTTCTGATACAAAACCCGAGGATCGGTTCAGATGCCACTTTAAGCAATAGATCCTATTCACATAGTCTCGATGCTGAAAACGGAGGTTAAATTCTAATCAGTTCAAAAGTTTAACACTTTTCATGTTGATTTTGAAATTGTGAGAGAAAAACCACTACTTATAAGAGAAAGAAAGAAGCCGAAGACTTGCAGTTTGATTAAACTGCAATATAACCCCAAATTTTGCATTTCCATATTAAGCGAATTCCTGCATTTAACGAAAGATTAGTTTGGTCCCGGAAAAGAACACATTTAAATACGTGACGCATTTTACATACAAAATGCATTTACACCCGCATTTAACGGAAAATAATGCATAAGAAGCATCATCACTTCATCAGTAAATTGAAAGCATTGATATACATCACTCGCAGGATGCTACATATTTACTAGAATCGATAAATCCACTGGTATATGGATATTTTGATAAATATCTATAAAAACTAGTGTCAAAATTTCCATCCGTATCGATTGACATTAGGACCAGTATTATTCTTCTGACCTGAAGAACATTAATATTAGCTCAGTCCTTTTTTTGCATATTTTGTTAGTATTCCTTTTTATATGTTTGATAATTTTCAGTACGATACTTTTCAGTCTTTGGAAAGTGAAGAGACTGATAGTGTACGTATTTCTAAAACCAGTAGGTTAGATTAAATGGTTTGTTATCTAACATCCGTTTAAAGCAAGATGTTTTCTGTGTTTATTTAAATATGTTATTTTTGCAGTCTTTTTTAAATGATCAATTCTTAAAAGTGGAAATCAAAATTTTCAGATATATTATATAATCGCAAAATGTGTTAAAATATTAAAATCTCCTGATACATATTTTAGTGAAACTTTTTTATATATATACCAAACCCCTATTTAATGAAAACCCCAATTTAAGGGGGCAGGAATCCTCAAGCAGTTCATTAAATTGGAGCGATACTATATTTTGATTTTGACCTCTAAACTCAAAGATCTAAAATGTGAATGTGTAATTTGTAGGTAACGAGAACGGCGTGGAACGATGAAGAGCTAAGGCCGGAGACTTCTTGCCTTACTTCTAAGTTGGCTGAGATTAACAAGAAAGGTGTTCTTACAATTAATTCACAGGTATGTGTTACATTATAATTTTTAAATCGAAGCTTATAACATTGTATCGAAAGAACTACACTGTGTGAGTCTTTAGTTTTCTATCCTGTCTTTGTGCCTGTTTCACAAAAGTGTATTTTCTGGAGAAGTTTCTAGTCATTAGTGTAGCAGAAATTAAAAGATTAGCCGGCTGACATCTGATTAGCTGAGCGGTCTGAGGCATTAGGCTAGGCTGACGATCTCAAGACCGGTCTCTGTCGCGGGTTCAATTCCCTCTTAGAGTATGAATGTTTTATGTTCTTTTACCATTCATTTTTATTATCCTCATCTTAGCCAAAGGAAGATCTTTGGGACGTAAAATTCGAAAATACGACACAATACAAATTAAGTGGTATATGAAACCAGAAGAAATAGGGGCGTAGAATGTTTTTGTAATTGTGATCGTTCCCTCAATTACGCAAAGAGTTTGCAAGTGTCACATACAGTTTAATTTAGGGAACTGTGTGTCTTAGTAATCCGCAGGTTCAATCTTACAGAAACCAAAAGCCGTCACTGGATCTCATAATGAGTAATCCAGTCCAGTTAGATTGATGTTACTGTATTAATTTCCCTCACATCGTGCCTTATATTATTAACTTTCCATTTCGCAGCTTGCCCAAAGATCTTTCTTCTAGAGGCTATTGCTATGCATCCTGCGCCTATTTCTCATATGAGGTATGTGCCCCGTCCATTTTGAACATCTAGATCGAATTACTCTTATTATATTTTGGTGACGAGTACATCCTATAAGAGTTCCGCACTGTGTGATCATATTATTTTTCCGTTTCATCGTGTTTTGCTCCGAATATTTTCTTCAAGGCTTTCAGTTTTGAATTCCCCGTCGAAATAATTAATTTAACATCAAGTTATATAAACTGATGCGAGGTGACCAGGTATCCAATGAAACAGACAAATGTGATAGTGGATCAAGATCACAGCACTGATCAAATTATAAATTAGAAACAAGGATCCTCTAGGTACAAAGATAGGTCTAATATGTTTAGAATCTTACTTTGTTATGCATCCCAAAACATATTAAATTTTTTGTTCCGATACGTAGAATATTATCGAAGAAGAGATAAGCTAGATGTCTGGCATTATGCAACAGCAAGTCAGAACCTGTAAATTCGATAATGTTTCACTTGTTGAGCAAAATAATGAATGTAGTATTTACATTTAAAGTTGTGGAAACATATTAGTTATTTTTAATTTATTTATTTTTATTTTTATGTTATTTCATTGTATATTTTAATATTACAAAGTCTTATCTGCGAAGCAGCTATCACTATTAATTGTTCTTCGTTCACTTACTTTCCTCAGCCAAATGCTAATGGTGTGTCCAGTACAGATCCAGTTCTTGGTTGGGGTTCCCCTGGAGGTTATGTATATCAAAAGGCCTACCTAGAATTTTTTACATGCAAAGAAAATGTAGATGCTTTAAGAATGGTCTTGCCCAAGTTTCCGTCTGTGAATTACCACATCATAAACAGCTCAGTAAGTAATATGTACAGCTTTTGCAAGGTTTTTGTTTAGCATTTAAAAATTTCTCCTAAAACTGTTAGAAATAATATTTACTTTAAAATAAATGATTAAGTATCTGTATTTTATTTGTTTGCTATGTTACACTCTATTAGCAGTACTGGAGGTATTGACAATAGTTTAAGATGGAATTTGAGCCACATGAGTCTCAACCGGGAATTGAATCCGAAACAAAAAATCCTTACCAATAGATGATTTTGAGATGAAACTTCTATAAATTATGGGAAATCAACTACAGGGTCATTCCATATGAAAGCACCAAATTTGAAGCTGAAATGTGGCTTTCCTCAAAATTTGTACATGTGTTACGATACTCAAAAATAACGCATCTGTAAAATTTTACAGCTCTACTTCAAAGGGGATTCCAGTATGAACCATTCGAAATTTGGGGATTTTGTGCAAAAAACACCTAAGTCCGCCCTCGACTTAAAGTACTGAAACCGCTAGATCTCCGGAGATATTGAAGCTATTTGAAAATGGTTTTCACTAAAACAATCTTGGAATTTGTGGCATTTAAGACATTGTAGCAATGAACTTCCCAAGTGCGGTTAAGCATATGAATTTCACCATCAAAGAGAAAAAAGAAGAAAAAATAGTCAAAATTTGGCAATTATTTTTTAAGAAAAGCCCACCTATCATCAACATCAAATTTTCAAAATAAGTAGGTTAGATGTTCCTCTTTAACATTTAAAAATTAGGAGGGTGTTTTTTGGTATATTCAAGAAAAAGAAATTATGACACTGTAAGTTGAGGGCGGATTTAGGCACTTTTTGCACAAAACCCCCAAATTTCCAATGGCTGTTTCCAGTTTTCCATGCTGAAAATGTTTATAATTGTCAAGACTGAGATGATTTAATACAGTGGAGTCTCGTTAATTCGAACTTGGATAATTCGAAATATTGGATAATTCGAACAGAAGTCCATTCCCCTTGAAAACTGTATTGAAAACAATAGTAAAAAATCGTGGATAAATCGAACTTTTGAACCTATGTTTTGGATAATTCGAACTAAATACAGTTGAAAATTTTTAATGTTTGACAGATGTAAACAGAGAAAGACAGTTTTAACGTGTTTACAGTTATCCAGATGCAGGCATAGGGAAGAGTAATACAAAAGATAAATAGAAAATCTATGTAGTGATAAAGATGAAGGTGAGTTGGGGAAGAAGTAAAGATAGAGAACGTGTGCCAATCTCATCTTGTTTCAGAATTGGTTGAAAATTTAAGATGCATTATTGATAAAGTCAACCAAATGTTATTAATATCGTATTCCACGCAATACATGAAATTCAAGATTTATTGACCGTACAAAAACAATCAAATTTAAGCAAATGAGGTTTAAGACTTCCTAAAAGTGAGAACAGAATATTCAAATTGTTATTGGTGTTTAATTGTTTGGGCTATTCAATGTATGTTGTAGTGTTGTACGTAAATATATTTTCTATTATATACGTAGTTTGAATTATGTGGAGTCAATGTCGTTTGTTAGTTTGCGGTATTCGATCACGCAAATAATAAGATGCTTTAAAGGTAAAGTCTACACCATATGAATATGTTTTTGATGCACAGTACTTTGGTTTGTTTGTTGTTATATATGTGAAAATGCATGTTGTTGGATAATTCGAATTTTGGATAATTCGAAGTTTTTTCGTGTCCCCTTGGACTTCGAATTAAAAAGAGTCCACTGTAAATGAATTGTGCCAGAAATTTGAAACTTCAAGTACCATTGCTGAAAGGACTCAGATTCTGTCATTAGTTCCAAAATCATGGTCTATAATATGAAAACTGTTAAAACATTTCAAACAACCGAGTATCTCGTTCGTAAAGCCCAGATGATCAGAAAGGAGCATGGTATTTTAACCAAACCTGGTTCTAAAAAAGGATATAGTATTCCTGCAAACAACTTTAATTTAGTCACAGAATTTTACAACAGTGACGAAGTGCCCTGAAATGTTGGATTCAGTGTCAGTGAATTTCACCATCAAAGTGAAAAAAAAAAAGAAGAAAAAATAATGTCAAAATTGGGCATTTTTTAAATAAAAAGACCCACTTAACATCAACCTCAAAGTTTTTAAATAAGTAGCTCTGGTATTCCTGTTTATCATATTTATATATATATATATATATATATATATATATATATATAAAATAGGAGGATGTTTTTGGGTATGTTGAAGGAAAAAATCGTCAGGTCTCATTATTTAATTTTCTAGAAATACGACTTGCATGGCTAAGTATGTTCCTTTACAGTGGTTGATGATACTTATGAAAAACAAAAGTGGAAACTCTTACCTTAAATGTAATTTATAAAGTTATTTTAAGACAATATGTGCCTATTACGCAGCGTATATAGTGCTGTTTGATTTAACGAAAGAAACACTGAACAATAATGAACTATCGTCATACAATACACAAATAACATTTACATCTTTGATTTTAAGCAATTTAAAATATTAAGTCTAAGGTCTCTTATCACCAATTTCAGAGAAGCTCTTCTCAATAGCTTGAATTTCTTCCTCAGAAATGCTGTAATTTGTGCCAGTACCAGTTGAAATACTGGGTATTTCAATGTTAATGATGCAGTTTCCATGATCAGGTGTTTTGGGTTAGAAAAACATTTTCTTGTGTCCATGGGGATGGAGGAGATTCACATTAGTCACGAATGTTCCTGTGAATTCTCAACTATTTTTCCAATCCACCATTTCTTTTCATAAATGCACGCAATAAAATTCTCCATGAAAGGTTAATATAGGGGACACTGTAGCCTAGTGGTTACAGCATTGGATTCATGTCCACGTGGTCCCGGGTTCGATTCCCGGCCGGTGCTTCCCCAATTTTAGGTGTCCACCCAGGGTCGTGAGGCAAACTGGGAAGGCGTCGTGAATAAAAGACGTGACGGCCACTAGGTCCAGAAAGCGCTGACCACGCATCGTCGCTAGGTTGGACGTAGTTCCACCAATCGCTAACAGATGGCGCTCAGGCCCACAAATCGGGCTGTTACGCCAAGTAGTAGTAGTAATAGAAAGGTTAATATCTTTCGATTCTGCTCCAGTATTTAGAGTGAATGTTCTCTTTAAAGAAGATATACGACTGACTGATGTGTTTATAATGATGATTTTCACTCGTCCCTTGCAACGTGATGACTTTTCCAGTCTCTTTTGAAGCATTGGACGAACGTTTTCAGCGTCTTCTGTCACACATAAGATTACACAAAAGAGTTTGACATTGGTTATAGTTTGATAAAATTCGAAGAAATCGGCAACAGTAACAATCCGGTTATCCACTGGCTTCTGTGAACTAGCATGTCTCGCTAGACATTTTAGCATCCTACGTATGCCATCGCAAACACTTTTGTCGTGCCTTGTGGGGAAAATGTGAGTCCAAAATTACTCATGGAGGCATAAGTTGACAAAGTTTTCTTTATAGCTTTCATGTCGGGCTGCTGATCCATCTCTAAAGTAGATAACTTGTTTAATCTCAGGAAGGGTATCGTTAACGTACTTCAAAAGAATAACTTGGAAAGCATAAAATGTAACTGTATGTAACTGATGCTCCTTTCTGATCATGAGGGCTTTACGTACAAGATACTCGGTTGTTTGAAATATTTCAACAGTTTTCATATTAGTCCATAAATTTGGAACTAATGACAGAATCTGAGTCCTTTCAGCAATGGTACTTGAAGTTTCAAATTTCCGGCACAATTCATTTATTAATTCACTTGAGTCTTGACAATTATAAACATTTTCAGCGTGGAAAACTCGAAAGTCATTGGAAATGTAGGGGTTTTGTGCAAAAAGTGCCTAAATCTGCCCTCAACTTACATTGTGTTATAATTTGTTTTTCTTGAACATACCAACAATCACCCTCCTAATTTTAATATGTTAAAAAGGAACATCTGAGCTACTTATTTTGGAAATTTGAGGTTGATGTTACGTAGGCCATTTTCAGAAAGAATTGCCAAATTTTGACATTATTTTTTCTTCTTTTTTCTCTTTGATGGTGAAATTCATATACTTAACCGCACTTGGGAAGTTCATTACTACAATGCTTTAAATGCTACAAATTCTAAGATTGTTTTAGTAAAAACCATTTTGAAATAGCTTCAATATCTCCGGAGATCTAGCGGTTTCAGTACTTTAAGTCGAGGGCGGACTTAGGTGTTTCTTGCACAAAATTGCCAAATTCTGAATAGCTCCTACACAAGTCCTCTTTGAGCTAGAGCTGTAAAATTTTGCAAGTGTGTTATGTTTGGGCACCACAACATTTGTACAAAATTTGAAGAAAAGCTAAAACATATGAGCCACCTTTTCATATGGAATGGCCCTACATAAAAATAGTTAATCACAAGGAATTAATTAGTCAAGATGTTCTTTGTTAACTTTTGAAATCTTGAAATATAATCTTTATTAATTTTGTAAGAAATGTAAAATTTCTTTCCTTTTGAATTTTTTTGTGTTGTAAGGAGTGTAAAGTTGCTTTCCTTATTTAAATCAGCTTTTGTTTTATTTATTTTTTTCTATTTGTAGGGGAAACGTAACTACACAAACAGCCATAAACATGCTTCAAATGCAGTGACTTGGGGCGTATTTCCAGGCCGTGAAATAATCCAGCCAACCGTTGTGGACCCAGTTAGTTTTAAAGTTTGGAAGGTAAGCATTTACACTTATTTTAGTTGTTTCAAGTCATTTTCTGAACCAACCGAGCTCAGGCTTAGAACAGAAGTTGTAAAAGTGACAATCCTGTAAATAGCTGAATTAATGTTTAATTTTTATTTTAGTTGAGTTGTATTCATCTGGAATTTATTTTGGCTAAATGTATGTATTGGAGCGAAGCTTCTCTTTACTCTGTTTACGCGTTCGGTTATGTGGCTGCTACACTGAGATGCCTGAAACATTCTTAAATTTGACATTGTGTTCGTGAGTGCGCGCTGAGTGTTGTAAGGGATCATATGTCCCGGTCGGACATACCATTTAGGAATAATCGCCGAAAAACGGGATGCCCATAGACTTAACATTGGAAAAGCATTTGGCGCGCGAATTTTCATTGTAAACAACGGAAAATAAAATTTTCAGCATTAAAGATAGGGTGAAACCTTTTTCCTTTTGTTCTGCGAACACAATTTTTCAAATCGAAGCACCTCTTTTAATCGCCTTAGGTATTCGTTTGACTGGATACTCCTCCGAAATGCCTGAGGACTAAATTTGACATTGTGATTCGAGAGCGCGCGTTGAGTGTCGTTAGAGGTCGCATGTTCCGATTGGGCATACCATTGAGGAATAATAATCGGAAAACGAGAGTAATCAATCAAGATCAATCGCTTCGCTCCAAATTTGAAATTATTGTATACCTAGTTAGTATTACCATTTTTTTTGCTGGTGGTACGCAGCAGTACTCAGATTTCGCAATCTTTCTTCAGTAGATTTTTTTTTGTGATTTCTCTAGTCTTGCTTTTGTCATACAGGTCTGAAGAAAGCTACTGGAAAGTATCTGCTTGAAAGATATGGTATCGGTTTGACATATGCTAAGATTTTAGATTTCAAGTTTGGCCAGAAAATCCTGGACTGACATTTGGTGAAGACAAAATTAGAAATAATCTGCTTAAATGGAATATAATTATTTTGCTGTTTTTTTAGATCTTTAAGAAAATAAGGTCCCAGACATACTATACCCTTTAAATCACACTTTGGGCTTAATTATAGTATCTTCCAGTGAGTGTGAAAGGGGGTTCTTTCACATGAATTCTACAGTAACTTATAGGGCTACGTCATCTCTGCTGGTACGGACAACGTATAAATTGTTGTTCATGAGGGAAAGAGGAGCGCCACTCACACAATTTAACCTTTGCAAATATGTAGACTCACGGCTGCTTCTAGGTCGTCAAAGCGAAAAGCGATCTAGAGAAGGCGAGGGTATATCGCAGGATGTGTTAAAGGTTTGGAAGTTGCTGTAATGACAGATTCATGCTGAGTAACAGCACGTTTTACTCGAAAATAAAATAAAATAAAATAAAATAGAATATTGAGTATTATATAACTAGATGAAAATTTTAATATGAAATAAGGTTATGTATTGAAAAAAGTAAATAAGTATCTGTAGTTTTAGTTATTGTTAAGTATCAAGGGTTAATAAATGACTAAAGAATTTAAAAATAAATTCACAAAATTAAGTTTCTATGAATGGAATTTTCTTTAGAAGAAATAAAATTCATAAGCAACAAATAGTTCGTGTATAATGGTAAAAAGATGAAGGTACGCCTTCCATTCGGGCAGGTTAATATCATGAACGGGCGGTATGAAAGTAAGACTTACTTTCATACGTCCGTGGCATCGGTATTAAGAGGACGTGATTGGTTCAGCACAACCCTCCCTCCTCCCAAGTACCCATCTGATAGGCTGGAGAAACCCTTAAATTGCAGTTAGACGAGAAGGCTGAAGAAACTCCTAGGCTGCAGTTAGACGAGAGTACGATGGAAGAGTCGTGCCATCCGGCTTTACCAACATTTCTACTTCGGCTCTATAGATTGCATGTAAATAAATAATAAACAAAGAACAAGATATTCAAATAAGGAAGAAACAAAGAAAAAAACTCTTACCTACAACCACCATAAAAATTAATTTCACAACGTTTAATGTGACTGATAAGTTTCACTGCTACACTGATTTCGTATTGCATATTATGGGGATTTGTCATTGTATGAATCCTGAACATTAAAAGTAAAATATAACTATTAGTAATTTGTGCGATATTTTTCACTCTTCTTATTTTGTATGGTAAAATTGTGTCGAAGTCAAATCTTGTCCACCGTTTTCTTTGATGAGAATTTTACATAAATTGGTCCACCTGGCCACACAATTCTTTTGATAGCTAAGTGTTGTACTAATTTATGGGGTTATAAATTAAATATTGTCTTGGAATGATGAGTTGAGCATATCTTAAAACTAGGGAAGAGATTTTTAATGTAATGCACATCCAGTAGTGTCGGTTAGCATGTTAAGAATTACAAAATAATTAAATTTAGTATGGATAATTTCTATCCCAAATTCTTATAATTTGTCTACTCACTAAAATATCTCATTTGTTGACGTTCTAAATTTATAAATGTAGCTAATGAGTTTCATATTCATTAAGTGTAATCTTTTTTTACAACTCGAAAAAAAAATAAATAAATAAAAGAATGAACAATAACACTTATTACCAAACAAAACTTGAAAAATTTTCTTGTATTTTGACATTTTCCAGGACGAAGCTTTCGCATTATGGCATGAACAATGGGGTAAACTATACCCAGAGGGATCAGAATCACGTGAAATAATTGAACGTATAGCGTCAAGCTATTATCTTGTGAACTTAGTGGACAACGATTTCCCCAAGGACACGTGCTTATGGAGTTTATTGGACGCCATGTTTGAACAGAGAGAGATGAACGAGAAACAGAAATGTATCGTGGTGCCCAATGGTGTTGACACGTCACTCAAAGCCAATGGTATTGCAGACCAAGAGGAGCTTTCCTCTGAAGAAACTCAGGAAGAGAGTAGTTGTTCTAAAGTTGACTGATAGTACGAATAGATACCATGCTGTGATTTTACTATTATTGTCATTAGTTTAATTTATTGTTCTTAGATTGGTATATACGTGACTTCATTGTTAAGGAATTGTGATAATATTTAACGGAAGATTTCCTTTTATAGAGATAAATCGTGAAAAATAGTGTTGTAATTCAGAGCAAATAGACTTCTAAAAACATAAAGTTCTTATTTCACACTACCCTCTGTAGATCAGCCTTATTAGGAGAGTAATTGTAGCATGTGTATTAATCCACAGCATACAGCTGCTGCTACGTAGGAGAAAGGTTAAGCAGAATGAATGTTACCTGTAACTAAAAATACAGGGTGGCCTAAAAGAAAGTATACAGTGGCGCCTAAATTTTAATCACAATTTTCAGTTGAGCAAATGTTACAAAATTGCAACTGACGATCAGGACCGTCCTCTAAAAGGCCATGTAATAGTTTTGGACGATACTTCAAGTTCAATCTATGCATTAAACGTTGTAACGATGCTTTAGATATGAAAAGCTACGGCACGCTCGCCGCGTTGACTTTGTTTGGACTGTTGACAAATATCAGTGCAACATTCACTTCAGTATCTTTTGTCATTGCGCTCTTGACGGGGTACAGATTGTAGTGCATTAACCATTGAAACCGTTCTGTAAAATTTGTCCCTGATGCGATAAATTGTTAAGCGTGTTGGAGTGTTGAATTTGTTTCTTCATAATATGAACAGGCTCAGGATTTTCACTTCTCCAATAGATTTGAAGTATTCACTTTCTTTGCTCTTCATTCAAGTTACCAGCCATGATTCAAGGAATCAAGATATTTGAAAAGAAAAGCAGAAAAGATGTTACAAACAACTGCGATTGTATACTTACTTCTAGGTTACCTTGTATTGTGTCCTGAATAAATGTATACAATATATGAGACATAAAATGTTGTTCACTGTTGAGTCATACACACTCAGCATCAGGTAATGAACGAATCGCTCGGTTGATGGCGATGATGATAAACTCTCTTGTTCCAAATAATACAAATTTCACTTATTTCGTAATTTTTATTCTGGTAACTTCAAGCTGAATTAAAATCTAAAGGCATTTTCTCATTGTCTTTCATTTAATTCTATCTTTGTACATCATATATAATACTTCCAAGCTAGGGTACAAAATTTGTAAAATAATCATAGATTGAAATTATTTTTGAACTTGACGTACAAACTATGTTCGCATTAAATACTATATACATTGTTATTATTATGTCCATTCCTGATAAGAAAATATTTTTCTAAAATTATATTTTTAAAAAAATGTAGAATTAAATAGTATTTATGTAGTTTGCGATTGAACCCCTGTCTAAAATCGTTCAGAGGTAAGTTATGAACAGCTAATCAAGTTTTTTGTTTTTTTTTTTTCGTTTATAGTGTGTACTATGATTGTGTAAGTTTGATGCCTAAATTGCGGCTTCATCGAGAAAAATGTCTTGACGCGAATGTTTTATTTATATTCTTTAATATTTTATTATCGTGTGTCTTACTTTGCACAAATAAATTAATGTCCAATAACTTTGAAGGTGCCAATGTATACAGTATGTAAGCAGAGCTATTGCTTATATACTATTTGATCTGGTCTGTGACATGTTATTCTTTTCAATTAAGTCAGTGTGAGTCTGAATACAATATGTATTTTTTTTATCATAAAAGTACTGTAAGTTTGTCATTAAGTTGAAGTGTTTTTTTTTTTTTTTTTTTTTTTTTTTTTTTTTTTTTTAATTTTAATTTTTAGGTTTTCAGTTTTCTCAAAGTCAAGTAAAATCACCCTTCCTTCCAGTGTTCGTCGAATGCAGATTGATATATACATTTTGTATTACTATATATACGTCTTTTGCTATATTTTGTTTCATATATAAATTCTTTCTGTGTTTATTATCACTGTAATTGTAGTTAAATTTGTTTGGTTAATGTTCATATTTTGCAAAGGATTTCCACCTAATGGAGTAGAAACCTTCTCTGTGTGTGATTGAATTATAATAGTATTGTCAGTCATAGTTTCCTAGTCAAACAAGTCATAGTTTTTTTTTTTTTTTTCAAAACTAAAGTTTAAGATCAAAAAAGTAAGAAAAATATATAATTTCAAAACATTTAAAAGAAGTACAACAAAAAAGAAATAATTTAGGTAACAGGTTTTCGTAGTATATTATTATTTATACCATATTCAGATTTATCTGTAATTAAAAACTAGAATATTATGCATTGAGATTATACTTTCCGTACGATCATTTTGAGTATTAAGTTTTTTCCCATCCGTTTCTGGCAGGTGAAAAGTATCACATTTGTTGGTTCCTTCCATGCTTAAATGTTATGGTAATAGTTTAAATGATCTTTTCCTATGTAATTATTATCCTCAGTTTTACGTGATAATTTTGTGCAAGTTTGTTAAGCGTTTCAGCGTTAGAATTGTCAAAAATTGTACAATGTATGATTATTGATAAAATTGCAAACCAACTTCAAAAATATTTTTGAAATATTGAATTTTGTCAAAGGTGTTCTCAGACACGTGTTCAATCGATTCATACGTCAGTCTTATTAAACATACATTAATATTCTTTTCTTTGGAGTTGAAGAGATTCATTTAAATCTGAATTTTCCTATTAATTTATCCTGCTTGTGTAAAACTTCTAATTTTAGTGTAATATTTAATAAACGTAATAATTTTATTGTTGATTGGTGTAATAGGTCACTGAAAATAAATATCTCAACCAGCATTTTTTTCTAGATCTGATTTTTCTTTTTTATGGTCATTATTTATTATCTGAGAGGTTTTAGAATAGTAAAGTAACTGAAATAATTATTTATGTGTATCATTCATAATTAAAATATCTTTTTTTTTATAAATAACTTAATTACTTCTCTGGAAAAATAGACAATATTCTTTTGAAATTTATTCTTGTTTTTAAAATCATTATCTTTTAATGCGTAAAAATGTACACGTTTTGTTAGTAAATATTAGTATACCATGTACTAATCCACCCATGAATGTGAAAGTACTGAACTCAAATGCTGACTCAATTTTTGAGAAAATTATATAGAACTTCATAAGTAATCAGAAATCATTCCATTGATAAATATCTAATTTTTGGCCCATGAAGACTAAGTTCAAAAACAGTTAAAAAAAAAATAAATAAATAAATAAATCTGAAGCCGTAAAATTGCCAGTGAAAGGAGAGGAAAGGAAAAGGACAAAGTATGTAAAAACGATCGCCTGATACCAAATCATCACTTAGGCTACACGCCATATTGGATTGCATTATTTAATTCCATTTTTCTGATTTGTTTATAGAAACGATCACCTAATCAGACTGTTTTAATTACTTTTGTGTCTGCAATCCTCAATAAAATCATGTAAGATCGTATACTATTTCATTTTACATGTACGTTATCTTCCTTCCTTTATTCTACTCTTACATATCGTCATCTGAGAGTCAACACCACGTATATCCAATTTTGGAGATTTTTAGTTTTTGATACCATTAGAATCAGTATAGGATGGCGCACAATCTGGTTAAGTAGTATACCTATATCTCTACAAATGGCTCTGTTATTCCCTCAAACTAATACCCCGTATATTGAGGCTGAAGCTAGTCTTAAACAAGTTTTTTGTTTGTTTGTTTGTTTGTTTGTTTGTTTTTTTTTTTTTCTCTCTCCTGTAAAATTGGTGAAACATTACTTACGCAGTATTGAATCTCAGACTACGATATGTACTTTAATACCATACTTTTTTTGGTGTAATGTTGGTATATGATATTGTATGCACTTCCTACTACAATTTTTGATTATTGTATTTGACAAGAGATTTCTAATAAAGATTAACTTCAGATTTTTTTTTTTTTTAGTACATGGAATAAATTACTGTGTTTGTAGAAACTTATGTAAGGAAAGGCTTTTTCCGTATTATTGATGTTCACATTATTAAAGAATTTACAAACATAATACGTGCACTTGCAACAGATAGTAACTAGTGTTTTAAAATTGTCACGTGCCAAATACAACATATCATTGTTACAAGACACTTACCTTGTCATCTCTAGACCGGGAGTTAGATGTTACATAACTTTATCGTGAATCTGTACCACATATAACAGTAAACGTTGTACTAGTAGATAAATAATATTTTTTTTCTTTTTTTTTTTTTAATCAGTGGACGATTTCTAGGAAATAAGAGGTTTGTTAGAAAAGGAAAAATATAAGAGAATGTTTGAAATTTTATGTAATCACATGCTGGAAGTACGCATGTAAGGAAAATTTTCGAATTAATTCTTAGCAAGCGATTAAATAAATAAATAATAAAAAAAAGGTATGTTGGTAATATACCGTGTTTTATCACAAAAAAGTTACTTTTAAATATTGAAGAATTACTGTTGTGATTGCGTTATCTTAATGTGTTAACCAATGATGTTCGATTTCAAAATAATAATAATAGTAAAGAAAGAAAACTAATATTGGTCATGGAAACCTTAAAAAAAAAAATCTTAAAATAGACTTCATTATAGTAAAATATAATGCCACTTATTGACCCAGGTTCGATTCCCGGTGGGAACTAATATAGTTCGGATCGCACGTTCAGCTGTAGGTCCACGTCTCATATAGCCTCGTTGCTGAAAGGAACGCTAAACTCCAAGTCGACCGACAGAGAACTAGTTGATCGATTCCACCAATATGAACTACCACTTCTTTCTAGGTATTCTCGCATTAAGTACGTTCTATTTTTTGTGAAGTTCCATTACCTTCCTTACTGTTCCAGAAGAGAAAAGTTTTGTTAGAGTCAAGAACTATATAGACAAAAATATGAAAATTCCATCTTAAATCCTTTTTTTTTTTTTTTTTTAATTAACTGTTGTGCCTTCGTTTTATTTAAAGAAATAAAAAAATGCGAATATTTAATAAGCGAATTATTTAATTATGATGAGAAATATTATTATCGTAATTTTCATACGTATGGTTGTAATTCTGAGTGAAAACATTTGCAATTGATTTAATTAATTTATAATTTTTGATTACGAACACTGTACGGAGAGAACATGTCTGAAAATGCTACTGTCACTATAAGATTCTACTATAAAAAGAAGTTTTCATATCTGATTGAATTATTCATTGGGTGTTATTTTGTATTCTGTTAAAGGGAACTTACAGCGGTGTCAAAAAGGATGTAGTTAAATTTGAGACAGCGCTACTTGTAAACAAACCAAGGTACCAGGTATTATTAAGATGTGATTACTGAATATATGTTAAAGTAAGTTACCATGTTACTCACAATAACAAGACTGATATTAATAGTTCAGTGTTCACATTGAACAAAATGTGCATAACGTCAGGAATTTCTTAAGATTTCATATTATCTATGTAATAATAATTCCTTGTTTTATAATAAATGTAATGTACACGTATTTTGGAGACTGCGGTCACTCTTGAACAATAAAGATATTCAGTATCTATAAAAGTTGGTTTTCATTAAAGGGGTGCGGGAATATATGGGAAATTAATAATTTAGGGTAAGATTGTCTTATCTACTATAATTTTCTGTAAGATTTTTTATTTTATTTTTATTTTTATTTTTTTTAAAGTTCTCAGTCCCAAATTCAAATTTTATTATAGTTATTACGCTTAGTTTTGTTCAGAATTAATTTCTGGAGGGCTTTGGAAAGAGAATTGTTTATGAAGACTGGTGTTTGATTAGCTCCACTCAATCAGATAATAAAAAAGAGGATCTTAATCCAATAAAATCTCCAGATTCATATAAATAACTATCGAAGAAAAACGGCATCATATTTTGCTTACCTCTTATTAAAAAAAAGACTATTGCATAAATAGTCCACACAATACATATAAAAGTAATTTTGCTGATAGGCTTGAGTAATATGTTGTGTGAGTCATCATTCATATTGCATTAATTTAACAAATATAATGACGTACCTCGCCTATAATCAGAAAAACAATGTAGCCATTGATTTAGAACTTCACACCATTCTTCAATATACTCTGAATTGTTTATTGCAGCTATTTAAGTCCTTGTCTTTCTACGTAAAGATAATGAATTTACTTGGAAAATTAAAAATATGAAAATTAAATTCATACTGCAATTATATAATATACGTACACGTATTCGTAAGGAATAAGAGATTAGATGGAGGATTCAAATATGGAAAGAAAAAATCAAAAGGCACATGAGCGTAAATTCCAAGTCACTAAATAGTTCCTTGAAATCTTGGCATACATTTGCGGGAGAAAAAAAATCTTCATGACGTGTGAGATTTTTATGTTAGAGAGCAGTGTTGCATTTTAACATCTTAACAACAGTACTTGATCTATCTATATTATTCAAGAGTGACAACAAACATTCGTTGTTCTGATGCAACAGAAGATTATAATAATAATAATAATAATAATAATAATAAAATCAAAGATAGTACAAAACTATGAAGCAAACTTTATTATATATGTGATCAGAAAGACTCAGGAGTATTGTTGTACACGATATTTGAAATGAATTTCTTTTATTAATGATTTATTATTTGTTCTTTTCTGAAGGTAAAATTTTCTTTGTTTTCATATTACTATATAGTACTTCTCATTTTGGATATCACATATTGTGCTAAATACAAAAGATGTTCTTGATACAGTTAATGAAATAGTTACATCTATTGTTAATTCTCAATTCCACAAAATATGATGATGTAAGTAACTTTTAGTAACATGTTTGAAATACATTGTGTGTTAATAGAGCCGTAATAACACTTACTAGTGTGTACTATTTTAAGTCACGTATAACCTAATATCGATAGTTTCCATTCAGTCAGCGTTTTACCAGTAACAATTCAGTTATTTCACGCAAGAAAATAAAATGTTCGCGACTGTAGATTTACCATACAGCGTAATTTATTTGTATTAGTGCTTCACCTAGTCATTAATTCTTTACTTCAGTAGAATAAGATAATGTAAGGTGTGTGTGTTTTATTCTGAATGATGTATGCGAGACTGTATCCAAAGAAAAAGAAGGAAGTATTTTCTAAATGAAAAGTACTAAACTAGAGAATGATATTGTATTCAGTGTAAACTTAATTTCAGAAGAGGAGTTTGACCCCAATATCTGCTCTGTGTATTTCTTTGTTGTATGTACGCAATTAAGATAACAACTGAAATTTTGTCTTATGTACAGGACCAATGTATATTTCATATTTTGCAATAAACAAATACATATGCAATGAAGTTCTGGGTTCGTTATTCTGTTAAAACTAATTATTCATAAATTTCTTTTGAGTGTCTAGAACTAATTTAGAAGTTCTTTTTCATCTCTGGAAATCGAAGTTAGTGTCTACAAATAAAGAGAATACAACATCGTCAAATATTACCATCCTTATTGGAATAGCAATACGACGGCAGTTCTACTATAATTTTATTTAAATTCAAAACAAAAAAATGCCAAAGTGCGATAACTTCATGTTTAGGGTTGAAACCTTTTCAAAGCAAATATCGGGGCGCTTCATATGGTTTCTCTCCTTTCCAAAACAAAATGTAGGGACACTTCGTGCAGCTATTTTGGGAGATATATCAAGTATTTTTCTTTTTTAAAAAATAAAAAGTAAAGAAGTCTCTACAATGAAGAACAAATCGTATATAATTGGTAATAGGAGAGAGAATTTAAATCATATAAATCCTATGAAATGCACAATATAAAATAAAAATTTGGGGCCAATTTGATTAGTATGTAGAATATTGTGTGGGCCTGTACGTTACACATGTAAATACATGAAAAGTAAAAAAAAAAAAAAGTTAACTATCCCAATAATTGAATATAATTTTTCTACTGGAGAAGTGCCGTGTGATGTTTTTATTGTTGCAGCTGCTGCCGTTCTCATTTAAATGTATATTTCTGGCTATTTGTTGCTGTCTTCAAATTTTTTTTTAACCAATTACAAAGAGAACTTAGATTCGTTTTTTCAAGGCACATTGCTACTGCCTCTCTCTGTTGTGAATTTTCCTCTTATTTTGAAGGCTGTGCATAATAAGGCGGAAAGCAAGTCCCAATAATAATAATAGTAAACCAACTTCATCAATAAATCTGAAAGACGGGACATTTGAATGTCCCAACAAAGCCATGTTGGGACGCGGGACATTTCCTCCAAAACCCGGACGGGTGGCAACCCTATTCATACTGCACTGAAACAACTATTAACATGTTTTAAGTCATTTATCTGCCAGCATGAAGCGCTGTTCATTTGTTACCAATGGATCTGTTAAACGTGACGTACTTCCGGCGTCAGTTGTTTCCGTTGGCTTTCAAAGAAATCATCTACAGATGGGTCAAGTCTCATGATAATCTCCGTAGTGGCCAGTGGCATTTCCTCATCAAAACGAGAAGTATGAGTTCATCATACCTGTCAGAAGGGCTGTGATTTCTTTTTAAAATTTTCGTATCTAAATGTGTCAAACTGGACAACCCAATCATGGATCTACTCTTGGAGCATCACACGACAAAGTTATAACCATTATAATGAAACAATTGTAGTACCGGCAATTTTCGAAAGAAGATTAAATGAATCAAATATAAAACAATGAAACAACCTGCATTAAAGTAAATGTCACACATGTATTGACTTAAGCTTTCCTTGCCTAGCATTCCTTTAAGATTTAATTCTTCGTAATGGCAATAACTTTGGGAATCTTGCACTTTTATTGACAGCGTAAGTGATAAAATTACATGACTCATCGTTTGCATTTCGTTGTGGAAAATAATATTATTTTTTTTAAATGAATAATAGTAAAACAAATAAAGAACTAATGATCATGCCATTAGGAAAAGTGTCCACGTTTGGGTAAATTCCTAATTGCACTTTTAATACTAATTCGAGGTAACTGAATCTAATTGAAATATATGCGTCCATGGGGTTCCTAAAAAACTGGTTTGAAACGAGGAACTGAGTCTTTACTTCCATGTCATTATTCTTTTGACCTCATGATCGGATATGTTTCAGAGTAATTCCATTCGATTTAGCATCCACAAATTAGTACAAAAAGTGCAATTAGAAATTTACCTTATCGTGGGCACGTGTGCGTTATTATAGTTCAAAGGCTTTTGACTGAATCAATTAGAACACCTTTTTCTAAAGGCTGATCAAGACAGGAGTAGAATACAATACGGGAATATAGTGCAGAACTTACATAAAGAAGAGGTTACAGAATATGCGACGATTATTAAAAGGAGTCTAGTATCAGATAAGAAGTGAGAAAAGACTGCTCAGTTTCTCTCGGACTTTTCAACGGATACATACAAACAGTGATTCTTCCAGAAATAATATACCGGGGGGGCACACTCAAAATTCCGAGGGGGCACTGCTGATACTATTCTATTTATTATATTATAAACGTATTATTTTGGTCTGCTCCGGGGAGGCACACTCAGAGCTCCGGGGGGGGGGCAGTGCCCCCCCAAAAGCAGGTCTGTAAGAAACACTGCATACAAATGGCTTTGGACGAGATGTGATAGAAACTTGGGATAGTTGGTGGAATGAAGGTACACTCATGTCCAAAATGATTGTCGCATATCTATAACTGTCTTCTTGCAAGAATATAATTTGATAATGATTCTGCATGGTACTTTTAATACTGATACTATGTGTATAATCGGGAAATGTATATTTGTAGTAAATTTCATAGGAAAAGAATTATAAATGCGAAAGTTAGAACGAGTAAAACAAAATGTTGGTAAATGAACAAGAAAGTTTTATTTTCGTTTTATTGTTCTTATTTACTGCTCTTTCGATATGAAATTTTCCACATACACGTCTTTGTCGATTATAGTATACTAACATTATAAGAAATGCCGGGCGAAATCGTTATCAAATTATATTCTTACAGCACCATATTTATAGACATGCGACAATAATTTTGGACATGAGTGTACATGTACACAAGTGTTATACGTGTGTACAATACGGTGGATTGAAAAAAGTAAAATTTCGAATATCAAATTCTAATAGTGCGAAAAAGTTACGAATTCGCATGTTAATAAAGGAGAAAATATTGAAAAATTTCTATATTTAATCTTCAGTTCGCCAAAGTGCTACAGTTCGAAAAAAATGTCAAAAGCACCAATTCCTGCTTTGACGCTCAAATTGTGAATGTGCGGATGAAATTATTTTAACTGCTCGATAATGTTAAAAATATTTTTAAAATTACAGGAATACATTTAAAAATCTCGTATCTGGCCTAAAGTTAGCGAATTTCGGTGAAAAATCGTTTTTTAAGCGGTATTTGGAACATACTTGCTCTTGTATTTAAAATATACACAAGTCAATTTTTTACTAATTTGTTCTAAAGAGTGTTTTTATATATTTAAATCTAAGATTAAAACAATAGTTTATAGCTACATATTTTTTTCGAGGTGGGAGGACGGCGTCTCCCCGCGTTCCCCTTCACTTTTACCACAGCTTATCATTAATTAACCTAAAACACACCTGTTGCAGTAAATTTTCGACAATAGTGTTGGCAGGGGCCGCGTTTGTAAAAAAAAAAAAAAAGGACGCATGAAATAACCTATTTACATGGCAACATTGCATCAACTTTGTCACATTTTCGCACCAATGGATAAATTTTGATGCACCCTGCATGTATACACAGGGATTCACCCGCAAGAAATCAATTGTCTGCAACAATATCGATTTTCTTCATTTTGTACATTTTTTTATTTTTCACTCTCGGTACTTTCTTTTGTTACTACACAAAAACGTTACAAATTCCCGCATTGGTCGTGATCTCGAAAGTATCTACATAGAGCATGCTTAGTCTCAGGTCTCAGGTCTTTATCATTCTTGGATCAAAAGATATACGCAATCAAAGTTTAGGTTGCGCAACTTTACGGACACACTACAGAATAGATGTTAAAGTTGGGATTTCAACGGGATGCTGGTGCGAAGATGTTCTACTTGGAAAATATTCTGTTTTTCTCTCACAGAATACACAATTCGATTTTCCCATGCCATGAATTTTCTCACTTTCGTAGTTTTACTGTGTATTGTAAATCGATTATCTTTTTATAATCACAGTAAAACAATTTCAGGTTAATTTCGCCACGAACGTAATTCACGTCACACTCAAGCTTTATACAATATCCAAAACTCCCGATAGAGTAATTCAGTGTTGTTCTTACGCTTCATTTAATACCGAATCGTTTTATCATGATGCACAAAATTACAACTGGGATAAAATTACTCAAATGGAAACAATAGATATAGTTGAATTCTTACAAGTCTATAGTCGATATTTTGGATAATCATGCACGGCACCGTTCAAAACGAAAAGGCTATGTATCAACACGCTTCCCTTTATTTCAAGTAACACAAAACTGTCAATGAAGTTACGTGACCGCGCTTACAGAAAATATAAAAGAACGGAGAATTAGTTACCGTACATTGGGAGGATTACAGACGCTTGCGTAACTTCACAATTGCTGTTTTTCGACAAGAAAAGACTGCGTATTTCTCTGATCGCATGAGATCTATAAATGATGCACGTAACATATGGAAAACTTTGCGTGATCTTGCTGTAGGTAAAAGCTATTCATGCTGATTCTTCCAGATGATGTAAACGACATTGAAGCTATAAAATGTCTGAGACAAGCACTGAAGCACTTGATCAACAAACGCATTGGCTTGCATCGCGTAAATTAAATAACTATATTGAAACGTTTAAGTTTCACGCTGAAAACGAAACAGAAGTTAAAACTGCAATACACAGTATCAAGTCCAACGCATGTGCGTTTGATGGAATAACAGGAAAAATGCTTCGATAGTCTGTGCCGTTTATTTTAACTTTACTTACTCACATACCCAGATAGCACAGAAATTTTTTTAAAATGTTTAAAAATTTGCAAAGGCAAACTAAAAAGTTTGCAAAAAACTTGCCTTTTCAAATGAGAAAATTTGCCGAAAGTTCAATGCAAATAACGAAGTTGACGCTGGCTGAGTTTGCAGCAAAGTTGCCTCAGAAAATGAAAACATCTGCCAATACAAACGAAATGTTTGCGACTGCACAGCAAGAAAGTTTGCCAGGACTTTGCTGCAAATATTTTGTGCAAATTTTCTTTGACAAAATTTCCGAAAATGAGCTGATAAATTTGGTGAAAATATTAAAAAGTTTGCAGCAACATTGCAGAATGTGTTTTCACGGTCGCAAGATCATGTTTGCTGCAAATGTATCAGGTAATGTTTGCTGCAAATTTATAGAGTGAAACCTAACTTTATGAAACATCAAAATTTTTATAATGTGGATTCGTCTTTTCTTAGTGGCAAGCATTAAACATCTTTAGCTACTTGCCAAAGATAAGAAACTTACGAACGATAAACGCACAGAAAAAGGATATCGCAATTTATCTACTTACTCAACGATCATATATCTCACACACATTCACAAAATAACGTCAGGCTGCCTGGGTCAATAAAAACGTCTGAGACCAGTGAGTTTATTCTGGAGTCCTCTGATGTATTGGTTTTTCTCGATTCTCACTTCCCGCTTGTTTTGTCACAGTTGATGTAGCGCAGTGAATTCTGGGTACGATGCGCGTGCACTCGGTAATATCATCACATATTTGCTTTCGGCTAGTTTTTCAAAACAAGTTTTTTTTACAGAGTTGCAAACTGTTTGCGACGGCAAACTTTCAACGCTATATTTTCAAAAAAGATGCAAGTTAATTGCAGTGGTGAATTTATTTTTACAAATCAGCGAAAATTTGCAGATCATATTGAAAGATTTTAATAAATATTAAGAAATTTTGCGTTCGCAATCTTTCAGATTGTTTGCTCCACCAAACGAAGCAAAAATTTGGTAAAAAATAATAATAATATATATTTTTAAAAATCACCTTTTTCGCGATTTTTCCTCCTCAGATACATGATGGAGACATTGAATAGTACCGTTTGAAAGGCTGTTCTCTTCTAAAAAGAATGATGTACGAACCATGATCCTAGTATAAATAGGGATGTCTCAGGGAGTTTTTACCTGAGATCCTTTTTTATACGGGAATCTGGATTATTGTAGAAATATTATTTTTGGCGGGCTTACTTTTGCACCTAGAAGATTTAAATTTTGCACACACATTTAGTACACCCCGTAGTATTTTTCAGAATTGTTTCAGATCTCTGCGTTAAAACAGGGGGTTGAGAGGGGCAAAAAATATACAAAGAAGGAATATTTTTTAAACAAATAATCAATTTTTTCATGATTTTCCCACCTCAGGTACATAATGGAGACATGTGAGTGGTACCGTTTGAAAGTATGTTCTATTCTGAAGGAATGATGTACGAACAATGATCATAGTATAAATAGGGATGTCTCAGGAAAATTTTATATTACATACGGATCATCTGGGGCATTGTGGGAAAGTTCTTAGCTCATTGGTAAACATTTTCCCGTACTTAGTTTTCAAGATAGAAGCTTGAATTTTTTATACACATTTAGTACACCCCTTCGTATTTTTCAGTTGATTTTGAGATCTGTGCGTTAACAAAGGGGGTCCAGAGGGAATCAAAGTATGAAAAATAAGAAAAAAATCCACATTTCCCTCAAAATTTCCAGCCTTAGCGACATGATAGGAAAACGTAAATGGAACCGTTTGAAAGGTTGTTCTATTCTGAAGAGAATGAGGTACTAACCGTGATCCTAGGATAGATAGGAATGATGCTGTAGCTGATTGACTGAAATTCAATAATTTACCTTTAAAAAGCCATAATTTAAAATGGTTAATGTATATAGTTTCATTTGGAAATGTAAAGTTTTTGCATATACTGGTTCATAGAAAAAATGGTACCATATAATATTTGTCGTCGCGTAAGAGTGTATTGGTTATTTGTCTTCCCGTGGAGTTAAGACAGCTACAGGAATTGCGTTTTAATTGCAATTCAAAGGAATTAATATTACAATTGCGTCGTAGCATATGCTTGTAGTATTTACTGTCTTTCATTTTCTATGGGTAATAACATACATTTAATGGCAAGTGTGGAATTAAAAATGTAAGTTGTTCATTAATCCCCAGTTTCAATATAACTTCTACAAAACAAGCCTCATTATTCATTAGTATGATTAATAATATCCTTTCTATTTATTTGTTTTACAAATATGTTATTAAATAATCTGATCACACAATTTTCCAGACAGAATTTTAAGATGTTCATAAGCAAGGAATCATGAACAATTAAGTAAATTACTCTTATCAATTTACTTAATTAAATATGGAACATGATATACGGTATTTTAACTGAAAAATATAGTATCCTATTAGTTATACAACCTTTCGTCAAACTAAGTGTTAGAAACAACCAGGAACACTAACATTGAATTGATATACACATATTCAGATCATATCTTGCCCCCCCCCCACTTTTAACGTCCAATCGCCGCCACTGTTCACTTCTATGCAGATGATATACAGATCGTCATCAGTAGTACACCTGAAAATATTATGGAGACCATAGAGTTACTTAATAGGGTTCTAATCTTTCAGTTGTTAGCAACTGGTGTCTTAAGACTGGTCTTTTACTTAATCCATTAAAATGTGTTTTCACTGTATTGGGAACATCACATCGGTTGAGCAAAGTCAACCCTAATGACCTAAAAGTAACTGTAGTAGAATCTAATATTCCATTTTCTCCCTTTGTAAAAGATCTCGGTTTACTAATAGATCAAGGGCTTAGCTGGAATAAACACATTTCTGAACAGTGTATTAAAGCTAAGCGCATCTTACGACAGCTTTATAAATTAGAAGGCTATTTGTCGCTAGAAACAAGGCTATATCTTGTTAACACTCTCACTTTGCCTCTGTTCGATTACTGCATATATTGAATATAGGTCTATGGTAGCTCTCCCTCCACTCAAAATACTAGGACAGTTCAGAAAATACAGAACTACTCTATACGCTTTTCGCTCAATTACAGAAAGTCTCAGCATATACTGTCGGTACTTAATGAAAACAATATCCTAACCTACAAGGTGACCAGACGTCCCTTTTTAGCCGGGACAGTCCCTTATTTTAAACCCTTGTCCCGTTTTTTCTGATTCTCAAACGGGACGCCTAAATGTCCCGTTTTTAAGCAAAAATGACCCAGATGTCCCGTAATTATTATTCAAAATATAAATGGTCAATGCAGATTCTACGCTCTTCCGTACCGACACTCATTGGGAAGGTTCAGCCGTGCCTAGAACTTCTGAATATTCAAATGAAAATAGAGTGTTCTGTGGTTCAGCAGTGATGTGCCGTAAACTATAATTTTACGCCTACGCGATTGTCTACTGTAATCTATACGTAATCTACATTACACCTTTTCCCGTGTAGACTATGTAGACAACCACTATCAAATGTAAGAAAGAATTTCGTTGCTCGTTTGTTCATATTTCCTCATTCAGTTGTTTTGCTTCGGTGCAGGGAAAGTAGAGGGAATTATCTAATCTCTAGTTTACTCTGCTCTGCACATACCACACGACCCGCTCGGGAGAGTAATACTCCCGGAAATACGTTTTCCTGCGCGCTACTCTAGCCAGCTGTTTTACGCGCTATCCTAGCCAGTTGTTTTAAGTTGATCAGAAAATTTATATCATGAAGCACAAGGGGAACAAAACGAGCCCAATATCATGGAGTACAAGGGCATAAGTACTACAACTACTTATTTGCAAAAAAGTAAATAAATAACTTTTTAAGTATTATTTTCATATTATTTTAATTTAATAAGTGTTATAAAAATGTAAAAAAAAAAACTTTCCTCGGGCCGGGTTTGAACTCGCGCCCAAACAGACTTTTAGTATTAGCGCTAGCCCACTCGGCCACGAAGGCCGACAGCAGCAAGGGTTTGATTTTGCTATTTTAATGCAACGTGGCAAGAATTGGATAACGCCAACCAATCAGAACTGTGTTTCTCGTTTCTACCTCCAGGAGCATTACTCTCCCGAGCTAGTCCTCATACCACTTCCTTAGATTTTCCACTTCGAGCAATCTATTATATAAAAGAGAACGCACAAATCCTTTGTTCCCTCATCACGCTAATACGGCTGAACCAATTTCTTTTATTTTTGGGGGGTTATTAGGATTTGGACCCTAGATGGTTTTTATCATATCACTTTAATTTTTAATTACCAGTGTCTTGAGATAATTGACCATTCAAGTGTGCATAACGTACAAATCCTTTGTTAGTTCATCATAGGTAAAAATAAACGTATTTATATGCAACCCGCATGACCGTGTCACTCGGCGGGTTAACATAAATGACAGGCGATATAATGTTAACATTTACTGCAATCTACTATGGTTTTTATCATATCACTTGAAAGCGAAAACTTCCGGGATGACCGCAGCGAAGCGGGGCGGGTTAACATAAATGACAGGCGATATAATGTTAAGATTTACTGCAATCTTCTATGGTTTTTATCATATCACTTGAAAGCGAAAAAGTAAAAATTATCTAAGTAACAAAGTTTATTGCGTTCCGGGGTGACCGCAGCGAAGCGGGGTGAACGCTGCTAGTGCTTTTATAATAAAATTTACAAAACTAATTCTCACCTGTGGGCTTTCAGTCTTGAATCTGCTATATTTGCCAATTTTTCTTGCATATTTTACAAAATGCATAATATTTTTCATTTTCCTTCATCAAGACGAAACTAAGTATTCGAAAGTTACTATTCGCTGGTCTAGGCATTTTATTTTGTACGCAATTTCGTAAGATAACGACAAAATAAAGCTCCTTTATTGTCCACGATGCCATATTAAATTACGTGTTGTTGACATATTCTACATAGTCTACGTTGTTTACATTGTCTACGCATAGTTGACATGTAAACGTAAACTATCGTTTTTTACGCGTAGACGCACTGCCGTGTCGTGACAAAACGCTGTAACTTTGGCGAAGAAGTTTTGCGAAAATGAGCCTTAAAGTTTTCATCCGAAAATGTGATCTGTTTCGTGTAGAACCAGTGTAACTAGGCAATAATGGTCAACCAATCAATTTTCACCAAATTTAATCACACAACATGCATTTACGTAACATTACATGTAACCACGTGTTTCCAAAGTCAAGATACACTGGTTCTACACGATACAGATCACATTTTCGGATGAAAACTTTAAGGCTCATTTTCGCAAAACTTCTTCGCCAAAGTTACAGCGTTTTGTCACGAAACGGCAGCGCACATCTCTGGGTTCAAGTGGGAATTGAGTGGGAATTATGAGTATTCTAGTAGTTAAAAGTACTGTTGGGTAATACTTAAGTTAGAAACTCTCTGTTATCATTCTTACTTGTGTATTTTGTAAATTGAAAACACTGCTGAGTCCCAAAATGCAATGTGGAAGTCACCCCCCCCCCTCAACGGCGCCGATTCGTATGCGTCCCGTTTTTGAAAGTAAAAGTTCTGACCACCTTGCCTAACCATGTCCTGAAGACGATATCTCCGATACTGTTGCTTACTATATAAAATAAATTCACATATAACACCACCTTACTTGCATCATAAATTAATATGTAGATAAGAGATTCTCCGTTACAATACCTGAGGAAGTAATAAACTGTATATGCCACGGCTTTCTTTAAAAATAAAAGAGAAGACATTTTCAATTTCGGCAGCAAGAATCTGGAACTCCCTACCAAAGTCAATCACTGACAAACCGTATAATTCATTTAAATCATCACTCAAAACATTATTATTTAGAGACCAGAGACAAAGTATTGGCACACATGAAAGGTTTACTGTATGAAATTGGACTAGGGGTATGAGTATATATATATATATATATATATATATATATATATATATATATATATATATACTGAGTGGTTTGTTTATCCTTGCAGTGGCGTCTTTACGATTTTGTCTCGGGAGGGGCTTTGCTAACTTTCGGAAGGGGGCTTTGCCTGAAAATGTGAAAATTCTGCGAGATATTTCATATACTTTACTATAGAAGTAAGATTTCGGTGGGGGGCTAAAGTCCGGAAGCCCCCCCTAAATACGCCACTGATTGAATGTATCATCTTATGTTGTTATTTGTATTTTTATTGTTATTTGTATGTTGTTTGTATTTTTGTTGTTTGTATTGTTATTTGTATTTTCATTGTTATGTTGTTATTTGTAATGATGAGAAGGATTAGGTGGCAGAGCAGCCCCGGCTGAAACTCGCCCGCTGAAATAAAGAGCAATTCAAATCAATACAATTCAATTTGGTCGACATATCGCCGAAGCTGCGACCCTAGTTAATATTGATCCAATATATTTTGTGAAGTGAGAAAGAAAGAAAGAAGATGGCTTTCTATTTACATGAGTTAGTGTAAATACGAATTGATACTATATTAAAACATGTCAGACACAAAGTAAGGAGAACTATATGATAGCTCTTAGAATAAGATTTGTCTGTGGTTATGTTGTTCATGCAAAGTATAATACTTGTGTATAATATGAGTTTAATAATGTAAATGAAATGAAAGGTGCCGAGTGGAAGGAAACTAAATCACTGATAAAAAGTTAAGAATGTTGTTATAAATTATCTGTGGAAGCAAGTAGTTTCAATGGTAGTAGTGGTTTCTGTGAATTCATTATTATATACAGTTGTTTGTCAAGTGTTGCAGAGCGTATATACATACCGTATTGATGTCTGTTCTGTACAAGGGCAAATTTCATTTTCTGCTATCTTTATTGTTTTAAAACCTGTTTCTTTATTTATATGTCATTTTCGCAGGTATGAAGGTTTTGTTCGGGGCATACAACCTACTTAGTAAAAATAACCGGCACGGTCGCGGAAGATCCTGGGTTCGAGTTCCGGTCCTGTTATGCATTTTTTCACTGGTGTATCTATGAATTCGGGTTACTTTCCGATAATCATCGCCAAACCTATGTACGGTACTAAGTAGTGGAACGAAACCAAATCTAATCTTATCTAGGTAATAGTTAAGAACAGCTACTTCTCATCTCCCGTGCACGAGGATACATCTAACTGTTGCACTACCTAAATACCCTAAGTACAAGGGCAAGAACTCAGTCTATTACCTACCTTTTAACATCCTAGATAGTCAATGAATAATTCCTGAAAGTATGGCGTTTCTCGTCCTTCCCTAAATGGGAAGTACGGCTCCTTAACTATAACCCTTATCTATTAATAAATAAATATTGTCATGTAGAAAAGCTCATGAGGTTTAACGAAATAAATGCTATGAATTCGCACCTGTAGAGGAATTGGAGTGTTAAAAATCTATTGTTTCCTCATTGATCAGTATAATGTACACATTGATGTTAGCTGGGCATTACTCGAGCAGACTGTTCTACCAAGTTTTGACACTTCTTACATTTTCAGGTTAAGTTAAAACTTCGTATTTCTTTTAGCAGATTATGCACTAAATGAGGAGCTCCATTACTACTTGGAGATTGACTTCAGAAATGTTCAGTATAAATACAGTGTGGACGTCTGGCATAAAAACTATAGTGGATAAAACACGAGCCAAATTGTGCTGGGTGGCCACTAAAAGGCACGAATGCTATATAACCGAACCAGGACAGGAGCACAGCAGGGGTGCCCATGCTTTAGCGAAGGGGTGCGTCCGTAGGGAGAAGGCGCGTCAGCGACGGAGGGTATACGCATAAACAAGGATAGTGGAAGAGCACACTTATACATACAATACTTTCACTATCACTCAAAATTCATTTCAATATGGTGTGTACAAACAATAATTACTTATAGTCACTCTCATTCCTTTACAAAATATGTTTCAGATCGTATTTTACGTATAGTTTTTCTATTTGAAGGGTATACTTCGTTAGTTGGTATTCTGAGGTGGATTGTTACATTAGTGTAAATACGAGTTGATACTAGGCCTATATGAAAATATGTCAGACTCAAAATAAGGAGAAGTGTCTGGTAGCTTTTAGAATAAGCTGTCTGTGGTTATGTTGTTCATGCAAAGTATAATATTTGTGTATAATATGAGTTTAATAATGTAAATGAAGGGAAAGGTGCCGAGTGGAGGGAAACTAAATTCACTGATACAAAAGTTAAGAATGTTTGTTGTTATTTTAAATTTGTTAAATGTAGTCAGATATTTGTTATATGACATGTCTTCGTCTCATATAACCACGGTCCGAAAGAAACACTACACTAAAATTCAACCAACCAAGTATATTACACAAATCTTTGTTGTCTTTTAACCGTATTGTAATAAAGATTGTAGGTTTTATTAACGGTCTCATGTTATTTTTCATACGTTCAAAAGTATTTGGCAGGACATATCTACAAAATTCATAAGCACAGGTAGTTTTGCTTTTATTATTTCACAGTAGGTTGTTCTCACATCAGCGTATTACAGCAATGCGTATCGAAACTGCAATGTGATGAAGACGATATTGACGAATGCTAAAACCAAATTATTATTAATCGTAAGGTTGAGGTTCTGGCTATATAGGAGGTAAGAAAAGCAGACTGTTGTATTTTCTGTCTGGGCTTTGTTAACAGTGTGTGTGAAATCAGTTCCTCTAATTAAGGGGAAAAAATCGCATGAACATCGTATATATATATATAAATCAAAATGTCTAGCACTACAATTTCTTTCTTTATAAAAGAAAGAGGGGCCGCGGTGGCTCAGTGGTAGAATGTTCACCTCTGGTGCATAGGGTCCTTGGTTCGGTCCCAGGTCGTGCTAAGTGAACTCTGTGCTTGATTTTCTCAGGGTTTCCCCGTTTCCTCAGGCACGTTGAGCGCACACAATTGTCATGACTCGTGCAGTATCAAAGAGAAATTGAGTTATCGAAGCAGCTTGTTCGCGGGCGTTTGTTGTATGACTTTAAAGCGAACCTGTCAATCGCCGCATGCCAGGCATTTGAAGAGAATGTCATGAACGAACCCACGGCCAGTCCATTCAACTGATGTGACCCTTTCGGATGAACCTCGCAGTGGACAACCACATATATTTATTTATTTTGTTTAAAGGGTACATCGTAATGGAAGTATATGGGGTTCAAAAGTTCAACCAATGTTACACTATCTCGTGAGCACGTCAAGTTAGGAAGATGAAATTCAGTATAAAAAAACCTCACTAAAAATAAGGGGACACGTCATTTCGTGTTTTTGAACATTTCAATTTTAAGGGAAGAAAGAGGGTGTTTTCTATATTTTCTTTTTTCACATTTAAATTGACGATGTGTGTTGTTTGTGAGCGCGTCACGAGAAATGGTTGAACAGTTTGAAATGAGTTTCAGAACATAGTATTTACCTCAAACTGGGATATTATCATGCAGCTTTCCTTAAAGAGCGTATCCTAAGGGAGGAGGGTGTTAAAAATTCATGCCAGAGATAGAATATCTTACCAAATCATTGATATGCATATCCTAAGGGGAAGAGGAGCCTCAAACATTTTCCTTGAATCTAATTCTCCCCGAGCAAAGAACGGGCACTTCAGCTAGTATGGAATCAAAAGTGATATGACTTTTTTTTTTTTTTTTTTTTTTTTTTTACATACTTGCGTGTTAATATAAACATATAAAATGTCTTTCTCCATATTTCAGTTAATTACAAATCGAGAACGCTTCACTTGAGAAAGAAAATACTAAAGCTCACGTCAATCTTCTCAGCAATAATAGTAATCAGATCGTGGAACTGGGACATTCCATGTGAAATCAACCAAAGAAATGACAAAATCTGACCTGACCATCTTAGATTTTTGTAAAAATTGATGCACAGATTTATTATAGTGCGAGATGAAAAAAATTCCAAATATTACCCCTTTCCTCCTGAAAGTGTCCCCATACAGGGTGTTCAAAAATTTAAAAAAGGGCATTTTTTCCGTTACAGTGATTGTCAAAAATTGTCATAAAATGGTTAATATGTGCGCTAAAGACATAAAACGAACACCATTGAAGAGGTTAAAGATTGCTTTACAAGTTGTACTATATTGAAAAAACCTGTACAATAAAAAAAATACTTAAAAAATTCAGAGTAAAATTTGAATTTTGAATTTCCCACAGAAATGTCCCTGTGAATTTGTTCAAAATTGTCCAGATTGTAGTCTTATATGTGTACTAAAACACTACAAAGTTGCATTTTGGGTACTCAATAGGATCCGATCCAAAAATCAATATAAACGAAACATTTCAAAATATTGACCATGTGAGTGTCTGGGTTCAGATCGATAACCATTTTCCTGTAGCTATTTACCTGCAGCATCAAAGTAATTTATATTCAACTTCATTTGCTTCTTAATGTATTCATTTGAATTTACACAATTATCCATCTTTCGAATTATTTAGACAGGTATTACGTTTCCGAACAGTACTCAATACAGGTCATTATTCTTGTTAGTCAGTATGGATATTTCTAAATTTATGTTGACAACATTGATACATGTTATTTTCATTCTTTTGTTTCAGGATTGCTTTACAGACATGTGAAAGTGCATCATTGAAACAGGAAAAAGAACTTCGTATGAAAGTGACAGATATGTTTCCCTCCCTTTCACAATATTTGTATCAAATGTTTTATGAAACACTATAACACTGTTCGCAATCACTTCACACGCTTTCAGCACAAGTAATTATTAGTCAATAAATTCTTTTTCCTGTTTCAAATTCACAGGAACATTTCTGTACGAAATTCAAAATTCAAATTTTATTTTGAATTTTTGAAGTATTATTTTTATTGTATAGGTTTTTTTCAATATAGTACAACTTGTAGAGCAATCTTTAAGCATTTCAATGGTGTTTGTTCTATGTCTCTAGTTCCATATTAACCTTTTTATGACAATGTTTGATAATCACTGTAACGAAAAAAAAATGCCCTTTTTTTAAAATTTTGGACACCCTGTATGGGGACACTTTCAGGAGGAGAGGGGTAATATTTGGAATTTTTTCATCTCCCACTGTAATAAATCTGTGCACCAATTTTTCCAAAAATCTAAGATGGTCAAGTCTGATGACTTGTTACTTTGACATGGAATGTCCCAACTCCATAATTCTTCTTGCATATCTGATGGAGTATGTGAAGCATAGTTCAATTATTATATGTCACAAAATCCCTTTAATCGTAAAGTCTGTTATAAGAAACCAAATTTGACAACTGAAAATGAGAAAAAATCCATTTCAAACATTTCAGCTCGAAAAAAAAACTATTTCTTTTAGAAAAACAACACCCATTCAATAAAGCCATTATATATATATATATATATCTGACTGCTGAACTTGAGGTAGTATTCCAATATTTTCCTGGTGTGTTTTGAGTGAAACTTAGGACGGCCGGCTCAGGGGTTTGAATCAAGGATTTTATTCCTATTCTGTGTTACATAAAATTATGCACCTCTTCGTTACTCTAGAAAATTGTGTACTTCCTTCTTTCTAGAAATCAAAATATAAGCGAGTGTCAATGGTGCAAAATGTGTCCCACTAAACGCGTATGAGACTTAAAGGATTCCTTGTGCTTCATTTTTTTTTTCTTCGTTTGTTATTTCTAAGTTTATTTCAATGCCTCATGATTATGCACCAGGGTTAAGGGAGACTGTAGGAAACGGGAGAACTCCGACAAACCCACGCATACAATGTTTGCCCACCACAAAACGCATTTAGCGGAAGCTGGGATCGAACTAGGAACCCGCGTTAGACGTGAACTACCGCAGTCCCACAAGGGAATTTCATAGTTTCATGTGTACAGTAGGACATAAATGTTTAAGTAGGAACATGTCTAAATATACGTATAAAATTTAATAAAACCCAATATTACCCATTAAAACCCAATTTTGCCCAATAAAACCCACTGTTATTTTTTTTTTTTAACTGGGTATTTCACAACCCTGCTTACAAGTAAGTCTTACGGCCATAAGCGTGGGACGTTAAACTGAAAGATGTAAGGTGATGATGAAGTATCTATAGGATTCATGTCCGGACCGGGCAAAATTCGAACCCCATGTGTCTTACTTGGTGGATGGTCTGCTTTGCTTTATGACTTTTACCCTATCATCCATGAATTGCATGCGTCTCGCGACATTCTGTTTTAAAGAAAACCTGCAATCCATCTTGCAATACCTCGATGTATTTCACATAGAGTGACCAGATGCACTGATTTTCTCAGTACAGTACTGTATTTCAAAGAGCTGTCCTGCGTGTTGCGAAGACGCCTAGAAAATCGAGAAATAGCCTTCTATTTTAAAATGTCCTGAGTTAACTTATTTCCAATATTTTAATGTTTTATTCTTTATGCACAACATTATGAATCGCTATGTTTTTTTTTTTTTTTTTTTTTTTTTAACACTTCTCAAAAGATTAGGGAAAGAGAACAATCAATAAGCAATACATTATTTTTAATGAGAAGGTCTTGTTGAGATATCGGTAAGGTAGGAAAGGTTTCTTTTACAACTTATGACAGTGATGTTAACCAAGTTAAGTAGAGTGCCAGTCGAATTTTTCCTCGTTTCTTAAAATAATACCACGCTCCGAAAATCGATTTAAAAAAAAAAAAAAGCTTTAGCCCAACACGAATTTTCACTGTGCGATCATAAAAATAAACCACTTCGTCATTGCCAAGTGTCTTACATGCAAGGCATGCATCAAGACCTAAAAGCTGAAAAGGCAATTTGTCCTAAAAAAAGAAAAGCACAAGAAAATATCCAATAGCTTCCACACATCACACTCACTTATGTGCACTGCACAATTTAACGTGTATCAAATTACGAGAATGGAATTTCTTGAAATAACCAAAAAGGACATATAATTTCAAACAATTTATTATAATTTTCAGACTTGTTATTTTTGCAGGAGAAGAGAAGACCTCTAGTAAATTTAATTATCTCTAACAAAATTTATTAAAGGCAGTAAACAGATCAAATTGCAAGATGGTAAGGTTCCACTGTTGTTGTTGCTTGAAAAACTCCAAAAATATCAGAATTATTAACATTTAGTTCGGAATTCATTCACTGTTTTTAATTTAAAAGTAAAATTTAAATTTATTTATTATCTCACTCACTCAACTTTCAGTGCAGTGTACATACAAAACTAACTTCTTAAAAAAAAAAAAAATCAATACTTACCAAAACTCAGCAGTTACGTACTTCTTCCGTGATACAGGAGAAAAGGTTGCCATTTTCGACTAAACATCCATTCAACTCTTACACAATTAATTAAGCATATATTTTAAATCAAGTTTCTATAGCCATTAGTTGAATTTTTAAAGGATCAATTTTACGTAACTCATTTATAAACAATGAGAGTTAAATGAACTCGTTTTAATTTGTGTATCTATAAAGGATATAATATTTTCCATGAAATTTAATACAAAGCAGTTTAAAGTGTTTTAACAAGCCCTTAATTCCTTATACAAAACAACAAAAGCTAATACTTATATTCCCTTTTATTTGAAGGAATTACTTATTGCGTTTTAATTACTCCATTTTTTATCATGTTTGTTGTTTTGAAGTTACTCTCTATTTTATCCGGTTTAATCAATAAGTTATCAGTTTTAAAGAATGATAATTTACTTCGTAAGAAATTTAAAAGCAGGTTTAGAAAATTTTACGCAGATGAAAAAAAAAGAAAAAAAAAAGAGAGAAAACGAAATAACAAGTTTAGACAGGCAAAATCCAGTTACTAGCCATAAGTCAAATATCATTACCCACACATTTATATTTTCCTATTTTCCTTATCAGTTTATCTAACAACCTTAACTGTTAAAGTTGAAGAACTAGAATTTATAAACCTTTAAATTTTTATATTGCATTATACTTACTAAGCAAGTTTAATTCCGAAACTATATATTAATTTTTAGTTTAATTTCAACTAAACTTACTTTTGTTTTTCACCTAATTAAGCAAAGTTTTAGAAATTATTTTGTTTAAAAGAAGTTAATTCCATGTATTCAATTTAAATCTAATGTAGATATATAGTTACATGTTACAAAAATTATTTACTCAATTTCTCAAGTTTCTTATTTCACCACACACATACACTCAGCATACCGGAAGCCAAAACCGAACCATGTTTTTCTTACGTTCCATAGGTAATAACAAGTTACACTAAACAGAACTCGCATCTGCTCCGCGTCAATGTTGCTTTCCCTTATAAACAAACAACAGGCCCGGAGCTCGCAAGTAGCGGGGAAGAGGAGGCGTGGTCACACACACCAAGCAGTAAGTCAACTACTACTGCCATCTGTTATTGAATAAGCAAAACGTTACCACTTGCAATAAGATTCACAATTTTTTTTAAAGTATATGTGACTACGCGTCACACGCTCTAAGCTTATGTGATCCCTTCCAGCATAATTCGGTTGTTACGCAATAACACCAAGGCGAAACAAATTTACTTCTGTCCATATGAGATATAAGTACATAAAGCAAATTATTTAAACAAAAAAAAAAAAAAAATAAATAAATAAATAAAATAAAAAAAAAAAATAAAAATAAAAACCATGGTTTTTGCCAACCCTGGTTTACAGTATTATTATGTCTCTTAGAAAGGCATTCAATTTGAAATTTGGCATACTTCTGTTCATTGAGTACTCATGATATGGTAATTACTTATAGAACATAAGAGACATACATTTAAATGGAGATTAATGAAGTTAATTTAAATAAATGTTTCTTACGTTCCATAGGTAATTACAGTCAATGGCTGAAAACAAAATCAGCTATACGTAACTTTGGAAACACAAGGCCAAAGATCTAGTTAACTTCTGGATTTGAAAAATAGGCAGATTTACCTTGATACGTAATTCCACACGAGTGATACAGTAAAAAACATTTTAAGATTTTCCATCACATGTTTGATGAGAATTCTTGATCTACTGATGAAGAAAAGCCGTGTTGTAATTATTGATTGAAGCTATAGGATACGTATTACTTCAATAGTATTGTTTCGATCAGCTCAGTGATCTTGTTCAACACAACATCCATTTGTATGATCTAGGTTACCTTTCGAATCGGTTGTCATAAGAACCGAAAATCCTTTACACAATCTTCACAAAGATAACTTACATCATAGATGGAATGACATAGTTATGACCTTTAAGAAAGGGAAAGCATGATAACCTGTACAGTTTCATTTTATTCTCCAATAATGCGTTAAGTTCATATTCTTATTTACAAAATTAGTTACTGAAGTTTTGGATATGCTCACAATAAGAATTAACTAAGCAGCGAATTAGCTTTTACTTCAGCAGAAATCATCATTGCCCAATTATTCATAAATTATTAGCTTGGGTCTACCTACATTTGTTTTTACACGGAGTTTGTCTTGCTTCGTAATTAAAATATCTGGAATAAAATAATATATAAGGCGTTAGTTAAGGTTACAATTTTGAGCTGAAGCCCTAATTGTACAGAGCATTATATATATATATATATATATATATATTCTCAGTTAAAAATAGGTGTAATTCGTTACGTAAAATATAACTGTTTTTAGATGTTATAAAGGAAAACTTAGAGTGAAAAACTTATATTAGTTTTAAATTAGGAACTAAACTCGTTACAGGGGACAATGATTTTATTTCTTATACGTATGAAAGGATATATAGCAAACACTGATCGTGTGCCAGTGTAGAAATTGTTGAAACAACAAGTGATACACCTATAATAATTGTTTTTCAGACAATTCTGCAACATAATCAATAATGACTAATTAAATATAGTTAGTTATACAAGCGTATATGGTGGTGACTAGGGTTGGCAGATTTTTTAAATAACTTATTTTTAATGTAAATTTAGCCTGTTGGTTTATTTAGATTTAGTTAAATTTAGATTTGGTTTATTTATTTAGATTACATGTGGATCGAAATAAGTTTGTTTTATCTTAACGTCCGTATCCAACAGCGGAGTATGAAGGCCAAGACCTACAACGTAAAGTGGGATCCGAACCAGTACTCGGGTTGCACCCGAGAAAATTTGTCTCCATCTGGATTCGAACACAGGACCCGTTGATTGCAAACGCAATAAGTCTACCGGGATATCCACAGAGAACATCTGATAGAAATACGTTGTACTACCATGCATACTTGTGAATATTTTCGGAGTCACTCCAGAAGCACTAAAAGATATACAATTGCACAAGTGAAACCACTGTGCAGTTATACACATTACTATAATGAACAGACAGTTTCAAAAGAATACAAAAGCTCTAATTTATTCCATGTTAGTTCTCTTGAGTCGGACAGACAACAATTTAATTCAATTTGCATATCAATGAAAGAAGTGAATAAAGATACGAATCCTTTGAGTCACTTTGATTCTGAATCATTCATATATACATATATACCCATATGCAGAACATATTTTTGATTTCAATAAATCACTTATATTCACGTTTCCTGGATTTGTAATCTATGGAAAACGATCTTCCTGATGGTTTGAGATACGTAGAAACGTCAACATGAAGTTCGCACAATAAATTTCGTGAAAAAAAAAAAAAAAAAAAAAAAAGGCCAACCCTAGTATTGACCAAAATCACAGAGCTGGGGAGTAAAACAACTTAATATTTCTTCTTTTTATTGTAGTGATGATCTGTTGGATGGCGAAGATATTGATTTTGAAGCAGATGAATATGATCTAGGGAATGAAGAAGAGGAAGCGTTACTTGCCGATGATAATGACCTTGACGTGGTGAGTAGCATACCATTTAAATAAAATTTAGTATATCTATCGGACATCAGTAACCTGATGTATAGGAAACAAAACTACTTATTTAGACAGGTAACAAGCACCGATAATAAGTTGGATCTGGTATGCAGTGATGTGGCTTTGAACAACCATCTGAAGACTGCCTGATATCCCAGTACTGATTACATTATGAATTATTTGTGAGTTTCAGCTCGAAGTTTTGAAATAATCGTAATACAGAAATAACTTTTGGGGAACTTCGTGTAAACAAGCAGGTGGAAACTACAGTTACAGCCGTGTGTTTTATGTAGATCCTAAGGTTGGCTTGGGCTTTCCTAAGGTATTGTCACCTTAATGCCGAACAATTGGACTTAATATGGGCTCTCACGGATGGGTGAGCTTTTTTTTTTTCTTGTTACCTTTACTTCTGGTAAAATACCCAAGGAATTTACTTTTTTTTTTTTTTTTTTTGGAAGCTACCCTTGCACTGCCCCTGTATCACATCCAATTTGCATTAATCATATCTATGAATAAAAATAGTTATGTTCTCTTTTATCCGACTTCGGTCCGACATTTCTTTCTCGAGTTATAAGTGTTTTTGCATATTTGCGACAAATTTTCAAATGGTTATAAACAGCCGAAAGAAGATATTTCTGCAGTCAGGTTGGTCAATACTTTTTATCTTATTTTGGTGTCAAGAATCGCCTCCCGAAAGGTTTTGATGTTGTTTCCTAATACCCTGTAGAAGCAAAAACTCAGAAAAGAGAGAGGGAGAGAGAGTATGAGTAAGTGAGTGTCAGAGTCTTCCCGCCCACACATATATATCCCGCTTGTCAATGTTACCTTATTTGGAAGTAAGAGGAAGAACGTGAGTTCCCTCTATGTGTGGTAATCACGTGTTTTTTCCGCAATATGCAGAGCACCAGTTGAAGAGATGGATGAGTTCATGGAGTACTTCCTGAGTAAGGCGGAAGAAAAGGTGATTATAATAATTATTAGGGATTATCAGTGATATGAACAATCTATAATCACATTATTTCAATATCCTGTCTTTTTCTTTGACTGCTAGAAATCTCCAAATTACAAATTATGGTAAACAAGTTATTCATCCTCACTCCCCCACTCCTATGGCAACATAGAAGCAAGTGGTTGGTAGAGAACACATAGGCGTGCACCAAGAATGCTCATGTAGTCAATATATAAATCGTTCTAGTCTCATGTGAGCAGCTATCTTCGAAAAAGAGTGGAACATATTAAGCCAAAAAACCCAAGTAATCTATAATTTTATAATATGTTCTCCGGAATAAATATGTTTTTGTATAAGAAAGGATATAAAACATGAATAGGCATTTGACAATATGGTGCTGTGACTGTGGTTTCCCGGTGGTACAACGTATAACACTTAACGCGAATATATAAAAGGGACGCACTTAAGAAAAATATAGTAGCTATTCTCCTCCATAATAACTAATAATAATATATTAGCCATTATTGTGTAGTGGTTATGGCTGTGTCAAATCAGTGTCGTATTATATTAGCACAGATGAGAATATAGTTCTGATTGAAGGAAGCATACATATACAATAAACATGCAATTATATTAAGGTTAATTGTGTGTGCTTCTTTCTCAAACCCAGTTCCTTTGTGGCTAAGCGGTTAGCGTACGCGCGTTTGGCGTGGAGACTCGGGTTCGAGTCCCGGCGGGAGCTCATGTTAATCAGTAGGTCCCGTCTCATATAGCTTTGCTGCTGAAATGAACGTTAAACTCAAAATCCACGCTCCTTTCTCAACCAGTGATGCATAGTATTCATGTTAAAAGGTAAATACGTATGTACATGCTTAAGGTTTAATATTTCTGTATGTGTCGATGTAGACAATGAAGGGGGCCGCGGTGGCTCAGTGGTAGAGTGTTCACCTCTGGTGCTTGGGGTCCCGGGTTCAATCCCAGCCCTCGCCAAGAGAACTTTGTGGTGGACAAACACCGTGTGCGTGGGTTTTCTCGGGGCTCTCCCGTTTCCTCCCACTTTCTTCATTTCACCATTTCATTCATTTCTCATCATCACCGTCTCCTTTAGCCATGCCGGCATAACCGTGGGACGTAAAACTCAAAAATTCATTTCATTTTAATTTGTAGACAATGTATACATACTTCCTAGATAATGTATTATACTCGTATATATGAAACTCGTGGACACTTCGATAGCGGACAGCAGTATGCGAAACAACTGCCCAATCGAATCTTGGTTTACCTACACAAACACCATGTGTGTAAGTTTTTTTTTTTTTTTTTTTTTTTTGTAATTTTTTTAAGGGGGATTGTTCCTTTTTTTTTTCCTCTTTCTCCTTTTCACCATTTCTTGCATTATCATCATTACCGTCTCCCTTAGCCTTGGTATATAATCGTAAACAAAAAAGTCTTAGTTCTTTATTTTCATCGTTTTTGTTGAGTGGATACCCAGATACCGAACCACACTCCCGAAACGGAATTAAACCCCGTACCTCTCACGACAGCACTACCAAATTGAAATGAAATGAAATTCCTAATTGTAGGTGCCACGCTTGTGCCCTTTAGACTAAAGGAGACGGCTGATTAACGAAAGTGAATGACTATGAAAAGATAGGTGGAATGAATATGTGAGTATGAGGAAACAGGAGAACTCATTGACATGTTGTCCAACACATATTTGTATGATCTGGGATCAAACCAGAGACGTCTTGCACCAGAAGCGAGCGCTCTACCACGAAATCACCATGACTTCCAACACCGAATTTTAATACCGGTATACTTGATTTAATCTACTAGGTAAGTTTTTTGGGGAAGGATAAGACGCAAGTCAATCCATATAAATTATAAGTAAAACATTAATAGAAAAAGATGGTTTATCATCGTGACTGGTTAGTTATACCCACCAGCTTTTAAAATTCAGTAGCTGAATAATTTGCTAAAGTTTTAAAAGATAAACGTTTCAATTGTTCATAGGTGGCAGTAATAAAGAAGACTCAAAAAGTTGCTTCTCCATGCTCGATATAAATGTGTGTACATCAAAACTATCAATCCATGGTCCCCGTTACCTTTGAGAACAATGTAGATGCTTGCTTTAACTCAGTTCAAAATGATATTGCCTTGAACTGATTCAGTTCTCCGAGGCAGTATATCTGCTTTAAATTTCAAATAATTAACAAACTAATTTGTCCTACAAAAAATACAGTTTTCTTTTTATAAAGCAAAAATGTAATAATATTTAATTCGTTTACGTAATAATGACGTTGTCTTCTACTATAAACTTACCTATTCAGTGTTTTTGATCTTTCAACTTCTTCAGAGCAATTAGAAACGATGAGTTAGAAAGTTCGAGGTATTACAGACGTAAATTAGTGAAAAAAGAAAATTGCTGTTTCCTTTTTCTTTTCTTTTTTTTTTTTTTTAATTTGTACTTAATATAGTACACTGAGCACGAATTTATAATGTTTAAATATGATAACACCATATGCATACAATAATCCATTTTCATATATAAAGGTAACCAAGAAAGTTCTCTCGCTTTTTGTGGAGATCTGTGTTCCATTGGCCCTCACACCGTGAATTGAATGCGAATGGAGATAAGGCGAAAGTCAGTTGGTGTGTGTTGTGTGTGTGTGTGTGTATCCAACATACTAGTTGTGGCAGTTCAGTTACACCATGAACTTGCGTATGGACAGAGTGAACATGAGACCTCCACATAGCGTCGTAAGGGCGTGTATGTTGTACGAGTCCAAACTGGGATCAATCGCCGCTGCAGCGGGGCGGAGGATTTGCCAGGTCTTTGGTAAGGGTGTGATTACTACGCACACAGTGTGGCGATGGTGTAGCAGGTTTAAGAACGGTGACGAAACACTCAAAGAGGCACCATGTGTCGCAAGACCAACACATGTACAAAATGACCTTCAGGCAGCAGTTGAGGCGAACAGTGGAAAGACATGTGAGTAACTGGGACTACCATTCAATGTGAGTGGAGAAACCATTCGGCAGCACCATCATCAACTTGGGAAGCACTACAAGTTGGGCCGATGGGTCCCATATGATTTGAATCCAGGCCAGAAGGCAAAGTGAGCAGACACCTGTTTTTTTTTTTTTTTTTTTTTTTTTTTTTGCTGTCTCGTCTGAGCAAGGAGCCATTTCTGGACAGAGTGTTGACATGTGATGAGAAGCTCCACGCCGCCGTCATCATTGGTTAGCATCCCATAAACCGGTTTCAAAACAGCCGAAACCAGCACTTCACCAGAAGAAGGTCCTCCTGCGTGTTCCTTGGACTGCTCGCGGTATCGTGCATCGGGAACTGTTACCGGCTAGTCAGAGCATCAATGCAACTGTGTACTGTCACCAGTTGAGCCGTCTTCAAGAAAAACTCACAACTCTGGAGCCAGCATTTCTGAATCGCAAAGGGCTCTTCCTGTTACAGGACAAGGGGAAGCCCCACGTGGCTAGGATTACCCGGAACACGATTCTGCGCCTAGGATGGGAAACACTATTGCATCCGCCATACCCCCGGACATTGCATCGTCCGATTCTTACTTGTTCCATTCCTTGGACAATCATCTTAGAGGACGCCAGTTCAAATCGCTAGTAGAGGTGCAAAATGCACTTGATATCAGCTTCGCTTCACGGCCCACTAAGTTCTACCGCGATGGAATCCATGGCCTTCCAGAACGTTGGCAGAAGGTTGTCGATGCTGATGGAAACTATTTTTGATCTTCCAGGTACGTCTTAGGTGACATATCGATGTTCGAAAGTGGTGGGTATAAAAGCGGCAGAACTTTCTTGGTTACCTTTATATATAGACCCAGATAATTGTTTCTTCTCAATTTGTTCCGGGACTCGGTAGTTTTGTTTCGGTGAGTGGAATAAGAAGACAACCATTTTTTTTTTTTTTTTTTTTTTTTTTTTTTTTTTAATAAATATTAATTATATTTCGATTTTCATTTTTTAAAAATCAAATTTTCAATCCTACTTCTCCCCGATATCTTCACACTTTAAGGGTTTCAGTTCAAACGGACACAAAAATTAATGTTGTTTATTGTTAAATATTTCAGGAGCAAAGTGGAAAACAGGAAGTGGAATATATAGATGCTGATGTCGATTCAACAGATATCGGCACCACCTATTATTTACAAGATGGAGATGATAACCAGGCTGTGTATGAGTAAGTATTTATCGATTTAGAGAAATCTTAACCTTTACCTTGCTTTTTAAAGTGAAAAGTGGAAATGTAGACTTATAAAAAGTAGAGAAAATAGGTGAAACAAAAAAAATGAACATTTGAAAAAGAATTAGGGATAGAAGAATAGTATTGATGATAACTAAATAGAAGAAAAGAAACTCGTTAGAACATTAAATGATATCATTAATCATTTAATTTATCCGCTACCAAACTACCGTATTAAACTAAAAGTTGTAGTTATTTAGTTACTTTGATATTTTTACAGTATGTAGGCCTGTTGGTCTTAAGTAAGTTCTTAAGAAAAGTAAGATATTATACAGAAATTTCTTAAATGTGGAAATTGAAATGCCAGTAATAATTTATTATTATTTATTGTAGAGAAGCCGAAGAAATTCCGGAGGAAGATGTGTTAGAACTGAATGTCAATGAAGTAATTGATGATCTAGATTCGGAAATACAAGGTGAAGCTATTGTGTTTACGGACCGTGATAAAAATCAAAACACAGCAGTCGTAAGTATTACCTTATGAACTACCTATACTACAAGCTACATGATCCCAACAGTATTCTAATATTTTCCCGAGAGTAAAGATCCCGACAGTATCATATATGTATTTGCGAGTATGTATGTACTCTTTTAATTTATATATTCTCGTATTGTGCTTTGTTTTACTGTATTACTTTATTTTAATCAGAAGATATTCTGAAATCAGAAATCAATGGAGAGCTTTTATGAATGTGGCATGAAACTTGCATAGGCCGTAGAGTTAGTTAGTTACCCGATGGCTGAATTTTCTGCAGCAATTACAAAATAAAAAAATCAAGATGATACTATCATATTTTTATTACAGTGTTACATGGAAATTATTCTGCATAGGAGCGGCAGATTTTCTGCGATCACATCGCAGATCGCGGCGTGTTCTGCTATGGGGGTTAGTTACTTAGCTATTCTGAAATTGACAATAAGTAAACGTATCATGTACACAAAAAATACATAGAATGGTTCGTTTCAATTAAGTAATTAATATTTAAAAATAATTAAATGCTATCAATTGCATGTTGAACATTTACATGATTACTATTTATAGTCTGAAAGTTGATGCTAAAGAAATACTGTAATAAAACTATGACATGAGTTTAAAAAAAAAGTTAGCTCAACAGTTTTCAAAAAAAAATATCAAAAAGGATTTTTTTAACATTGTTTTCTAGTGATTAAAAAAATGTGTGTGTTTTTAAGTTAAATTACAAAAAAATTTTGAATAAACAGTTACACTTATCGTGGACTAATGAGGTTCTCCGGTAGTCACGTAGCGCGAAAAGTAATTAAAAGAACAAACAAGGCTGTTATGGAGAACCTCAGGGTCTGGCTGACGAAATTTATACAATATAAAAAGGTAAGGGAGAGGTCCAAGGATCATCTCTCAGCCATCAACCACAATCTGCATAACATAGGTGGAATATCAGCATTCATAACATAAGTTGTATTTTTCATTTGTATCAACTCGCTGTCATTTATATAAGGCTCCAAGCTGGACGAATGGTCTCCTGCGAGAGAGCATAATCTAAATTTGTGTTTTTAACCTTTAATTCATATAAAATAAAGTCTTGCTTGTTAAAAAAAAAAAAAAAAAAAAAAAAAAAAAATCTATTAATTAAAATCTGACAGGCAAGAGATCTCTAACTACCTCATTAAAACAATACGTAACGCAATCTGAGAATATATCAAGTTAATCTAATTTGTGTATGTTTAATAACACTGTTCAACAAATTTTGATCGAAGGTATGTAAATTCTTTAATTTTTATGACTTTTACATTCATTTGAGCATAGGATGGCAGAAGTAAATAATAAAAGTGTGTACTTAGCACTATTTTTGCAAAATTGACCATGTATTAACAATAGTATACTTAGTTTTGAAAAAAAAAATCATGTAGAAAAGTATCAGATGTTTCCTAATGTAATTAAATTGAGAAAGTTCTGAAAACGTTGAACCAAAATCCTTGTAAGTAGTTATGGTTAAGGTTCTTGACATTTATTTAACCTTAATATGACATGTTTGGATAGCATTAAGGAATATACTAACCTATAGATCTGTATAATAACTAACTAACTAACTAACTCTATGGCCTATGGAACCCGGAGGTTCAATGCCGCGTTCACAAAAGCTCTCCACTGACTTCTATCCTTAGCTAATTGCATCCAGTTTCTACTTTGTGTTCCTATCTCTGCAAGATCCATCTTAATATTATCCTCCCATCTGCGCCTAGGTCTTCCTAATGGTCGTTTTCGTATGGGTCTACCAGTCAAGACTTTGAAAGCGTTTCTACTTTCTTCCATTCTAGCTACATGACCTGCCCACCTAAGCCTCCTAGACTTGACGACCCTAACAATGTTCGGCAAACCGTATAAACTATGTAGTTCCTCGTTATGAAGCTTCCGCCATTCCCCATTCTCGTTCCTCTTGGGTCCGAATATTCTTCTCAGGATCCTGTTCTCAAATACTTTCAGTCTATGTTCTTCCCTCAGAGTAAGCGACCATGTTTCGCAACCATACAGAACAACAGGTATGATTATCGTTTTATATATTTTAAGCTTCAAATTCCTCGACAGAATTCGCGACGACAAGAGATTTTGAACCGAATAATAACACGAATTCCCTGCTTTTAGTCGACATTTAATTTCTTCGTGAATATGATTTTCGTCTGTTAATATTGATCCTAAATATTTAAAAGTATCCACTTTATCAAAAGTATTATTTAATATTTTAACGCCTTCACAATTTGCAGTATTACGGTCCCGACGCACTTCCATGTATTTAGTTTTCTCTGCATTTACTTCTAAACCCATGTCCCTGCAAGCGTTTAATAAGATCTCTGCATTTATTTGTACTGTTCTCCTATCATCCCCTATTAAATTCACATCATCAGCATATGCCATAACCTGGTGAATGCCATCTGTATAATATTATACATTAATATTAAAATGAGCAAATCAATATCATGTAACATGAGTCGAATGGTGGTAGTAGAACATACTTATGAAATGTGTTCCAGTACAGAAAATTAAGTAATAATGTACAAGATAAACATTAACAATGCAGTAATGACAGATTGGCTATTAACCTTAGAAGTTACAAAAACATATGTGTGCAAATACTTCATTTTCTATATACAAGTACGAAATAATGGTATAAGGAAATAAGAACTCATATTATATATAGTTTAATTTTAATTAAGTGAATCAACTTTAGAGTATAATTAAGTGAAGTAAAGCAATTTTTAGTGATACAGTAAAACCCAGAAGTTTGACAGGAGAAAAGTACAGTACAATTTAAAAGTTCAGATCAACAACTGCTGTACATTGTAAGCAAAAATTGAGATCCCGTGTACAGGATAGATTCCTGTTGGTTTTATTTTGAATATTTTAGCTTAGATTGCTCTTTAAAGGTTACATCTGGAACATCCACAGCAATAGTCCCAACAGTATTCGGCCAACATAGTAGGACTTCACTTTCCTTCATATCTTTTCTCCCTTGATGAATACACTCTCCATGTTCATAACTTACTCCTCTACAATCCTTAGGAAAGAACTCTAGGTTTGAATGAAGAAAGTGGAGTTTTAGGGACTTTGTAATTTGTTACTTGGTCTCTTCCGAAGGATTGTGAACAAACACTCTTAAAGTTTTCCCAAGCAACTTTCCCATTAATTTCTAATATTTCATCGAACTGTTGATTTCTGAATAGCTTTCGAACCTGTGGGTCTATGAAGATGCCTCCTTTGGCATCACTTAATCTAAGAAATTTTCCTCTTAAGTACTTACAGCTCCTCCTACCACCCTTCCTCTTCGTGATTCACACTCGTAAAAAAAAATAAAAAAATAAATTAAGACCTGACTTAATATATAGCGGGGAAAGCAAAAATTTGTTTAAGAGCTACAATTAGTTCATGTTGCACGTTTTTCACTGAGTGAAGATTTTTCTAGTACACCAGTCACTTTTGCAGTAGTGAGAAGCACGATCTCTACTGTCCCATTCCTTAATAAAGTAACAGTATTTTGTATAACATAGCAGCAGCACTATTACTTTAAGGTCACCACAAATGACCTTACTGAAAGTCATGATGATTCGGAGTAAACGCTTCAAGTGTTCATAAGATTCCTTCTTATGAACTACATGACCAACTGGAATGAAAGAAAGCTCGTTTTTAATATGTAAAATCAAGGCTTTTAAGCTAGCCTTTAAAGAATCTATGAAGAGCCCTCACTCCTGGGATCGAAAATCATATTGAGAGCCTCCATGAAGCCATTTATGTCTACGCAGGTCATAAGTTTGTTTTGCACAGTAATAAATGAAGTGAAATTCTTCTCTCTATTCCCATACACTGAAATATTTACTTCTTCGTGCCGTAAATTCCATTGCTGTAACAGTGACACCCAAAATTTCGACTTTTCTTTTTTAAGAAGTTTAAATACCTATTGAGATTACTTAGTTCTTCTAGAGTTAGTCTTTGTGGTTCATTTGAAAGTGCGTTTACAACAAATTCAGGGTCTTTCGAAGTACTTGGTTCAGGTGATTCAACTTATTGATCATCACACAAAAGGTTGTATTCTTCAGGTGGGTGAGGGACAGATAGTTCCGCTCCATGTGGAACTGGATACATTTGCAGATGGAATGTTAGGATAGATTTTGTCCGCGTCTTCCGAGAAATTCCCTTCTGGACGGGAGGAACCATAAAAAAGTAGCAGTCATTGATGTGATTGTTTCTCTCTCTCCGAGTCATGGACACTGCAGAAGGCATTGAACGTCTCTTCCCATTTATCCAATTTCATAGATGTAACGTGCCACTATGTGCTCCGTCCTGGGCCGCTGGTTATAATAACCAGGACAATTATTAGTATGCGGGATTCGTAATTTCTATGTATACTGGCTATATTTTGAAAGTAAGCATTTAAAAAATTTCCATGCAGAATTATCTTGAGTTATTCTATATTTACAGTGAATTTCAGACTTGAACTAGCTAAAATATTACCAGAAAAGTGCTATTATCTTCATAAATTAAAAAAAAATTGTGAAATACTAAGGTAATTTGGATAAGTAAAAGTAACTGTTTTTCTAACTTGATAAATTTTATAACAAAATTCATGAAAATTTAAATATGCAATACAGAATAATCTTTAATTAAATATCAACAATTTATAAACAAAATTGAAAATCCAAAAAATATATATATGAGTTGACTGGTAAATTTGAAATCTTCACAACAAGAATACAACTTTCGGTAATAAATCTAATATATATAATAAATATAATACCTCCTAATCCTTATAATTCCAATATGAATTCAATATCTGATCTGCAGGAAAAATTTAACAATATATATATATAGAGTATATTAAATAATCAAGTTTTAACACTCACCCAATTAAATATGCTATGAACAACCATCAAAATCCTTCAGGAGGACTATTTCGAATAACCTCTGTTAACACGCTTTTCATATTATCACACCAATTATAGATATTTCGGTATAGAAAATAGAACTTTCACAAATATAATAGGTTGATTTTTTGGTAGCTTTTAACAAATTCACAAAATTCTTGAAATTTATATCACGATAATTATTCAACTATACCACTTTCTTGAAAACCGTTAAAGATTCACATTAAGCAGAGATAAACCTTGCCCAGTTCGACATATCGTTTCGAATGGCTGTTCAATCTACCTACAGCTCATTCGAACGTATGTGTTTTCAGAGATTCCCGCTAGAGGCGCTCTAGTACCCTGAAGTGTAGGTACTGAAAGCATAACCTTCTAGGATATCATTGACATAACTTTTTTTTTTTTTTATAATGTGATCTCATCACACGTAACAAATATCGCCCTCCCGGCTATAAAAAGTTGGCACAACTTTTTATTTATATTTTAAACCATAATTTTAAAGTATTCTTATCCCAAATTTAATTATGAATAGATAGATTCTGTTAATCTTGCTAGGTATCTATTACTATTAACTTCTACCAGCTAATTAATCAACTACTGATTCTAACTAACCATCACTCTTACTCTATTCACTACATACCAAACGAAAAAAATAACTGAACTAAAGAAAAAAAAATTCCCCCATAAATTCAATCACACCACCTAATATTCTATTAATCCCAACTACTCTAGTTAGTTAATAAGTATTAGTTATTACTAATAGTCCCTATCTATTCATAAAGTTTTACAAAAATTTCATTCTCAATATGTTTCTATATATATATTTTCAGGAGGTAATCATACTCTTCCTTATGAAATTAATTTCAGTAATAATAACAATATTCATTATACTTATCAAACATAGCACCATCATTATTCCAATCAATCTTGAGCGTCGTTACATCTGGTTGAGCTTCGTTACATATATTCCATAAAATTTTCCATGCCGGAATTTGGACAAATACATTTTTTTTTTTTTACAAACATTTTCGGGACATAGATACAAGACATCCAGATCTGGAACACTAATAAAAACATATATTAGAAACACTTTAAAATATTTTTAAAAACAATTTAATATATTATCTCTACTTATATAATGTTTATCTGACTAGATGGTTTGTTAGATTTTTTTTTTTTTTTTTATAATTCTGACTAGATTAATTTTTTTTTACCTTTTTTTTTTTTTAACTTCAGTTGGGAATCAAGTACAGAAATATGCTTAATATATTTAATATTTATGATGCATTTCCTCTCCTTTCTCTATACTTTTTCGTCAAACTAACATGACTCTTACGGATATCTCTAGGATTGTCTACATTAACAACTCTTATGGTATTCCTACCCAGAAAACATTCGATTTCGAATGGTCCACACCATTTCGCACACAAAGATTTTGTTCTTTTATCTTTCATTGATGATAATACCTGTGATTTAATTAATACCTTGTCACCCACATTATAATCATTATCTAGTCGGCGTTGATTGTATATTTTCTTTTTACGTAGCCATGCTCTTTCCATGTTATTTAAAGCTCGATTCCATAACTCGGGATCCCTAGGATTCAAATCCAACATACTTATTTTCCACTTAATATCCAGTGGATTACAAACATTATAATTAAATACTAAATCCATAGGACTGCATTTCGTATCCTCATGGATGGCATTATTGACAGAAAATTCAATTTCCCACAATCCTTTATCCCATGAGCTTTGTTTCTTTCCAAAATATATTCTTAATGAATTTTTTATAGTAGATACGTATTTTTCACTGGGATTTGAAGCCGGGTGATAAGGGATATACTAATATCCTTAATACCATTTGCATTAAGAAAATCTTTGAATTTAGCCGATGTAAATATTGAATGATTATCATGACATATGCTAAAAATAAATCCATTTCTACACATTAATTTATATAACTTATTAATCACACTTTGTGACGACAAGACCTTAATTGGTTCTAGAAATACTCTTTTAGAAAAGGAATCGACAACTATCAAACAGTAACGTCCTGACTTACTTTCAATTAGTGGTCCTAGTAAATCTACTGCCCAGAGTCCATTAACTACATTCTCATACTTAGATACTAGCTTTCCAGTAGGTTTTCTATTATGGCAGTTGACAATCTGAACAAGTGGATACGTAATCTTTTATTTCCTTCAATATCCCATTCCATGTAAAACGAGCACAGATCTTAGCTATAGTTTTATTTATACTAGCATGAGAACCTGGCAAAATATTTGAATGAAAGAATTCTATTATACTAGGAACTAATTCCTTGGGCAAACATACTTTGTATGGATTTCTTATGGCTCTTGTTTTCTTACATAATATGCCTTGGATTAATTTATATCCTTCTACTTCCCTTTTTGCTTTTAATTCCTTAATAATATTACCTAATTCAGGGTCCTTTAATTGATGTTCTTTAATAGATATATTAGCAAAAGGCATATTCCAAAGGTTAATTAGACAATAATTATTTACCTGTTCGGAATGAGAAAGTTCAGTTTCCATTTCCTCAAAATTATTCTGATCACGTAACCTTGAAATAAAATCTGCTGTTATATTCATATTAGAGGATATAGATTTTACATCAAACGTAAATGCAAATAGTCTGTACAATAATGATCCATAACGTTTAACCCTTTTCATATTCCTCAAGGCATACACAAGTCCAGAATGATCCATTCTTAATTCAAAAGGTTTATGCAAGTAAGTACTAAAACGTTCCATAGTTTCTATAGCTGCTAACATTTCTAGCAAGTAAATCGGCTTATTAAAGTCATGTTTCTTTAGACGTCTACTATAGAATGCTACAGGTACCAAGTTATTATTATCATCATATTGTTGTAGGACTCCCCCTAAACTTTTGAGACTGCTATCCGTATTGACAATAAACTTCTTATTTAAATCGGGTAGTTTCAACATTACATGATTGGCAAATAATTCCTTAATATCTTCCAATGCTTTTTGTTGTTCCGGTCCCCAAACAAATTGAGCAGAAGCCGCCCTTAAACGTTCAATAGGTTCCATAACCTCATGGAACTGCGGGACGAACTTTGCATAGTATTGTAAAAAACATGATAAAGAAATTAATCCTTTTTTTGTCTTTGGAGCAGGTAACTTTCTAATTACTTCTAACCTTGAAGGGTCCATGTACATTTTCCCATTTTCAATAATAAAGCCTAAATATGATATCTTATTTGAAAAAAAGGTACATTTCTTTGTGGATAAAGTTAAACCTTTTTCTTCCAATAACCTTAAAACTTTTTCCAATAATTGCTTATGGCTTTCTATATCTGAACTTTTGCAAATTAGGTCGTCCATATACCATTGAACCCCTTCATCTTTCAAAGGATACAATAAGTCAGTTAATATTTTAGATAATACATGACTCCCTGCTGCCAAACCAAAAGGTAAGACTTTATATTCATATAAACCCCTATGCGTAAGAAATGCTGTTAGATGACGGCTTTCCTCTGTTAAAGGTATGGTTAAATATGCTTTCCGTATATCCAGATGGCTAAAGATTTTACCATCAGATAATTCAGACAATATGTCTTCTATCCTTGGTGTGAACTGAGTATTTAAATAAAGATGACGATTCAAATCAGAATAATTAACTATTAATCTCTTTGTTCCGTCATTATTATTTACTAAAAAACAAGGGAAATCATAATCACTGTTACTTGGTTGTATTAAATCGGCCTTTAACATCTCATCGAGAATTTTATCCATCTCTCTTTGAGAACTCCGTGATAACGGGTAAGCCTTCTTACGAATAGGAGTGTAGTTATTTAACTGGATTTTATATTCAAAGTCTTTAATTTTACCAACATGTGATGAAAAAACAGAAGGATATTTACTAAATATCTCGTTAACATACCCTTGTAATTCAGGATTAGCTTCTAATACAGCAGGATCCACCCTCAATGGGCTATCCATCTGGTCCGACTGGATGTGGGGTCTGCTATTCAAAGATGGACTAACAGATGTGGCAACACTGCAAAATCCCTGTGCTGGATCTCCCGGATGTCTACCTCCATCCGTATCAACAGTCTGTACTGTGGATCTTTCCACCAAGTCTGAGTCACGCAGAAATAATTTAGAAGTCTTATGGTCTGGTTCACTGTAAAATAGATCACACGAACGAGTATCTCGATTTCAACAAGGGGGGTGGATATTTAGTGTATAATGTAACTGTATGTCCACTCCTTCCAAAGGGAGAAATAATTTATTATTCACTAAATCAATGTTTGCTTTCAAGAATTTTAGTTCATTTATTCCCAGTATAAATACTGGTTCTAAATTTTCAACTAGGAAAAACTTTAGTCTGTAAACACGATTTTTAAACTTAATGGGTATAACTACGCACTGATCCAGTGTTAACTTTTGTTTATCAACACCTATACCAATGAACTTCTCATTTATTATCTTCACTGGGTAGTTCAACTGCCGATTCCATTGAATAAAGCTTTGTCTATTAATTAACGATGCTGTAGAACAAGTATCTAAACCTCCTCTAATACTTTTACCTAAGACAAATGCATCGACAAAAGCCGCAGTCAATGTTCCCAATGAAAAAGTTTTTCTATTTTCACTTTTATTTCCATCAGCACTAATTTTAATCCCATCAATAGTATGTTCGCTTTTATTATTATCTTCTATTTGTTTATAATTACTAAAAGAATGCAAATCCTCTCTATATAATGGTTTGCTATTCTTACTGCTGTTCCCTCTAGAGCCGTCATTGCTTTTAAAGTTACCGTAATATTGCTCACGTATTCCTTTTTCACATTCCCCCATATTCACAGGATTCACATTGAACACCATATTCTTTTCTCCCAAATGTTCACTATTATGTTCCCCTCGGGATCGAGTCCGGAACCCCTCCATAGGAGTCTTCATCCGATCATTATATTTCGTATGTGTGTTGTAACCCGCACTACAATTATTGCTTCCACCTCCTAACAAAGTTCTTTCTAAATCTGTTTCTTCCCTTTCTGGAACTTCGGACCTCTCACTTTTAGTCTTTAACCGTGACCGTCGACTATTCCCTGCAAAGCGTCTTTCATCATTGCCATTATTATATCTAAACTGTTTGTTATATTCACCCACACTACTAGGTAAACCATTAGTTTGAACTCCGGTTCCTATTATCTGAGTCGGAGCCCTTAACCGGTCACTAATAGCTGCAGAGCGTCTTTCCGAGTTCACATCCATATTCAATTTAACTAACTGTTTATTTAAAAGGTACTGTTTGTTAGAAGCACAATTTGCAATGCGATGTTGTCCACCACAAAAATAACACTTAATCTTATTTCTCGGATTTTCACTTTTTTCCGATTTCCTCACCAGTGCGGTATACATTTCTAAATTACGTTGATGTTTTTCGTATTCCATTATATTACCCATAAGATCATCTAATGACATTGGATAGCTATATCTATAAATTTCAAATTTCATTTGAGGTTGCATGCCCTCCATTATAATATCCAACAATTCACTAGATCTACTATCATTTATAGCTCCGTAACATATTTCATAAGCATCACAAATATTATTAACATACTCAAGCAAATTTTCTTTAGGTCTTTGTATCACTTTTACATAACGATTTATGAGTTCTCGCCTACCTAAGGGAGTTATTAATCTACGAAACAAATATCCTGATATTTGCAACCAGTTATTAGTCATTTCATACAATGCTACTAGCTCCTGATTTAAACGACCTTCAGCTTTACTCAAAGCTGCTATCAAAACAGACTCAACTGGGAATATTTTTAATTTAATTATTCTAAGAACTGTCACTAGAAATTGAAATAACTGTATATCGTCTGTTCCATCTGTTCTTGGGATATACTGTATTTTCTCATTAAACAAATTACTGGAAACACTTCCATTTAATTTATCAGCCCGTATTTGGAATGGCATAAAACTATTAACCAAAGGTTCGTTACCTGCATTCTTTTCTTTTGCCACTATCGAGTCTTTATCTACAAAAGGATTTGTACTACGATTTTCTTCTTTTTCTTTTATGACAGCTGTTTGCCCCAGGTCAATAAACGGGTTTGTGTCTGCACTGACACAACTAGCACTATCTACAGACATAAGCGGTTGGAACTCGTTATGCAACAATCCACCTTCTGCTAAACTCGCAGTGGTGTTGCTTGCTATAGACAATGACTCAACCATTTCGCTGGGTTTATCTACCGCAGAAATATGTAGTGACCTTGACTCCCTTCCGGAATCTAAATACGATAAATCCCATCGTTGACCTACAGTCTGCGGTACAACAACTCCAGAATTTCCATTTTCAAATCCATTCAAAAATAAACGTGGTTGATTTCTTTCTTCCTTAAATTCCATCTTAATTACCAAGCAAACAAAAAGAGCTATTCTAATGCAATTTAAATATCGAAAATAATTACTATACCTTACGGTAAGCGACAACCCTTTAACAATCATTGACAGTGTTATTGCTATAGGCTATATATTTTACGTACTCTGAAAATACTGACATTTTATCAATCCTAACTGAACTAATTTTAATATCCTCCTTAACATAATTCAAAATAGATAGATATATACAGATTGATCCTGAAAAATGTCCATATATTTAATAGCTTACTTAACAAGTTTCCCACCTTAGTCAGATTTTGCCAAACAAAACCCCGCAATCTTAACATGTATTTTACTTCGTTTTTTGAAGTTAGATTCGAAACGATATGTTTGTAACGTGCCACTATGTGCTCCGTCCTGGGCCGCTGGTTATAATAACCAGGACAATTATTAGTATGCGGGATTCGTAATTTCTATGTATACTGGCTATATTTTGAAAGTAAGCATTTAAAAAATTTCCATGCAGAATTATCTTGAGTTATTCTATATTTACAGTGAATTTCAGACTTGAACTAGCTAAAATATTACCAGAAAAGTGCTATTATCTTCATAAATTAAAAAAAATTGTGAAATACTAAGGTAATTTGGATAAGTAAAAGTAACTGTTTTTCTAACTTGATAAATTTTATAACAAAATTCATGAAAATTTAAATATGCAATACAGAATAATCTTTAATTAAATATCAACAATCTATAAACAAAATTGAAAATCCAAAAAATATATATATGAGTTGACTGGTAAATTTGAAATCTTCACAACAAGAATACAACTTTCGGTAATAAATCTAATATATATAATAAATATAATACCTCCTAATCCTTATAATTCCAATATGAATTCAATATCTGATCTGCAGGAAAAAGTTAACAATATATATATAGAGTATATTAAATAATCAAGTTTTAACACTCACCCAATTAAATATGCTATGAACAACCATCAAAATCCTTCAGGAGGACTATTTCGAATAACCTCTGTTAACACGCTTTTCATATTATCACACCAATTATAGATATTTCGGTATAGAAAATAGAACTTTCACAAATATAATAGGTTGATTTTTTGGTAGCTTTTAACAAATTCACAAAATTCTTGAAATTTATATCACGATAATTATTCAACTATACCACTTTCTTGAAAACCGTTAAAGATTCACATTAAGCAGAGATAAACCTTGCCCAGTTCGACATATCGTTTCGAATGGCTGTTCAATCTACCTACAGCTCATTCGAACGTATGTGTTTTCAGAGATTTCCGCTAGAGGCGCTCTAGTACCCTGAAGTGTAGGTACTGAAAGCATAACCTTCTAGGATATCATTGACATAACTTTTTTTTTTTTTTTTATAATGTGATCTCATCACACGTAACATAGATTACTGACATAAGTGTTGTAAACTATGTGGGACGCCCAAACTTTATCGTGATTTCAATTTTACACTCAAAATAACAGTGATGGGCTTTGTGATTAATTGTATTATATACTGTTTTCGTGAAGATCACACGCAGCAGAACACAACTGAGATAAGGAACGGAAAGAAACTTAGCGTTGATATAACTCTTCCAGTGTTGGTACGTTAGTTTGCCACAAACGTGGTGAATATGTTCACTAATATAACACTATTACACACGGGTGGTCGAGGGTCACTACGAAAGTTTTAAGATGTGAAATAACTTACATACTTAAATCAATTTAACACTTACATTTTCTCAAAGTATTCACCATTACACTGTAGACACTTTTGCATCCTCGAAAACCACTTTTGGAAGCAGTGTTGCCAGTCTTTTTCTTCAAGTATTGAAAGTTCATTCTCGTAAGCCACTACAGCTTCTTCAGGGCTGCAAAATCTCTTCCCACGCATGCGATCTTTAATCCTGGGGAACAGAAAAAAAATCAAACGGGGCCAGGTCAGGGCTATACGGCGGATGTCATAAGTTTGACCTCCGTAGATTCTAAAAACTGAATTGTGATGTTGGCCGTGTGTGCGGACGCGTTGTCATGATGAAGCAGGATCCCACGCAATTCAGTTCTTGGACTTCGTTCCCGAAGCTTCTGGAACACTTTCGTTAGGCAAACAGTGGTGTACCACTGAGCAGTAACAGTTCTTCAAGTGGAACAGCTGCAACATGGCCAGATTTGGAGAAAAAAGTTGCGACCATCTTCTTCCCCATACTTCGCGGTCGCTTCACTTTTGTGGGTGGATTTTCGTCTGGAAAGATCCAAACTGTAGATTGGCGTTTATTTTCAGGGTCAAATTGATAGATCCAAGTCTCATCACCAGTAACAATGTCAGAGACGCGTCCAAAATTGCCTCCATCAAATCTTGCAAGCATTTCTTCACACCATTCCACACGCTTGCGCTTCTGCTGTTCAATCAAAGTGTGAGGCACCCAATGAGATGAAACCTTTCTGAGCCGAAGATGATCATGAAGAAGTTTTGTTACTGGTGGCGATCCAATGTTCACTGTAGATTCAATGTCCTTGAAAGTTGTTCGAGGATTTTCTCGAATCATTTGTTTCACAGCGGCAATATTTTCATCCGACACAGCTGTTGCCGGACGTCCAGCTCCCTCTTCATCTTTAAGCGATGTCCAGTCTCTTCTGAATTCACCAAACCACCGAAAAATTGTAGCACGGGAAGGAGCAAGGTCCCCAAATGTCCCCTGCAAACAGTCAAGGCTTTGTGTCTCGTTCAAACCACTTTTGAAATCGTAAAGGTTCATCGCCCGAAAATGTTCCCCTTCGAGCTCCATTCTAAACAGCCGAATACTGCTCACATCAACAAACAAGTGAAGGCGATACGGCCACGCCGATAAGCGAGGCGAGTTGAAACTCGCTTCGCTTCTTCGCTCTGGATACCACTACCGAACGCAATTGTTGGAATTCAAATACTATGCCACAACAATGTGTACCTCAAAACTTTCGTAGTGACCCTCGTAAAATCAAACCGAAAGCTAATTCTCATTTTCAAATTTATTTTCAGCAAAACAAAATTAGTAAGAATTAGATGATTTTGTTCACTTTATACTTTTATTGTTGAACAGTGTAATTAAACTGACATTCCCAGAAATGCATTACGTTTAACGAACTTTCAAAGTTAATTCTTCTAAGACAACTCTTCGTACATTCCAAATCTTAACAATTGCAGGTTGAGATGTAACACGAAGTTGTCATTGATACTGATTTGAGCTTAATACCATACCATACGACGCATTTCTGGATAAGTTAGTTTAATGATATCTGAAAATAGTTGTTAAAATCGTTCTTTTAAATATGTATATATGCGTGTTGCATTAACATTTTATATAAAATAATTACTTTTTCAGACTAGTAGAATAGTCGAGGCCCGCCGTCCCCCGAAGGCTGATGTAGCCCCTCAGAAAAGATTCGAAGTTGTTCAAGAAGAAAATAGAGGAAGTACAATCGAAGAATCATATCATGAAGGTAGTTATCTAGTCTTAATTTCTGTTTTGAGGAATTTACGGTTTTCAGCTTTGTATTTTATTATATCACATAAAGATAATGCTTATGATTAAGATATGACATTCTAGTTTTTGTATAATATTCGTTATCTCCAATCTGAAGAGTTTTGGGCGCCAAGATCAGTATAATTGCTTGATAATGTGTGGCTAATTGTTTCTTTTTCATTGATTCATTTTTATGTATATATCATTTAATATGTTGATTTGGAGTTTAAAGTCCTCGTGAGGACCGCGGCTATATGAGAAATGGACATACATCTTATGGCGAGATTCCAATCGTATGAGCTCTCACCGGGAATTGAACCTGGGTCTTCAGCTCCGAAGGCGCGTATGCTCATCATGTGGCACAAGGGAGTTCTGCTACCCTGCACAAGGTACGATACCACGGTTAGCTCTCATGATCGTGGATTTGATTCCCATTGGAGGCTTAAATGTTGATTAAGGATCACGAGGCAGTTGAGGACCCACTTGAAATAAGGTAGTGAACTCCGGTCAAGGAAAGAAAGAATGAAATTAGTATTTCTTACATTCATTGGTTTATTTCTCTCATTTAATCCCATTCTTTAGTCTTCACAATCCTAACAGCGGAATTAATGAATATTCAGTGGTTTTAGTACATAAGATGGAAGAGTAGAAATGTTGTTTTATTTACTGACAATATATTTCTTAAAGGGTTATAATAATAACGTTCTTAGTAATATATTAAATTATTTTTTAGAACCTGATACTTCTCAAGAAACGAGCACACTTGTCCTCGAGACATCGGCAATCAAAGAGGAATCTGAGGAGGAAGAAGAGGATCAGGAGCAAGGGAGGGATCGTTTCAAGACTGAAAGATCCAATATAATTTCATTGAAACCGACCAAGTTGTATGGAAACATACCAGATACACTAGGTAGGTCTGTTTTATTTTATTTTATTTTATTTTATTTTATTTTATTTTACTTTATTTTTTTATTGGCTTTCAGTGAATGTACTTGCAAGTTCAAAAACTTTACTGGGAGTACAATGGCCCAGGTGGAATTGGTAATCTTGCGTGTTTTCCATGGACGTACAATTAAATCACCAGTTAGTTTGGAAGGTCATTATAGTCCCAGCGACAATCAATGTATACAAAGTACAATCACTGTTGTCATTTTATGTGCAAGGTTCGTACTCATGTGTCTTCAGTTCTATTGAACCTCTGGTGCATGGGGTTCCTGGTTCGATCCCAGCTCGCTTCAAGTGACCTTTGTGGTGGACAAACGTCGTGTGCGTGGGTTTTCTCGGGTTTCTCCCGTTTCCTCCCATTTTCTTCATTCATTTCTCATCGTCATCTCCATCTCATTTAGCCTAGCGGGCATAACCGTGGGTGCAAAACTTAAAGATTTCATTTCATTTAATTTTTTCAGTTCTGTTGAGAACTGTAATCATGTTCATATATATATATATATATATATATATATATATATATATATATATTAATTAATTATTTTTTTTTAGAATAATCTCTATTATCACGCGCCAAAATTTTTACTATTCCTTCAAAACTACCATGAATACATAGTTGATCATTCACCAAACTTTGGAAAACATTTCTGTAGCATAACCGTCTCCTTTAGCCTAGCCGGCATAATCGTGTGACGTAAAATTTAAAGATTTCATTTCATTACCTTTCTTTAGCATAAATAAAGAAGTTCTAATGAAAATTTCTCAGTCAGGAAATGTCTCGTTTAGGAGCAAGTGAAGAAGAAAGAAAGAAAGAAAGAAATGGGTACCGCAATACAAAACAAGGAAATCGCAAACATCAATCTTATCCATAATATTATTTATTTATATCTAAGTTGTAATGGAGTAGGAAATTTAGAATGCTGTTTATTTTGCTTTAATTATTTTTTAAAAAAATATTAACATTTAATTACGATAAAAAGCCAATTCTTCGAAGTTAAGGCTCTTTAAGAAAATGTTATTTACTAGATTTGATCATATAGCTTCTAATCCAAGCGTTTTTGACCCAACCCATGTCTATGAAAATTTTTTATGATCATATCTTTGATATATGTACTGGGACGAAAAACAGTAAAATAATCTTACTCCACTATATTCTTTGTATGTAAATAAATATCATTCCTTTAGTATTTTGGCTGAAAGTCTTCGTCCTTGCTCATAAAAATCTGGACAGATTGTTTTAAAATTTTGGGAAGAAAAGTGGATAAAGAAAATTGTAAAACTGCACTGCACAAATTATTGATTGTAATCCAAAAAGGGCGCTGCACGACGAAATTGGCGTTTAGATTTTCAATGTTTCAGATAATTGAGCTTACTTTAGTGGCTGAATTATAGTTATCCAACAATAATGTTCATAATACATAAAGAGTGAAAAAGTACATGACTGGACCGGGATTCGAACCCGGAATTATTGGCATACTGTGCCGATGCGTTAACCACTACCTACCCAGTCCATTCCCAGAACAGCCATACACTCATTCTTCAGCCCCTTCCACTCTTCGGAATTATGAAGTCATGGTTTGTTGTCTTTAAATATTTGGAAAGCTCTGACATTAAATATATTTAATCCGTAGTATGTTTATCGACTCTTTGCAGACTGCTTTGTACAGTTAAGATAAAGATGAAACATCAATATAGCTTTTGTGATTAGTTAATAATGTATTTTCTCGAGAAGAGGAAAAGAGGAAGACGTTGAATGTCATTGTAAAACTGGATCTGTAATTTAACACATTACTCAATAAGTTCGTAGGATGACTAGTAAAACAACAACTTTTAGGCAAAATTCGATTATGTTCATCAACATAGTCTCCTTCAAGAGTGATACATTTATTCCAATGCTTTTTTTTCTTCTTTTTAGCTCCTCCGTGCTAAACGGTTAGCGTACGCGCCTTTGGTGTGGGAGACCCGGGTTCAATTCCCGGCGAAAGCTCATGTGGTTCGGATTCCACGTTAATCAGTAGGTTCACGTCTCATATAGCCTCGTTGCTGAACGGGACGTTAAACCCAAAATCAACTCAACTTTTTTTTTTTAACGACTTATCTTTGGCCTCAAAATAGGCTTCAGTTTCGGCGATCACTTCTTTATTGGACCCAAATCTCTTTCCCTGAAGCATTCTTTTTAGGTCTTCAAATAGGTAGTAGTCGCTTGGAAGCCAGATCCGGAGAGTACGTTGCATGGGGAAGCAATTCAAAGTGCAGTTTGTGCAATTTTGCTGTTGTTGCGATCGACTTATGACACGGTGCATTGTCTTAGTGCAGGAGCACTTTTTCTTCTTTATTTGGGGTCGATTTGTTTGCAATTTCTTCCTTCAAACGCACCAATAACGCCATATAATATTCGCTATTGATGGTTCTTCCTTATAATTGATGAATAAAGTACCGCGCGCATCCCAAAATATGGAGGCCAAAGTCTTACCAGCTAACGTTTGCATTTTTTGGTCACTTTAGGCAGCTTTCACCGGTTGCTGTGCACTCAGCTGACTGCCAATTTGACTCTGGAGTATAGTGATAGATTCAAGTTTTATCCATTCTCACACACTGCGTGAAAAAATACTTTGTATGCGCTGAAACAGCTCCAAACAGCGCTCTGGATTCGTCAATACGTTGTTGTTTTTGGTCGACTGTGAGTAGAAGCGGTACCCACTTCGAACAGAGCTTTCTCATGAACAAATGTTAATTCACTTTACGAGCGACCAAAATTATTTTGTGGACTTTTTCGATGTTTTCTGGAACAATTCCTGAATTTGGGCGAGCAGAACGTTTAGCATCATCGGTGTTTGTACGGCCACGTTTAAATTCAGTAAACCACTTCTCTACGATTTGTCTCAATGGAGTAGAGTCCGAATAACACTTGTCAAGCCATCGCTTTGGTTAAACCGTATTTTTTTCATTAAAAAGTAATGCTTTATCAACATACGAAATTCAGATTTTCCCATTATTTTGAAAATTACAACAGTTGTGTCACTAAAACACTGTAACTTGCGCACTAAACGTCACATTGTTGTGAAATTTTGACACATCTCATTTGAAGGTTAATACTTCCTACACATCATATGGATTTGTGAATAGTGTCGACATTTATATTCATCCTACGAACTTACCGAGTGATGTGTTATATAGGTTATACAGTGAAACTTGTCTATGTTGGCTACCATCGGTTCCATTGAAAAATGGTCAACTTACAGAAAATACGAGGCGCATCCCAAAAGTAAGTTTCCCACGCGTCCCATAACTAGGAAACCGTATGCTGCGCGAAGCGACTGCGTGTACGTGAGAGAGTAAGGTCCTAACATGGCGCATGCGCCAGCGGAACTTACCTAATTCTCTCAGTAGCGTCGTGGCAGTGATTGAAGATTGGCGTTCCTATTCCAGCTGCCGCCGCGTGTGAAGTGCGAGCAATGATAAAGTTTTTGAATGCACAGAGCATAGAACCGATTGAAATCCATTGTCAGCTGTATCGTTGTAAAAATGTCAATGCTGACTCTGTGCGCTTTGCTTTGTGCTCTAGGGTCAGTTGCTTCAACAGAAAACTTCTTGATCAACAGGCACTCCGTGACAGTGGTGTGCAATAAGGAGCGGAATATCTGCAGGAACTGCATGCTCATGCCGTTAGGCCCATGGACCTGGCACAGCTAACGATGGATTTCGATTCGCCCTGTGCATTCAAAAACTTTATCACTGCTCGCACTTCACACGCGGCGGGAGCTGGAATAGGAGCGTCCATCTTCAACCACTGTCACGACGCTACTGAGAGCACTAGGGAAGTTCCGCTGGTGCATGTGCCATGCTAGGACCTTACTCTCTCACGTACACGTAGTCGCTTCGCGCAACACACCGTTTCCTAGCTATGGGACGCGTGGGAAACTTACTTTCTAGATGCGCCTCGTAAGTGTGATTGGTGTATTTTTAGAATAGGATTTCTAGTATTACTTGATTGTAAAATTTTAATAAGCAATGACACGACAGCCACTTTTAAATAGTGTACAGTATTCTTTTATTCTTTTTGGGACATATACACATTCTAATTTTGTAGCTCTTGTATAATATCGTCTACCTCTTGATGAGCTACAAGTGTTCCCCTCGTAGCAAAATATGTTTTGAGAGAATTTTAAGGGAATTCATATATCAAAACCTCCGCTACCTTTCGACAAGCTGTCAGGTGCCAATAGTTGATAATTGAGATGGTTAGCTTTAACCTTGAGAATTTTCGAAATTAATAAAGCTCCCCACTGATGAAAGAAGCCGATATAGGTAATGGTTTTACCAAAACAGACAGGGTAAACAAAAATGTACAGCCATTTCATGAATTCCTGTACGTGCTTTTTCTTATTCACATCTTCCTTCACAACTCCTTTGTTAGAGTAGTGTTCTGGCCATTGAACTCCAAGAACAGATCGTGGGAATCGATGCTTTTTTAACTCCAATCACAAATACAGAACATCTACCTCTCATATGGGAATAGGAAAGAGTTAAGAAAAATAACAAAATGGCATTTTGCGTGGCCAGGATACGCAGGTAAATTTATCATTATCATCATAGGGTAAACATTGCTTTAATGCGGCCAACTTCCAAGATAGACAGTTGGGAAAATGGAGGTTCAAGACGAACCAGACCAAGATGAGCAGGTGGCCAACTTGAAAGGTTTTACAGTATTTCTTAAGTCACTAAAACGGAACAAATACAAATTTTGAATGATTCTCGGGTGGCAGTATTTGCATTTGTGGTGATTGTTGTAGATATTACCCCCGAAATTCGAACGCCCCAAAACTCGAACAACTTTGAATACAAACGAAAAATTCAAGCAAACTTTGCTCCAAAATATGATCATTGCTGGAATATGAACTCCTAATATGTTTCTGTGTGTTTTGTATACATTTCTGTAGCGCTCGTTCCACCGATACAACTTTTAGTGTATTCGCTGTGGTTCTTAAGAAGTTCGTTTTTATTCAAATAATATTATTATTTAATATTTACCATAAAATTCAGTGTATTTACTGTTAAAATCTTTTTAAAAAAAAACGAGTTAACGGATTAATGCAATTTCTGTTATTTTAAAACGAAAAACTTGTTTTGGAACTCGAACAGGGTTTTGGAATAGATTACGTTCGTATTCCAATGGAGCACTTTATATGCATAGAACGATCTTTTATTTGTTTTCAGATAATGTGATATCAACGGAGAAAGCAAGTAAACCCACTTTTGAATCTGCTCGAGGGAAGCGTGGAGGCCGAGGAGGTAGAGGTCGTGGAGGTCAAACGGCCGGCAGAGGAAGAGGCTCAGTGGCCAGAGTGTATCCTCAGTTCATTCATGGTCCAGCAGGTCCTCAAGGCAGAGATCAGCTTCCACCACACAAGATCCTGATTAATCCCCACTTCCGAGGAGCAGCTCCCCCGCCTCCAGAATGTGAGTGATTTCTTCATAATGACAAGAATCGTTTAGTTTAGAATTTTATAAAGTTTAAAGTAATTCTCTGTACTATAAGATCAGAGAAAGGTCGTAAAGTAAAAGTTCTTTTCTAAATGTTTCTCCTTTCTTTCTTTAAGAAAATTATACACAATCATCTATAATTTTACTAATTTTCCCCTTCCGGAAATGTACGTAGTCTTCAGAATCGCTGTATATCTTACAACCTTAACCTTACTAGATTGGTATTCGAGGCTGCAATAAATAATTGTTTCGTCATTATATTGTGGAAAACAAATGGTGTACAAAGGAAAATCTCAAGATCATATCTTTTAACCCGTTCGTGGGCAATGGGGAGTACTCTTCCCTCCAGAAAAGTCTAAGTATTCTCTTTTTTTTGCTGCACTAGAAAGCGTTAGTCTCATTACGGCCATGAGTCTTTTTCACCAACGGAATGGGAATTGCATTCGATTTTTAGCGTGTGCTGCCTAACATGGAAGAGGTATCGCTCTATCACTTCTAGAAAAAAGTGACTCACGAAAGGGTTAAATCTGTAAAATTTGCAAATTTTTCAATCATGTAAAATTACTATAATTTTGTTTATCATTTGAGACTTTACTGAGAGGTATCATTCTATTTTTATTTATTTATTTATTATTAATTTTAAACGAAAGTATGGAATCTAACTTTGTGATAGAGCTCTAATTTTTGATCTGTGAGTCTATAGTGTGATCCGATGTTGATGTTATGTTGTCCATGGCTCTTTCACTTCTTTCTCGTATTCACTTCATCCGACTAATTCATTCATCATCAGTGACTTTCATTTATCAACTATTTAATTTTTCATACATAGCCGCGATGTGTTAGCTATATTATGATTCCATTTCTATTCTATAGTAGTAGACACTTCGTACTTTCCATGTTTTACCTGTACAGATTCATCCCTTTCTGTCATGAATTTTAAATTTTAATCATGAAGGTTATAAAACACTATTTTCTAATTTGTTCTAGCAAGTTGAAACATGCATAACGTGAAAAGTTTGAATTTTATGCTCCAGGATATGAAATTTGATTCGTGCCAAGTCATCATCTGGACAAATACACATGAAATTTAAACAATGCCATATATAGGACATCGTGATTATCGTAGCTTCTGACAGATTGACATGAGTTATGCTCTTTATTGTGTATTCTCATCGCCTTGAATTTCATTTAGTTACAATGTCTTGTTGTTTCATCCATTACTTTATGGAAAATGAACTGAAGCAGTTTTTATTCTTTGCTATACATATGTCACATTATAACTTCGAACATCTAATGTGAGTATTTCCTTTACAATCTTCCCTCTTACGTCTTGATTGACTTTTTTGCTCCATTTACTGAGGTAGATGGCTCATCCTGTCAAAGCCAGTATCTTCTATTGCACGAACAATAGCTGTTCTCTTGTAGTGAATATATGATTTTGTTGTCAGGGTGTCTATCGGTCATGAAAGTCACGAAATCAGAAAACGGTCATGAAAGTCAAGAAAAAGTCACAAAATTTAGTTTTTAGATCACGATTTTTTTTTATATATGGACAAATATAAGTACAGACTGGAAAATTTTTTCTTATAAAACATCAAAATTCACTACTAAAAATGTGTATGGTCGTATTTAGACCCTGCCAAATCGCTAGCAAAATATGCTTCTATCGCATGCATGAAAATTTGGCCTAATTCGCACGTAAATTCCCTCTTGAGAATGATTACGAAATTTTATGGTTTGGTAAAGAAATGGTCACGAAATTTAATTTTGAAATTTTAGTAGACACTTTGGTTGTCTTCTTCTTCGTGTGATGGCCTGTTACCGGACAGAGTATGAAGGCTTCCCCAACATATTGCCGGAACGATAAGGTTCATGATTTGCGTATGAGGGATACAGAATGCTTTTCTGCATTTGTTACGTTAAGTGCATTGTGAAATCAAACACAATGTCCAAGTCATATTTCTACAATCCTTTTCACAAATCCCCACTCCTCACATAGTTTTATACTGTATTTATAATTATGTGTGAGTTTTAGTTTAAAATTACACATTTATTGAAAACAAGGGCTGAGGTTTTTTTTTTTTTTTTTTTTTCGTTGAAGTTGTTGTTTTGTTTTGTTAAGTAGAAATACAACTAATATTTTCTTTATATACTGTCACAGTAGACACACTTATAAGTACGAGGTTAGTTCTAATATGGAAGCTTGTCTATTTTACAGTTTCTGGTCCTCAGTTTCGTCCTCCTTATCAAAATTTCAATGACCAGCCACCTCAAAGGCCGCCAATGCAGCAATTTCAAGTGATGCCACCTCCTCATGGGAATTTTCGAGGACCACCACCGAGGGAATTCCATCAGGACGTATTTGAGGTATGTTCTTTTATATATTATATAGAGACTTCGTATGAAGGTTCAGCATTAGCTCGTAACATCTTTAAACATCAAATTATTTTGCTATCAAAATGACGAATTTACTTTGTACGAAGTGAAAAGCGTCCCTGCACAGGAGTGTTCCGCTAAACTTTTCAGTTTGGAGTGCGAATCATCATATCTAGGATCATTTATCGCATAATTTTTCTTCCTTCCTTTTTCGTTCAAGTGTCTTAAACCACTTTTTCCCCGCTTATGTATGTCAACTAAAATATTCCAGCGCAATATTCGTGGAGGCTATAGCTGAATAGGTGGTGCACATTCGACTGGGTGGGTGTATCTGTAGTTAGTGCATCGGCTTAAAAAAAAAAAAAAAAAAAAAAAAAAAAAGGTTTCCTAGACTCCAGTTCACTACCTTTTAATTGAATTAGATTTGCAGTTGCCTCATGGTAACGGGTTAACATCGAATATTATGTGCCCTAAATGGGTCACGCGCCATATGTGCAGGAGCTCTATATTGCAAAGTAACGAAACCGAATCCCTGGCACAAAGCCAAGGAAAGCTTATGGTCGGGCAGGTGACACTCTCTTAACAGTTTAGATCAGTCATTTCAAACTTGATATCCTGTGACGTCACAGTCTGCAGCTTTGTTCTCAGTAAATCGCACAGAGAAAACAATTAATATGCAGGAAATCTGGTATGGATAAAGCAAGTGATATTGAGCAAATAAAAACGTCGATAGCGAGGCATAATGTTACTACTCGATAATCAATAACTACCCGCATCTACCAACATTTGTTTCTTCCATTCTGCTTTACTCATCGTGTTTCAATTGCAGTTTCTCTGATTCTAATACGATATGAAAAGAAGCGAAGTATTTCAACTATCATGGCGTTCCCGATGTAATTAAATTAGTGGTAGTCACTTGAATATATTTTGTACAATATTGAATGCTACACAAAATTATTCAGGCATGTGTTCGAATTTAATATGGCTTGATGTATAATGAAGTTTATCCGTCTGATATATATATAGGTGGTAGACTATAACCACACTTTGAGGTGCAGTTTAGCTCAAAAACATCCTATCCCTTGAATAAGAGAATTAAGTTGTTAATAAATTCCTTATTCACCGAACAATTTTAATTCTTTTGAATAGTAATGCATTCTCTTATAGAAACAAAATAAATCGAAATTCGGAGTTTTTGTTGTCTTGTATTTTATACAGAGGGTATTTTAACAAATATCTAGAACATTACTTGGTTTCGAATAATTTTGCTATATCCGGTTCATTCATGTACAAGTTAAAATACATTGCGGTCTATTTTGTTAGGCATTTTATACTAATGTGACTGGTTCGAGCATTGGTTGTGTGAGCATGGTTTGCGAGCATAGATTTTCATAGGTCTTTTTGTTTCCTATCATTATCTTTATTCGAACTTCACTTTCGCACTTTCTTTATTACCAGTCGCATGCTTTTGTGGTTTGTCTCTTTTAGGATAAAGAACGTAAATAAGGACGTCGAAATAAGATTTCATTTCGTTGGTCAGTGTTGTCTAAAAGTTTGACAATGATGTGTCCTTTTCATTTCGCATATTAAGATTTTTCGGAATTTTTGTTCGTTATGTTAAGTAATGATAACACAATTCTTTTCTATGACAAAGTGCCATAAAAAAAGATGATGATACATCCATTGGTAATAAAAAGCACAAAATATTAAATATTAGTAACGAGAGCATTGAATGTACGTGCTTTTTATATATATTCCAAGCATTAATTTATTTTCCTTTGATACAGGATCAATATGGTCTTCCTCATGACCAGTGGCAGAACCAGGATCAACCCCCGCAACCGATGATGTTCGGAGGATCGATGAATCAGCCTTCGATGTATCCACCGCCACCAATGTTTCACGCTCCACCCCAACCGATGCCAGGAAACCCTCCTCCATTGATGCCTCAGGGGCCACCTATGCATCAAGGGCCGGGCCCAGGGCCACGAATGCCTGGTCACTCATTCCATTCATCGCAAGTAGGACCACCGATGAGTCCAGTTCCTCCAATGCAAGAACATATGCAGAGACAGGTAAATATCGTTTTTATCTTCACTATGTCACTGTGAAATTGGGATTGTTGGATTGGAGTTTAGCAGTCTCTTTTTACAGCAAGGCTGTATGAGGTGTGGATCTACAGCGGCAACCATATGAGCTCCCGCCGAGAATCGAACCCAGGTACTGTGAAAATGGGATCAGTAAAGGAAAATGTTTTGATAAAGTGTTAACATGACTAATCATAATTGTATCCTCTTGTTCCTAAAATACGAGGGTAAGTCAACTGAAAACCATAAAAGTAGAAATAAAAATCCGCATATGGCGCCAGTGAGCTGTAAGTTGGCATGCCTGTTTACGATAGTATGCCGGATGTCTCCTAGGTGGCAGCAGCCGGCAGATGCACAAACACCGGCGCAACAACAGTTCCAAAATGGCAGCCCCACTAGCCACATGCACCAGCGAGGAGCAGCGAGGAAACTTTTTGGGTTTCGGTGATGAGGAGTGGCGCCACTCCTTGCTCGCTCACTTTGTTTCAGGCTGAT